>NC_083767.1:30092978-30451639 GCF_963514075.1 Conger conger
AACCAAATTGGGGGTGGGGATATCTCTCCACCTCGCAACCAGAACTGAATGACCCTAAGATTAGCTGCCCAATAATAAAATCTAAAATCTGGTAATGCCAGACCTCCGTCTGACTTGTGTCTCTGCAAGAGCTGTTTTCGTATCCTAGGAGTCTTCTTATCCTATATGAAAGGTAGAATTAGGCCATCTATTTTTTTGAAAAATGTGTTGAAGAAAAATCGGTAGACACTGAAAGAGATATAAAATTTAGGGAGTGTGTTCATTTTAACAGAATTAATTCTCGCTACTAAAGAGAGGTGTAGCACCGACCAGTGTTCAAAATCATCCTTAGTGCGGGTTAAAAGCGAGGAAAAGTTGGCCCGAAAAAGGTTTTCAAATCGACTCGTGACCTGTACACCAAGATAAGTGAAACAACTATGAGCAACTCTGAATGGCAAGGTATGTAATGGGAATTTTTCTGCGGTCACATTAAGCGGCATCAATTCGCTTTTACTAAGATTCAGTTTATACCCTGATAAGTGACCAAAGGATGTAATAGTAGCAAGGGCAGCAGGAACAGACACAGAAAGATTAGATGTGTATAGCAATAAATCATCTGCGTATAAAGACACCTTGTGCTCATGTCCGTATCTAACTATACCTTTGATAAGAGGGTTGGAACGAAGTGCTATTGCAAGGGGTTCTATGGTGAGAGCAAACAATAAGGGGCTTAGAGGGCAACCCTGGTGTGTTGACCGTTGCAGAGGGAAACAGCCTGACTGAGTGTTATTAGTCCTGACAGAGGCTTGAGGGGACGCATACAGAAGTCTTACCCAAGCAATGAATTTTGAGCCAAAGCCGAATTTATTTAGCGTATAGAAAAGGTACTTCCACTCCACCCTGTCAAACGCCTTCTCCGCGTCCAGGGATATAATGGCCTCAGAGGTGTTGGTGTCAGAGGAATTGTACATGATATTAAATAGTTGCCTAAGACTGAAGAATGAATGTCTATTTTTAATAAATCCTGTTTGATCAGAAGAGATAATTGATGGGAGAACTGTTTCCAGGCGTGTTGCCAGAAGTTTGGCTAATATTTTATAGTCAACATTTAACAGGCTAATTGGACGATATGATGCACAGTCAAGAGGGTCTTTATTATTTTTAAGAATTAAACAGATTGAGTGAGAGTCTGTGGTAGAATACCATTTACAAATGCTTCATTATACATTTCAATTAGAATAGGGGCTATTTTAGGGAAAAGCTTTTTATAAAACTCTGTCGAGTAACCGTCAGGCCCTGGGCTTCTCCCGGATTGAAGGGATTTGACAGCTCTAGACAGTTCTTCAACAGTGATTGGTTGTTCTAATTCTTTAACCAAATCCCGGTTGACTAAAGGTACATCAAGGGAATGGAAGAAGTCATCAAATTCTGATAAATCAGCATCACTTTCAGAAGTATATAGAGACTGGTAGAAACTTCTGAACTCATCATTTATCTCCCTAGGGTCTAATGATATTCCGTATGATGTATGAATTTTGGGAATTTGATGTGATGATGAAACTTGACGCAACTTATGTGCTAATAACTTATTGGCTTTGTCTCCCTGTTCGTAGTAGGTGCTCCTAGATTTGACAAGCAGCTCAGTAACTTGGTCTGTTAGCAAAGCAAATTCTGCTTGCAAAGTTAAGCGCTTCCTATAAATATCTGGAGATGGTGAAATGGAATATGCGTTATGTAATTGGGCAATGCGGCGTGTTAGCATGGACAATTTATCTTTTTTAAGTTTGTTCTCATATGTGGTGCAGGAAATAATTTCACCTCTGAGATAAGCTTTCAAAGTTTCCCATAGCGTAGACGCAGAGATATCTGGGGTTTTATTTGTATCTATAAAAAAGTCAATTTGGGCCGAAGCAAAGTTAATAAAATTTTTGTTACTGAGTAATTGAGTGTTAAGCCGCCAAGGCGGTCTCTGATTATTAGCTGTTTGAAAGACTACTCCCATAGTGACAGGGGCATGGTCCGAAACCACAATTGGATTATATAAACACGAAGATATGGAATGGAGAAGTCTGTCATCTACAAGGAAGTAGTCTATGCGCGTAAAAGTGTGGTGTACTGAAGAGAAAAAAAGAGTATGCTTTCCCAGATGGATTAAATGTTCTCCAACAGTCTGAAACAGCGAAATCAGACATAAAAGTACGGACAACCCTAGCTGAGGTTGATAAAGTAGTAGATTTAGTGGAGGATCGATCCAAAAGTGGGTCCAACCAGCAGTTAAAGTCACCGCCTATGATCAGCATATGGGAGGACATATCAGGGAGTGTGGAGAAAACCGATTTGAAAAAATCACCATTGTCCCAATTAGGACCATAAATATTAACCACCTTCGTATTGAATAACCTACCACTGACAATTACAATTACATATCTACCATTGGGATTACCTATCACATTAGAACATGTAAAAGTTACTGATTTGTGAAGTAAGATAGCCACCCCTCTTGACCTACTCTGAAATGAGGAATGGAACACCTGACCCACCCATCTGCACCTAAGAATTGAGTGTTGTGATACCTTGAGATGAGTTTCTTGGAGGAAGATGATGTGAGCTTTCAACTGATGGAGGTGGTGGAGAACCTTACTGCGTTTAACTGGGTTGTTAATGCCCCTACAATTCCAAGTGAGAAAATTAAAGCCATTCCCTCCAGCAGGATGAGCTACGTTAGGCTGAGTCATGTCTTAAGAGAAGACATGTTAAGGACAAGGCATAATGCAAGCTAAATATTTTGGCTGACCTCAATAGTGCAAATCCAAAAAACAAAAACAAGTGACAAAACACAAGAAAACAAAACACAAATACAGAAGGAAAAAAAACCCTCCCACAATCCCTCTTGCCGAAGCATCTCCCCAACTGAGATGCAAGCAAACCCCTAAATACAAAAAACCTTTAGAGCAATGCATACCAACTTAGCTAGCTTACTCTTAGCTACCTGAGATTTGTGACCATTGAACTAGAATAAAACAAATGTGCATAAGTTGGTCTCCAGTAACATTAGGACCCGAGGAAAACTAACTCAGTTAAGAGAGATACAAAATCTATAAAGTGGCAAAACTGAGCCTCAACCATGTAAACAGCCAAATATTGGCAGTGCAGGCAGCTCAGATCAAAACAAAATGAGAATGACACAAATAGTAGGCAGTAATGTAAGTGGAATAAAATATATCTCCACATTATATCACATTAATGTGAGGAGTCCGCTATATACTCATCAACATGTATTGAAAATAAAAATAAAAAACAAAAAACCCACTACGTTCAAGTGCCAACAATGAGCTCTGCAAGGCTAGCTTCACTCACCAACATGTACTGAAAATAAAAAACAGCTGCATTCAAATGTCAACAATGAGCACTGCAAGACCAACTTCACTAGCTAATCTGCCTACCAGCTAGCCCGCTAACTAGCCTGCTAACCAGACCAGCCAACTGATATTTTGAGCTACAGACCCGGCGGTGGCATGACAGCTTTTTTCACTCTGTTTTTGATGAAATCGTCCGCAACAGCCAGGTCTTCAAATCTGTGTGTGGAGCTGTCCGGTAGGGTCAGTCTCAGAACCGCAGGGTAGATGAGACCATACTTCACGCCCGGATAGGCGCGCAGCTGGCGCTTCACATCTCCGAAGCTAGCCCGCTTCTTGGCCACAGCCGTGGTGTAGTCCGGAAATAGAGACTCTTCTACCCTTGTAGAGGAAAGGAGACGCTTCTCCGGATCTCTTCAGCATGTCGTTCCGGACGTGAAAGAAATGCACCCTGATGACAAATGGTCGCGGAGGTTCACCCTCCCGGGGTCGGCTCCGCAGGGCCCGGTCTAGCAGCGGCTTCTCATCCAGGCCGAGCAGCTCCTGAAGCAGCCCGGCTACAAATTCTGTCGGTCGCGGACCCTCCACTCCCAGAAGACGGATGTTGTTCCTCCGCATTCTACTTTCCAGGTCCTCGCATCTGTTGTCCAGGTGTGTCACCCTAGTTGTTAGTGAGCCGACGTTCGCCTCTAACTCAGTAATCCGAGTGCTGTGATCTGTAGCACCACGCTCCAGCTCCGATAAAACGACTCCATGAGCGTCGAGTTTATTCTGGATCCTCTCTATAGATCTTTTAAGCTTGTCTTTGACCAGTATCATCTCTGATCTGAGAGTGGTAGATGAAGTGTCAATCTTACTGAAAATATCGGTTTTGAGGGAGCCCATCATGGATTGTAGCATTTCTGCGGTCAATACCGTCGTGCTGTCAGCACTAGCTGTAGCACCCGATGTTGGGAGCGGATTCAGGAGAGGGCGCCGGCTTATTGCAGCCTGCTCTTGCAGACTCCGTTTTCGGTCGATTAGATGTCATTTAAAGTCCTCAAATATAGTGTGAATCGTTTAAAGGACTCTTTAGACACTTAACCACCAAAGACATGCACGATTTAGCGAGATTAAATATATAAATTTGGTCACTAACTCAGGAGCAATAGAGAAACGTGTCCTACATCCTCAACGTCCCCCCTCGTTCCCCTTTCATCTTTATTACTCTCAGAGGTGTCTTGTACAGTTTATTAATTTTTCACATATAGTTGTATTAATCCACTGTGGAGACTGTTCTCAACTTACTTTTCTGCACCTTTGCAATGCATTTACACTGTGCATCATGTATAACCCCTCTGAACCTGCCCCACATTTCATTCACAGTCCTGCAATCAAGAACTTGCTCCCAGTCTACATTACATACATTTGAACTTTTAAAAAATCCAAGACTTGGAGGAGCCCCTCTTAATTTGCCAAAATACATCAAAACTTATTGTGGAATGGTCACTTGTCCCAAGTGATTCCATTACCTCTATCTTGCAAATTCAGTTTGAATCATTACATATCACCAGATCTAAAATAGATTACCCTCTTATAGGCTGACTGCTGTGTCAAAAAAGGTTATTTATAACATCAAAAATTCCTCACCTTTTCTCTGTCTGGTCACCAAATTCCAGATAATTGAAGTCTCGCATGATAATAGTCTCACCTCGTTGGCAAGCTTGTTTCATATTTTCAAAGAGCATTGTACAGTAGTGTAAAGTGATGATTATACACTTAGCACAATGAAGATAAACCAGAAACCATTCAAGTATTTATTTCATGTAATGTTGGTTCATGTAGATGAAAATAAGTAAGCAGATAACAATATATTGTGAAAACAAAAATTATAAGTCTTTTTTGGAGAAAAAAGTCAATATCTAGGGTGGCCACACTTTGCTTTGATTACAGCATTTAATCGTTCACACATTTCATATGGTTTGAAGTTCATTCCAAAGAGATTCTTTCGATGTTAAAACATATTTATCTTGGTATCCAGCAAATCCCAGATTTTCTCAATCGGATTAAGGTCTGGACTTTGAGTGGGCCAAGTCATAACTTTTGTCACCAGATGAATATTTTCATCAAGTAACAAGCTGGCATCATGTAAGGCTACAATGCGGCTACGAACAATCTCAGATCTCCTTCCGTTGTGCCATCGTGTTTAACACTGTGACACTGCTCAAAGTTCATGTTACCTTGAATACTGAAACAGCTGACCACCAGAAGTAATTTTGCAGAATAATGTTGCTTCAAACCAGTTTAAACTAATTGTCTAGCATCAACATTCATGGAATGAGCCTTCAAACATGCATTCATGTTATGCAAAAGTCAAAAGCTAAAAGTCAAAAATAAAAATTCTAAATTGAAAAAAATAAAAATTGTGTGTTTCTGTTTATTAGCCATACTTTTACCCCAATATAATTGTGGGAATTTTGCTCTCATTGCCGACAGTAGTATTGTTCAATACATTTTCACCAAAAACTATTAAAGAAGTAATATATTAGGACCCATTTTAGACAAACGTGGTGGTGTATAATCATCACTGCGCACTACTGTATTTACAGTTACTATCTGAGGTTGCCAGTCGGTAACACACTCCAATGTTAATGCCCTCATATTCTGCCCCAATAAACTTAATCTAAATATCCTTGCTAGGCATGCTTTGGTCAATTTCTGGAATCTAAGATTCCACACTAAGATTTTCTCTTACATAAACAACCACACCCCCACATTCTTACTGGAGCTGTCCTTCCTAATAAGTTTATACCCCTCAATATTATATTCAGTGGACCATCACAACTGGATCCCTCCCTGCTCCATGCAAGATTACGTTTCGCGACCACAGACTATGCAGTCTACACCTTGAGTCAATTGTAGCTCCAAAAGGTGTACATATAAATTGTACCACTGTCCAAATACTTAGACTGCACTGTAGTCCCCCAGTTCAGGACACCATAATTTTAGGGACATATTAAGTTTATGTAAAAAAGTTTCCAGGTTTGCACTGAATCTTCAGCTTCTAATTATTTTTGGGGTTAGGTGCCTTAAATTCTGTTCAGCATATGGACTGCATGTACAATTGGATTTAGATCAGATTAATTCCAGTCCAGTTTTGGCTTCTGCTATCGGCAATTACATCAATGAAGTGAGCCAGTACCTGTGCCAGCAGTACAGGCCTAAACCCACTACCATGTTTCAGAGATGGGGGGGGGTGCTTTGGCTCCTGGGCAGTTCCACAGTCACTGGTCTCCAGAGTTTGCTCTTGCCATCACACTGATACAAGTCAACCATGGTCTCTGTCCAGAAGACAGTTTTCTAGAACTCTGCATGCTCTTTTATGTACTTTGCATACTGTAACCAGGTTTTGTGGCTAAATAGTGGTGCAGATCTTGCAGTGTAGGCTCTGTAGTTCTCTTTGTTAAGTCATCTGTGCACCATAGCCACTGACACATTCATTCCTGCTTCCTGGAGAGCGTTTCTGGTCTGTCAGTCAGGTCTTTGGAGACTTAACTATGATAATAATAATGTATCAGTTGTCAATATATGATAATATTGTATCAAATATGATACAATCTAGGCTAGCAACAGGAAAATGCCTAAAATGTATGTATTCATCCCATGACCATTGAAATCAATGCTATTTGGCGGACATCTTGAAAACATTCAAAACCATTTCAGATGGTTTTCTAAATGTCAAAACTGACATTCAGAACCATTTCAGATGACAACAGATCATGATAGAATTTGAGAAGTAGATTGTCAAACAATGTCCATTTCAGTTGGCTTCTGAGCCGTTTATGATTAGTCAGGTGTATTCAATCGCTTCCTTAGTGCAGGTTACATACATAAATCATAAATCATTGAAATGTACACGTGTTTATGGTAATTTTCCAATTTCTATTGTCGTAAAGAGTATTAAACCATCATAGAAGGTTGTGTTGATTGTAGAGTTGAAGAAAATTTGTTTAAAGTTTTTGGGGGATGACCCTCAGACACCCTGAGTTGTTCCGACTACTCTCCAAAGTAAACCTATGCCCTTACATCTCACCCTTCCTTTCTGGCTCCCACACATGGAAAGAACTGCCATTTGTATTGGTATTTCCAATCCTGAGGTTTTGAGCAAACACTCTTCATTCTCTGTATGTCAGGATCACTTAATTTCAATGCCATAATGAATGAAGTGGTTGAGTGCTTGACTTTTAAGAAGAGGTATCAATTTGTTTGATCCTGTAACTAATTCACTAATCTAGAACAAACTTCTGGGTTTGACCTTAAAAGGAACCCTACAGTTTTGTCAGGCAAGTCGCTAAACATAAAAAAAATATATACAGACACTCAATTATTCAAATTATTATTCTTTCTTAGTTTTTAATTGTTGGAAGGTAATGGCAGGTTTCTTCAGGTCTAAGGCATTTTAAAGGAATTACTTGCTTCAGCTGTCCTTGGACTTTGTCAAGTTCTTTCTTCAATTCCCCAGAAAACCATCTCTCCTCCTAGACAAGAAAGACAGAGCTCATTGTCCCACCCATTGGTTAACTAATCTTGAGCATGACATTTCATTTGATGGCAGCTATCATTTTATTGAACTAATCATGAGCATGAGCAGTTGTGTATAGTAAAGCTGGTCATACACTGCAATTTTTGCAATGATTCTGCAGTTGCAGATACAGTCAAGAGGTTCAGCTGTTTGAGAGAGGTCAGAGGAGAAGGGCCAGACTGGTCGAAGGTGACAATAACACAAATAACCACCCATTACAACAGTGATATGCAGAAGAGCATCTCTAAACACAAAACGCATCAAACTTCTAAGTGGATAGACTACAGCAGCAGAAGATTTAAAGGTACAATAGGTAATTTCAGACTCCAAACGGTCAAAAGAGGAATTGCAACAAAAAATAACCACAACACTGTTTATGCTTCCCACAGTCTATGAATATACCACGTAATATAAAGCATTACTATACAGTTCAGTGCCTGCTGTCTTTTCATAGCATTCTAGTAACAAAATGTTCGCCGAACAGGTGACTTTATAAAATCTTGACTTTGGTGTGCTACACAACACTATATTTGTTGTCTTTTTGAAGTTTTCACTTCAGCTGACCAACTATATTGTGAGCAAGCACGTTATTTGGCTACGTAACTAGCTGGCTATATAACTAAGATAGTCTACAACGAACGATGCAACTGTAACTTACAGTTTGAGAGAAATAAAGGTTCAGCTAAACACTGAACAGAACTGAACAGGCAAAGAGATCAAAGGAACATGTAGCTGACACAATTACACTCCAAACACGCGATCAATGAAACTGTATACTATTGCTTATCTAGTTAGAAAACAATACCAGTTTGCTATCAGTAACAAGAAAATTAGCTATTACTAGTCACCTTCCCAAATTTATAAATATTCACCTGAAGCACAAAGCTTCAGCAATCGCTACTATGTTCGTATTGCCTATATTTTATCGTAATTGAATATTTGTTAATTCGTCAAGGTAACTATAACTAATTTGCTTGATGCTACCAATAACAAACTGGGATTGTTATCTAGATATGTAGTCTTCGCTTGGATAATAAGCAATAGTATACAATTTTCAACCAATGAACTATAATTGTTGTTCAGCTGTACAATGTTTTGATACAGAGTGATAGCGCACCCAAATTTCAGGACTATAAACACAGACAGAGGGTGTGTCAACATGTCAGTGAGCCTTTTTCAATGATAGGAAGGGATTTACAAAGGTCTTGTAACAATGTTTTAACACAAATCTTACCTAGTGTACCTTTAAGTCAAAAAAATAAGCTGAAAAAATACCTAATAAAGTGCTCACTGGATGTAGCCAATACAATGACATAAGCCTACGACATGAAGAATGAAATATTTAATTGCATTCGTAGCCAACTTTGACCAGTTCAGTTATCAATAGTTTAAGCTAACAAGCTAATATGCCATGAATGCCGTTTAACTTTCTAAAATAGCTAAAGCAACGCAAAACTCATATTATGCTGTTAATTATACCAGTAATTTAGCTACGATTTGACCTTTTAAGCTCAGATTGATTATCTATACATGACTTCAATATATGAGTATCAACTACTTAAGCTTAGCTTGATACTTTATACTTGGCCAAGCAAACAAACTAGCCTTACAGTACCCTTCAAAAGTATTGGAACAGCAAGGTCAATTCCTGTGCTTTTGCTATACACTGAAGACAGTACAGTAGTACAGTTATTTAACGGACGCGTTTATCCAAAGCAGCTTGCTCAAGGGCCAAACAACTGTGTGTATTTTATCGTGGCTACACTGAGGATCTAACCACCAACCCTGCGGGTCATGTACCTTAACCACTACGCTAGGGCCTGCCCAGACAATAGGGTTTGAGGTCAAAAGATGTACATGAGATGGCAGATCCAAATTTCAGTTTTTATGTCCGGGAATTTTTATCTACATTTGTTCAACAACTTAGAATATATCACCTTTTGTATCAGACCACCTGCTTCTTAGGTGCGCAAACATGAAACATGCGACTGACAGGTGTTTCTTGCTGCCCAAATGTGTCTTGTTCGATTGATTGGTTAAAAAATAAATCGTTTGGGAGAAAAGCAAGCCATTTTGAAGCATTTTGAAGACCGTTGGCGTACAGAGCAATAGACATCAAACAGAACGACCAAGGAAAACAACAACAGTTGATAACAGAAACATTGCGAAAGCTGTGAAAAAAAAACCCCAAACATCAGTCACAAACCGTCTCCACAAGGCAGAGGTCAATCAACTGTTCGAAGAAGACTTAGAGCAACAATATAGAGGCTATACCACAAGATGCAAACCAGTAGTAAGTAGTAAGAATTGCAAGGTGAGATTACAATTAGTACAGAGTACAGAGATGAGCCACAAATGTTCAGGAACAAAGTTTTATGGACTGATCAGACCTAGATTAACATCTACCAAAGGAATGGAAAAGCCAAAGTGTGAAGAAAGAAAGGATCTGCTTATGATCCAAAACATACAAGCTCATCTGCGAAGCAAGGTCAAGGAAGTGTCATGGCTTAGGCTTGCATGGCTGCTTCTGGACTAGGCTTCACTAATCTTTATTGATGATGTAACTCTTGATGGTAGTAGCAGGATAAATTCTGAAGTCTACAAAAACATTCTGTCTGCCAACTTACAGAGAAATGTGTCCACATAATGCAGCAAGACAATGATCCCAAATACACTGCCAATCACCAGACCTTAACCCAATTGAACATGCATTTCACCTCCTGAAGAGGTGATTGAAGGGAAAACCCCCCCGAGACAAACAACAACTGAAAGGCTGCAGTAAAAGCCTGGAAAAGCATCACAAAAAAAGAATGCAACAGTTTGGTGATGTCAGTGGGTCGCAGGCTTAATGCAGTTATTGCAAGCAAGACATCGGCTACCAAATATGAAGTGTGATAAACTTTCATTTACTTAAATACTCCCTGTTCCAATACTTTTGCTCACATAATAATTGGGCAGTCTGCTACAAAAGGTGCTATGTTCTAAGTAGTTTAAAGCATCTAGCTGTAAATACCAGGAAATAAAAGCAGAAATTCTGAACTCTTGTTTCTCTTTCTCAAACCCAAATCTTCAGTGTATTACAAAAACAAAGAATTTGCCTTGCTGTTCCAAGACTGTAGCTTGTCAGCTGAACCGCAACAGTTGAGATGGATAGGCTATCATCTATCATATCAAGTATATTCGTCAACTTTTTCTATTAGATAATTACAGACCTCATAGACGAGATACTAGGGCTTCATAGACTTTCTATTGTAAAAGATGTATTCAAATTCAATATTTTCCCATAATTTTCCAGATTAATTAAAATATTTTAATATAATTTGTTTGAGGTATGTTACATGAAGCCAGAATGTTCAACTGTTAAACAAAATTAGTTTCGTGTCAGATTTGTTTATTTGCTATGAAGTAAAAAACCTGGATGAACATCCTTTAAGTCTACTGATTCCATAAATTTTGCCAGGGGTTGTACACTCTATGGTAGGAACCATGCAATTATTTCAGACTGCTACCAATTAGAGTGCTCACATTTTCCACCTGCTGGTGGTTGTGCGAACAAGGAGGAAGTGTCTAATGAAACGCGCACCCACTGTATAATTAACAGGAATATATGAAGCACATTATTCAGCCATTACTTAAAGTATGCAATGGTACTGCACTACATAAAGGCATTGGAGGTCTTCACTAATCATTGTTTTGTTTCTGCCTCTCCATGCTCCGTGCTCCGGCCTGGAGCTGTAGCTCAAGCACCACAACCTGACCACGGCTTCATTTAACCTGCTACTTCTGCCCTCCTTGTGTGATTTTGTGTAAGCAAATTGCTTTGCTGAAATCAATTTATGATATCTTTAAATATCTGCTTGATGACATGAGGATGCAAACTTTTATACCTTGAGAGAGGCGTGTAGGTCCTGCACTTCTTGTTGGAGCAGAGCAAGATCTTCCCTGGCAATAGAGGACAGAGATCACACCTTAGATCTGTTCAAACTGTTGATTATCCCTGACAATCCTATAAGCCATATAAACTATAGAGCCAGTATGAAACAGCAATAGTGTAAAACTAAACAATAAAAGTTACAGGTGCAGTCAAATTTTTGGACACACATTGCTTTTTTCTATGAATGTTTTATTTTTTCTATTTGTAATCAACACAAATCAGATAATTCAAAAGTGGGCAAAATTGCATATTCTCAGCTTCTATTAAAGAGCATTTTTTATACATTTGGTTTCACCATTTCAATGTTTGAGAAAAATATTTTATTTGACATGCTTGGTTGCATGTGCTTTGCATGCCATGACAGCTTGACCTCAGAGTCTGGATATCTTATTTTCAGGTCTTACAAGCAATATTAAAACCACTTTGCATTTGAATGCATCTCTCTGGGAATTTGGTGGTGGGACTAGATTCAGCTGTAAATTACAATGATACATTATGGAACACAATTCTAGGCTAAGTGGCTTTATGTTATCAAGGGTTCACATCAAATCAGCCTCAACAATCATATTGCTGCAGATATTACAATTGGTCCAATTTATACAATGGAATTTTTTCTGTTATATCCATCTACAACTTGCGGGCCAGCGGAGGATGGGCTCCCCCCTCTACAACCGGGTTCCTCCATATATTTATTCCCATCGGGGAGTTTGTTTGGTTTTTGTTTCTTTCTTGGGGAAAGGCATTGCTGCAAATCCTGCTTGCAGTGGCAGACTAAACAATTTGTGACTTCTCTCACCACTACGTGGGGCACTACATATAAAAAGTGATAAAATTACTACATGGTGAAACCAAAATGCATAACAATATGCTTAAAAATCCTCTTTTATGAACAATCCGCACTTTGATACATAGTACTGTGTATATATACATACACACTCAGTAATCACTTCATTAGATACACCTGTACACCAGATTGTTAATGCATATATCCAATCAATCAATGAATGGAAGTAATTTGATGTATAAAAGCATTCAGAAATGGTCAAGAGATTCAGCTGTTGTTAAGACCAAACAACAGAATTGTGGAAGAAATGTGATCGAAGTGACCTCAAACTGACCTCAAGTGAGTACCTTAGTGAGTTCACAGGCAATGGTCAGACAAAGGCCTGTGGGCAAAAAAGCCTTGATAATAAAAGAGGTCAGAGGAGAATGGCCAGACTGCTTCAAGCTGACAGAAAGGCAATAGTAACTCAAGTAACCAAAGGTTACAATAGTGGTATGCCATCTCTGATAACATAACATGTGAGCCTTGAAGTGGATGGGCTACAGCAGCTGAAGACCTCCCCAGGTTCCATTCCTGGCAGCAAAGAACAGGAACCTGAGGCTACAGTGGGCACAGGCTAGAACTAGACCATTGAAGATTGGGGGGGGGGGGGGGGGCAAGACTCGTTATGTACTGATTCGCCTGATTTGCCACAATTTTAGATATGGAATCACACAATTAACACATAGTTAAAGTGCACATTATTAGATTTTATTAAACGGTTAGGGTCTGAGTTTTTATTATTTTGGTTTCACAATGTAGAAATGACCCCCCCCTTATTTCATGCCTTTTATTAAATCTAACAATGTGCACTGCTGCCACCTGTTTATTTTATTTTTTTTTTCATTCGTTTCATTTTCTCCCATGCTCTTTAGGATATACCATCTACGTCCCTTGGCGGCCCGGTGAGATCTAGTCATCCATAGAACAACACACCTTCTCCAAGCCCGATCGTTCCAGCCAGTGACCGTGATTCCAAGGCGATCAGGCTATATATATGGCAATCCTACTAACCCTGTCGAGTCCCTCCCCTACTCTGAGCGACAGGCCAATTACGCCACTCCCACGTGAGCCGGGCGTAATCAGCCTTGGCAGGACCGGGACTCGAACCCCGGTCCTCAGTGTGCAAGTGCAATGAACTGATGCTTGCATCAAGGTCCGATGCCTTAGCCGTGCACCACCGCGGCTCTCGCCCACATGGTTTTTTAAAAAGTTTTTATTACAAATCTCAAATTTTGGAGTACAGAGGCAAATAAATGAATGATAGGACTTTGGCACTCATTAGGCCCCTTAATATAAATTAAGCATCATTCAAATTCCACAGCCTACCTGAGTATTGTTGCTGATCATGTGAATCCCCTTATGGCCACAGCAACGTGAAAAATGCACATGCAGCTGACAAATCTGCAGCAACTGCATTATGCTATCATGTCAACATGGACCAGAATCTGTCAGGAATGTTTCCAGCACCTTGTTGATTCCATGCCACAAATAATTCAGGCTGTTCTGGGGGCAAAGGGAGGTGCTACCCAGCATGAGAAAGGTGTACCTAATAAAGTGGTCACAGTATATGTCAATGTACTGTGGGGATTACACATTGTGGATGGCAGTGTAAGGTATGCAGTTACCTGCCAGGCCCTGGGGACATGGGCTGGTTGGCAGATTCGTGGAATACTTCATAATGTTTGAAGAGCTCCTCAGCAGAGTTATGTGACTTCATGCACTGGGGACAGATGAAACCCTGAGGATACAAACAAAAATTGATTTAGACCTGGCATTAACATGCGTGGAGGGTAATCAGTTTTCAATCAGATGGAGCCTGACCACATACCAATACAGGTGTAAATGCAACAAAGACACAGACAAATTTTGATCCAATTGTATAAACCACCTCCGGAGGTGTTTAGGGACACATTGTGACAATATTGAACATAAATATAACTAAATGCACATGCAACAACGACTGTATCTGAATGGAAATGTTCATTCACCAAGCACTTTATTAGGAGCTTCAGTTAATGTTCACATCAATCATCAGAATGGGGAAAAATGATCTTTGACCATGGAATGATTGTTGGTGGCAGACAGGGTGGTTTGAGTATCTCAGAAACTGGTGATCTCCTGTGATTTTCACACACACTAGTCTCTAGCGCAGAGGTCACCAACCCTGGTCCTGGAGAGCTACTGGGTCTGCTGGTTTTCGCTGTAACTCTGCACTTAATTAATCAATTACAGCAGATGATTGCACAGCTAACTCACCTCACCTGGGTCTCAACAGGGTGCTGATTTTAGGTGAAAACAAAAACCAGCAGACCCAGTACCTCTCCAGGACCAGGGTTGGTGACCTCTGTTTGCAAAGAATGGTGCCAAAAAAATAAAATAAAATAATAATAATAATAATAATCCAGTGAGCAGCAGAAACGCCTTGTTAATGAGAGACGTCAGAGGAGGATGGCCAGACTGGTCAAAGCTGACAGGATGGTGACAGTTACGCAAATAACCACACATTACAACAGTGGTAGGCAGAAGAGCATCTCTGAACACACAACGCATCATAACTCTTCAGTGGATAGGCTACAGCAGTACAAGTCTAAATAAGAAGTCTAATAAATACCTAATAAAGTGCTTACTGAGTGTACATAGCTGCAGCATAGCAGATGCTTTGGCATTGTAAACGTGTGTATCACCCCTTAGTTTGTTATGATTTTTGTTTTTTTTCTCGATTGGCTTCTTTATACAATAGATGAAGAACACATGGATACTGAGGTTAAATGTATGCATCCATTTTACCCAGTAAGATCATTTTCTTGGCCCAAGAAAGATGACCAGAAAATGTTCTATACATCGGATGTTGAAATCAATAAGACATCATTTTACCTGAATCCCACCCAATGAAAATCGCAGATTTGGATGGCATCAATTAGCAATGTAATCATATGCCTATGAAAAAGTTCCTGGGATGCTATCCTGTTTCTACCAATTCCTACCTGCATTATAAGGATTATAAGGAGACATATGGTGTCATCCTGATACAAATGGTAAAATCTGACTCACCACTGACCTGTAGGGATGGAGATAAAGATTTTATCCATTATTTATATGCCATTATTGATTCTGCTAATTGATTCGATTTGTTATTGATTTTTCTGCAGCAGCAATAGGCTACTTTTTCTTACTGAACAAATGTGTGGATATTACCAAACATAAATATACGGGATAAATATATATAAATATATGGGAACGAGTCATTCCCCCAAGTGAAGGAGTTCAAGTATCTCGGGGTCTTGTTCACGAGTGAGGGTAGAAGGGAGCGTGAGATCGACAGGCGGATCAGTGCAGCTTCAGCAGTTATGCGGGCGTTGCACCGGATCATGGTAAAGAGGGAGCTGAGCCGGAAGGTGAAGCTCTTGATTTACCAGTCGATCTACGTCCCTACCCTCACCTATGGTCACAAGCTTTAGGTAGTGACCGAAAGAACGAGATCGCGTATACAAGCGGCCGAAATGAGCTTCCTCCATAGGGTGGCCGGGCTCAGCCTTAGAGATAGGGTGAGGAGCTCGAACATCCAGAGAGAGCTTGGAGTAGAGCCGCTGCTCCTTCACGTCAAAAGGAGCCAATTGAGGTGGTTCGGGCATCTGATCAGGATGCCTCCCAGGCGCCTCCCTTTGGAGGTAATTCCGGGCTCATCCAACTGGGAGGAGACCCCGAGGTAGACCCAGAACCCACTGGAGTGATTATATATGGGAACGCCTCGGGATCCCCCAGGAGGAGCTAGAATGCGTTGCTGGGGGAGGGACGCCTGGAATACCCAGCTTAGCCTACTGCCACCGCGACCCGACTCCGGATAAGCAGGTGAAAATGGATGGATGGATAGGGCTGCACTATGATTACAGATTACTTGTATTTATGTTCACATGGATACTTGTTCATTGAGCTACGTGTTTATTAGGGTGATAGTAAATGTTGGACTTGGACATGGAAACATTGAAATTCAAATTTGTTAAATAATCATATTAATTTAGTTATTTATATTTCGAATGGGACTCATTAATTGTGCTGTAGTTAGATAACCCTAATAAAATGCGCAACGTCTTGTCATTACCACTACAAAGAAGTAAAATCAGAAACTTTATAAAACTAACCTTACAATTATTTCATTTAGACTATATTTTTAAGACTGCTTTTGAAACGGGATATCCATATTTACACTGATAATTATAACAGTTGGTGATGTTGCCTTTATTTATTTATTTATTTATTTATTTTTTTTTTACAAAACGCTAGATCAAATATTGCTACCCGTTTGAATAACATCAAGTGGTTGGAGCCGTCAGAACTCGGCAGGGGAAATAGGGCTTTGTCACATTAGTGTAACTGTGGCGTTATAACAATTCCAACATTCCAATAGCACTGTTGACAACGTTACAGAGCTACATATATATATATATAACAATATTAATATAGCAAGTTCAGCTCACAGCTCCTGGATCCTTTCTTTTAAAGTGTTGGCCATCGTGCGGCTGTGATCTGCCGTTGCGCCTTTGCACAGCGTGGGTTTTTGGGTTATTGGGTTATTGGGTTTTTGCTTAAATAATTCCCACACTTTGGATGCTCTGGTTTTTTGGATGAACTGTCTCCTGCACGCTCAGCTGGGTTTGCCGCCGCCATGTTCAAAACAATAAGACACGTTATGAATATCCGAATCAACGAAATTACATGGTCGACGTCATCGATAACATCGACTAATCGTTGCAGCCCTACTTGTAACGTAGACTCACCGTGTCCTGAACACCAAGTTAGCTCACAATGTTACAAACAGTGCAACCTTCATGAGGAATAAATAAGAAATGTGCCTAATTCCAGAGACAGTGTGGTGGTTGCTAATGAGAGACTGCAAACTGGGCAGGCTCAGCCAAAAGTGTTCCTTGTAAGATTGCAAAATTGTAGTAGCTGCGCTTCAGGTGATGTTCGGAACATCACAAATAGGTGTGACCTTTGACCTTAATGTCTCTGCTTCTCCTAGAAGGGAATAGCTAGCATATTCCGGTCTTACAGCAAGGGCAAGGTTGGAGTTTATCTAGAGACTAAATGATAATAATCCTTGGTTGTCAGCATCATGTCTTCCTTGTTTTTGTCTCCGCCCTTGTGGAAAAGTGTGTATAAGAGTCTTACAATGTGTGATTCAAATCAGAGAGCCAGCCTGTCACTTCGTTATTTCTTTGCAAATAAATACGAAAGTTAAACTCAAGTATAGCTATTGCTATTTTACTGTGGATCCATTTCATCAGATGATGCTGACCTGTGAAATGTTAAAGAGGGCATTTTTCCCTAACAAGAGTTTCAGTTAGGATAAGAATATCCGGTGAAGATTCATTAATCATAACATGAATGAAGTTCAACTTTGGTAGTAAACTTCTGATATTCAGGTGTAGACATCCAAGACCACTATGAGTTTTTAAATAATGAAGAGATACCAGTTCAGATTTGTGACAATAAGTAGATGCACTATTATCAGGAGGGTGTGGGCATTGATAAAGATAAGATCACTTGCTGTTATACCTGTAGGCATAAAGTTTTGATGAGGCAGATGTTTAATGCTTAAAACAGTAGTTATTGAGTGTACATTACTAGGAGCAGTGGGAGTTGGGAGTGAGAGGTACAGCCTGGATGGGATGAGCATTAGGCACATTCGGTCTGCTTTCAGCAGCTGTGCTGGCATGCCGGCACATATGAAATTAATTTGAGCTCACCACTTTTCAGCATTGAGCTGGCATGGATAGCATAGCAAGTTCAATATTATAGGCAATATTACCACTGCAATACCCTTTGAGCCAGATGTGCAGTTTTGCAGGCGGCTGAAATCCATATTGCTGAAAGATACCGATGGAATCGGCCCACTGACCACACAGTACAACCAGCTGTCGAGAGCTGAATTCTTCCATAAAGTCATCTTTTCGCTTTTACGATTGCCAGAGGCGGGGATCATTTGAAGCCACGTGCATCACTAAAATTGTGGCAGATTGGTGTTCCTGGATGATAGAGGAAATGTTGGAATTAATATCCGAAACTTGTGCTCCTGGATAACAGAGAGATTCTGCATTTCTAAGCTTTACACCTCTAAACATAGACAAACCCACAACCAGTACTGATGGAGATATGATAGAGGAGCAGCGTGGGGTCTCTCAGTTACGCACAGGCCAATTCACCAGTGTAGCTCTCCTCCATGGGTTTCACAGCTGTGGCCAAGGCGGGAGCCCTCCCTCGGTTCTGTTCCCTGGCAGAGGGGAGTAAGTCCGGGGGAGTGCCAAACTAGGAGCCGGTGATCCACAAAGAATATGTCTCCCAGGTGGGGCAAGATCGCTCTCACCGCGAGTAGCAGGAATTGCATCAACTGCATCGGCTGATCATCGGAACACTGGTCCAGGGAGCGACTGTTCCATGCGTTCTATGGTATGAGGCGTATCCGGAAGTGTGAATGGGCGTATAGGCTTGCTTACAGACAATGAGCCTCAGCAACCAGCTTCACCCAGCAGAGCAGGCAGTTGGATCCCTACCGCGTAGGACTAGACATCTTTGAATGAAGCAGTGCCACCAATGGCTGTGTAAACAGCTTATTATGAACAATAAATACTAATGTGGGGCGGCCTGTAGCGTAGTGGTTAAGGTAAAATGACAGGGACACCCAAGGTTGGTGGTTCTAATCCCGGTGTAACCATAATAAGATCTGCACACCCGTTGGGCCCTTGAGCAAGGCCCTTAACTCTGCATTTCTCCAGGGGAGGATTGTCTCCTGCTTAGTCTAATCAACTGTACGTCGCTCTGGATAAGAGCGTCTGCTAATAATGTAATGTAATGGGTAAACATCACCGGAAGATGGCAGGGTCCAGCCCCAGCCCAGAGAGAGTGGGACATTGTCCGGAAGACAATGCGAGTGTAGCAAAACGTACAAGTGCCGCAGTCTGGAGAGACCAGGAGAGGACAGGTGGTGGGCCCAGCTCTGTGCCAGCACTCACCCCCCAACGAGGTAAAGGCGCAGGCAATTATTGGAGAGCCAGCCTCCCAGGGTATCTCAGGGGGCATAGTTATTGGGGCAGGTGAGGGTACTTCATGTGCTCAAACCAGACCATCCTCACCCCCCGGTTCCACCGCTGCACGCATAACACCTAACATCCAGGGCTCAACACTCTGTTAGACGTCGACCCAAGAGGCCAACAACCTTGCCCGAAATTAGAATTAGAAATTATAGAGCAGCAGCACACCTTGGCCGAGGCCAACCATTTCAGTGCCCGTCATCATGCCAGGTCAAGGTAAGCCTATTCATGCAGAGCTGGCAGTGACGCCGGGGGTGCTTCTCAAACAACGCCAGAACGTTAAATTATTTTAGAAAATGTTCAATTTGTTCTATTAAACACCACTGTGCACCAATATGTTTGTATGCCATTTATATTGGGCCTACAGAACAGCTGCTTTTCTGCTGCAAGTAAACCACTGCACAACGAGCAATGCTGAATGAAATGTTCCGTTGCCGTCTTAAAATAACTGCATGTCCAATGTGCTATATTGAGAAGCAGTACTCCAGGGTAATATATTAGACTTATATGAAAATTAACCTGCAGTGTCAACTCTTATCAACCTCATTAATTCAATTTGACATACTGTGACTATGGCACATTAGAGAGACGTGTGTATTCTGACACTATTATGAAAGCAACCTGGTAATGTATGTTTGAAATATATAAGTTGAGTAAAGAAATAAGAACATCCCAGTAAATGACTTGTGGGGTGTATGAGCTTCAGGTGACTGGGAAAGGTAACACCAAAATAATTGGTAGGGAGAAAATGGGTAAGTCCAAAAAAAGTGTTGTGTGATCGGTGATTTCTTGATCGGTTGGTGCTTGCTTCTACACCGGCAGCATGAAGGGAAGCTCGTGGACACCATGGTGGTGTTGTTCCTCCTCCATCCACCTCTTCATCCTCCTCCTCTGGCATAGGTGCACCTGCACCAACTGCCATATCCTGCAGCATGGCTGTAACAACAGTTACTGCACAAAAGCGGTGTGGTTTCAGTCTTAGCCCTCCAACCAAAATCTTCCACTGGTCAATTGTGCGCTCGATTATGTTGCATGTGTGGATAATTTTATAGCCCTGTTCAGCCTGGGTCACAGGATTGGCGACTGGGGTGAGGAGATATGTTCAGAGGGGTGGCCGCTGTCTCCAACAAGCACACTCAAACGGCCAAAAAACCCTTATTCGGCATCTTTACCCACCACTGAGGCCTAGGACTCGAGGGATGCCAGCGATCGCATGGAAGCCTTGGTACACCTCCAGGATTTTGTGTCTCATGGAAGGCAGACGGATGTGGTCTGTCACGTGATAGAGTAGGATGTTGGAGACGGCATGAACGCACTGCCACACAGAAGTCTTGCTCAGCCCATAGCCATCTCCATCTACTTCCATAAAGCTCAGGGGGTGAATACGGCGAGTTGGTCAGGAAAGAGCCAGGCCCGCAACAGCTAAAAGGTGTAAAATTTGCTGCCAGGGAGGCAAAACTTCTTCAGAAACACTGCTTCGGACATGGTGCCAAGTGGGCAGAAGTTTTGCCGGATTCATTTATGAACATTCTACATATTTCTTAACAGATTGAGATGTAACTAGGTTCAACAGCTGATTTGAGAGGCTGATTTGGTTGGCATTTATATAGCGCCTTTATCCAAAGCGCCGTACAATTGATGCTTCTCAGTCACCCATTCAAACACACACGATTGGCAGCTATGCAAGGCACTGACCAACTCATCAGGAGCATTTAGGAGTTAGGTGTCTTGCTCAGGGACACCTAACACAGCCCGGGCGGGGGATCGAACCGCAAACCCTCCAACTGCCAGACGACTGCTCTTACTGCCTGAGCCATGTCGCCACTCAGAGAGTTCATGTCAAGCTGGTCAACAACTATACAATAGTGTCAACTGGAAGGTTCACATAAAAAAAATATTTTATAAATAAATTCATACATCACATTCCATGGGAGGGGTGCATCAAAAAGCTGTTCCCATTTGTAACTGAATTTTATCTGATCAATCGAATGCACCTTTATTTTTTTAAGATAAAAAGATACATTTCTTTATTAATATCACTAGTTTTTATCCATTTATTTTTTAACACAGGGTCTGCAGACCATTAATTCCCCAGACGCCTTAACCAGTTCCCTTTTCCAATTCCGTGGTAGGCATGACAGTATTTGATTATAACCTTGCATGGAACGTTGCTGATATATTCACTTAATCTGGTTTCCCATTCCAGATAACCATAAGTATTTTCTGTTCATAGGGTTTAGAAAAAAGAATTGCCTGGACTAGATAAAGACGTAAGTAAGTATATAAACTGTGAGGTTTATTAGTGCCGTTTTCTCAAATTATTTCCTTGCCATTGTTGCAGTATCTTTTTTTATAATTTTCTTTTAAAGTTGATTGATTAAATTGAGAGGTCGCCCAAGTTATTTGGAATGTGAATTCCTAACAGATCTATATCACCATCTGTTGAGCTAATTGGCACAGAGCATGGTAATGTAAACATCATATATAATGTAAACATCATATTTTTGATGAGACCCAATTCGTAATATGGTGCATTTATCATAATTTGGTTTTAAACCTGATAAGATGGCAAAGATATGTAGGTCTTCAAAAAGTATTTTAGTTGTCCCTCGAAGTGGGTGGTAGAGGGATTAAGATAAAAATATATATATATATATATATATATATATATATACAGTATATTTTTTTTTTTAGGGTGTTTGGACATGGGGAGAGAAGGAAGCTTGTGTCATCTGCATATATGGATATCTTGGTGCCTAGGCCAAAGATATCTAGACCATTCAATTTGGTATTGTCTCTGATCTTAATTGCCAAAACTTCAATGGCAATTATGAATAGATATGGTGAAAGGGGACACCCTTGTTTTACACCCCTTGCTAGTCCAAAAACCCTACTAAGATGGCCATTATTAATAATTCTACATTTAGCATAACCATACATAACTTTAACCCATTTTATTAAAGTGGAATTATCCACTCAAAAATGTAAAAACTCCAGACATTTATAAATAAAATCTAATCTTACCCTATCTAACACCCAGCTATAAATATCAGATCTGGTTTCTTTGCATTATCATCATCATAATACTCTAAAGTCTCAATTATATGTCTAATGTCATCACCAATGAAACGACCTTGAATGAGACCCATTTTATCACCATGTATAATGTCTGAAATATTTTTTTTAATCCTGTTAGCGATGCATTGGCTAATATTTTAGCATCACAACATCATTAGGCAAGGGGTCTCCAAAGTTTCCCTATTTTATAAGATTAGTTAAAACATGACAATAATGGATATTTTATTACATCATAGAGAACTTTATATACTTCAATAGGAATTCCATCCAGGCCAGGTGATTTTCCAAGTTTGAATGAATAAAATATGGTTAACAGTTCATCTTCTAATTAGGCCTTCACATGACTTACACTGAGAGGAAGACAGCTTATTATAATCCTATCCACTTAGTTATCATGCGTTGTGTGTTCAGAGATGCTCTTCTGCATACCACTGTTGTAATGTGTTTATTTGCGTTACTGTCACCTTCCTGTCAGCTTTGACCAGTCTCGCCATTCTCCTCTGACAGCTGTCATTAACATGGCATTTCTGTCTGCAGAACTGCTGCACAATTCTAGAGACTAGTGTGCATGAAAATCCCAGGAGATCAGCAGTTTCTGAGATACTCAAACAACCCTGACTGCCACCACCAATCATTCCACTGCTAACCGTAACGTATGTAACATGGAGCCGCGTTAGTCATTTGTTAGAGGAAATCATTGTTTTGGTTGGAGAGTGGCATTGGAATCCATATATTTGAAAAGGTTTCACTCTGGGTTACATCAGACTTCCAAGGCATATTGTGAATAGCTGCACACACAAATTTAATTAAAATTAAATTTCTATTATAGAATAGATTTGTTAAATGCAATGTGTTTTTCTTCCATGGGGTATGGATTGGCAAACAAAGCACACCGTTTTCAAAACAAACTCCACAGACCAATCAGCAAACCCAATGTACTGATTGAAAAACCAAGAGTACAGATTTCTGAGTGAAATTTTTATTTATTAATTTTTTTACCTAAGGTGTCTAGGCAGGCTCCGTACAGACCAGCCTCCAAATGCACAGGTTGTGATAGGCCGGCCGTGAACACAGTCTACCTAGCAAATTATACAGCAATCTAAATAATTGAATTGTTTAATATGTCAATGTCTTTTTTGGCCCAGGAAAGATAACATATCACCTCATATCAGCATCTTCTGTACCATTAAAGCACCAAGAACTTTAAGGATGATCAGAGATGTACGGTGTCACCTGGTTACAAATAGTTGAGATGAACTTGTGACTGAAGATTTTACCATCTTCTCTCAATTGGAGCACAGCCCAAAAAGTTAGGTTTAACTAACAATGCCACAGTTATGTGCAGTATGTCTCTCCTCAGTTGTGTTAATCTTTTACAATAGTACAGGTGATGGATAGTGTGGCAGCCTGTAGCGTAGTGGTTAAGGTAAATGACTGGGATACGCAAGATCTGTGGTTTGAATCCCGGTGTAGCCACAATAAGATCCGCATAGCCGTTGGGCCCTTGAGCAAGGCCCTTGAGCAAGGCCCTTGAGCCTGCATTGCTCCAGGGGAGGATTGTCTCCTGCTAATCAACTGTTCCTCGCTCTGGATAAGAGCGTCTGCCAAATGCCAATAATGTAATAATGTAATAGTGGAATAATCTGACTAATAAATGGTTACATGAGTACTTGTCATTGTATTCGGTTTTGTGTTAGTCCTTTAAGAGAAGGCAGTTCAACTTAAATGGCATGACCATTCTGATCCGCTGCCAACTTAACCGGTTTAATGGGCTGCCTATAGCTGGCTATGTGATGTGGTTCGTGTTTATCACCTCAAAACGGCCTAGGCCAACAAGTAAAGCAGTAAAGGGGGGGGGGGGCAGGCACACACACCTCAGAGGTCTGGTCGTTAACATCTGTGGCTGGCTGATCAGGGCCTCCTTTTCCAGGAGTCTGTATTGAGACAGAAGGAGAGAGGGAGAGGGAGAGAGCAAATGTGTTACAGAAACAAATTATCCACTCCAGCAGAAGCCCGGCATTCATTGAGAAGATGAGTTTTCCCCAAAGAATGTAACAGTGGCGATGCATCACTGTGTACCGAAAATAGTAAATGGTAAATGGACTGCATTTATAAATAGCACTTTGGATAGAAGTGCTTTACAATTTTTTTTCCCTGCTGTACCAAACGTGTATCAAACCGTGAAGTCAAAACCAAATCTACAGCTACCGTTACACCCCTCCTGGTCACATTAAAGCCAGGCTGGATTTTTTTTTTTTTTTTTTTTTTTTTTATCACAAACCTTAGATTTGGCTTTCACTTCTAATATTTCATTTATTTTGGAGTTTATTCTAATATGTAGGAATTTGGTAAAGTAAAACTTGTAGTTACATTACATTATTGGCATTTGGCAGACGCTCTTATCCGAGCGACGTACAGTTGATTAGACTAAGCAGGAGACAATCCTCCCCTGGAGCAATGCAGGGTTAAGGGCCTTGCTCAAGGGCCCAACGGCTGTGCAGATCTTATTGTGGCTACACCGGGATTAAACCACCGACCTTGGGTGTCCCAGTCATCATTACCTTAACCACTACGCTACAGACCGCCCCGTTCAGTTCAGGTCAATAACAATTGATTAATAAAGCAAAAATTGTCTTAATTACAGCATAAAGCATACTGGGTAAAAGCAAGGCAGTTCAATCACAAAATAATGTTGTGAACGAGCCAGAATACATCGAGGCTACAAGAATCAATGTGTGGTTTTACTTGACACCATTCCAGAATTTTCTCATTCTGAGTAAACACTAGACTGGTTAGTCAGCAAAAGACTTGGCTCTCATAGCTTGGCATAGGTCATCTAGTTGGCATAGGTCATCTAGGCTACTCATCTTGTAATTATCGAAATTAGAAAAAATAAATGTTTACAGTACACATGAATAGACATAACAGCTAAATACAAGTTTGTTTGTTTTTTAAGTGCAGTAAAGCAGGCCATTTATGGGTAATTCCACAGTAATGTCAACCTGAGCATGAAAAAATTACAAAATAAACTTACTTCCTTCCCATTTAAACATATTATATCCTAAACAGTCCATTGTGACCATTTTAAAATCTGATCAAATGCAGACAGTAAAATGCTTAAATTGATTGATTAGTCCCATTACCATTACCAATTAAATCAATGCTATTTGGTGGCCATCTTGAAAACATTGGCAACACATCACACAATGTGAATTTCAGACATGTCACATCCACAATGCAATGGCGTCACATCCGTAACGCTGGTAATCTCCTCATAAAAATCAAGAAGAAATATTTTCTGAATTGCCATCTATGTTCAGCCAAGCCTCCTGCATTACATGGATATCGAACTTTCTGCATTAGACCTTAAAATTCTAATGTATAATGTCTAATTTTAATGTCTAGTTTTTACAAAGTGTGTAGTCTCCCAAAAATACCTGTCTTTTTGAGTCGCATCCATAACACATTTTTTCTGGCTTAACATTTTCCCCTCAGCCAAGTGGGTGCTACGAAAATATGCATCAATATTTTTTATCATGCAAGAATGTTTCATTCGTCTGAGGGATTTTGTTTGTCATTTTAAGTCCAAATGTCACATCCATAAGAATTGCCTTTTATACAGTATAGGGCCATTTTGGCTGACATCCTTAAAGTAAATAAAACGGAGAACATACATTTATAGTAAATGTGAACAGGTCACAGTTAAAACATAAATTCACTGGTGAATTTACTTTATTATTTTTTATTTTTCCACTCTGTCAAACTTTTTATGTCCCTTCATCACTCTGTGACTCCAGTACATTAACAATTGCTCTCCTTATTGTTTTATATCGAAGACAGTATCAATGATGTATAGCATTTAATTCCTCTCATTCTCACCTACAGTACTACAGCTCTGACTGCAAGAGGACTTCTGACGGCTGGTAAATCATTCACATTGAAGTGGTGTGGTGAAATAGGGGTGTGTTTACAGTGTGTGTGCATATGAAGCCACGGGACTTCTGAATTGAACAACAAAACTATATAATTGACAAAATGCATTGTAAAACCATCTCTAACTACTAAAATTCTAAGATACAAAAACACATAGGTTAAATGCAACTAGGACGCCGATAATTGCACTCACACTGCATGAAAACAGCAAAATTGATCATTATTATCATCATAGCCTAGATCTGGCAATACTGTCCTTTTCACACTGTGACAACCTATCCCCACACAGCATCCTGCTTTGTACAAATAAAAGGAAAAGCAAGCAAATGTTCTGAAAAAACAAAGGTTGCAACACATTATTAAGGGCATACAGCTTTCGCCAAGCTCACTCGAAAAACAAAATCCAATTTGGTCAATTCCAGTGTCTCCACTGGACCTGCGAATGGGATCCAGATTTCTTGGCACAAGCTAATTAAATGACAAAAAGGTTTAATGAATGGGCTTGCAAACCAAATCTTATAGGCCAATAGCAAATAGCAAATGTGTTTAGTGATCACTATGAGCACAGTCTGGAGATATCATTAAAATAACACAGTTTTAAAACATTGCCCATCAGTTTGAAAGAAATGTAGCTTTGTAAGTATACACATCCACTTACACTACTACAACTTAACCCCGTCACAAACAAGAGTTAAGCTGATGTTAACCATGGAGTGCCCATCTTAGTTAATGTTAATTTTCCTCATGTGAATATCAATGTTTGCGACACTGTCTGTCATCTTTAAAGTAGCCGATGTATGTGGAAACTATGACCAGACAAAGAAACCAGTGGTTCTGCCTCAACCGAAAAATTAAAGAAAACACCCTGGGAAACACTTGAAGCGACATCATGTAGACGCAGGGATTCACATCGGGAGAGGATTCGGGACAAATTAAGAGGATTCCAAAGAAAATCTGTCCAAACCACCTGACTTCATTAGAAACTTTAAATGCCAGAAAGTGTGAAAGACTCTGGTAAGACCCTTTGGTAAAGAACATTATTATTTTTCAATTCCAGCATTGCTTATGTTAGAGGGTCAGTATGTTACAGAATGTTTAAAAATAATAATGCTATGGCATAATTTGTTTTAGATTATTTTCTTATCAAACAGAGTATAAATACTTTTATAGTATGATAAGAGGGTAAATCTGGGAGTAGAAAGTTATTTCCTGCGCATCGAGTTAAGTAATACTTTGCACACTAGAGGGAGCCCTGAGTAAAAAGGTGGCTTTCCCCTCTCAACTAGGCGTCACACCACAAACTTCAAAAATGGTCGATTTGTTAAGTACGTTTATACTACTACATCTGTGTTTGTGAGAAAAGCAACAAATCATTTTCTTGGCAGGAGACTCACCTCTCATGCTCAGAACATGAAAAATATGGATTTAAATCATATTCCTATTCTTATAAATAGGGTCACAAAAGAGGGGTCGCAAAGTTCATATCAAATTAACTAAATTTCCTGTTCTGCTCTGAAATTACTGATATAGAAGGGTGATATGTACTGGTGAAAGGGTTTATCGACCAAAAGTAAGTTACATTAGTTAATATACGTAGACCACCTGGACAGGGTAAATAAGTTATTTAAAAAATACTTAATATGATTGCTACGGAAGCCTCAGGTGTCCTGATTTGTGGGAGAACCAAGGTTTGATTCCACTAATTCTACGAAACAAAGTAGTCAAGAAGCCACACTAATGAGAAAAATGATGAAAGAATTTGGCTTGACAGAGATATGGAGGGATTTCCATCCATTAGAAAAGCAATGTACATTCTTCTCCTCAGCACAGAGTCCACTCAAGAATTGATTATTTCTTTATGCCTGATTCAGAGAGAATTAAAGATTGTGAGATAGGAGTTAGAGATATCTCTTACGTCTCAGGAGTATACCTAACTTTAGATTTGGATAGTAAACCCAAACAAACAATTTGGAGACTTAACACTACATGTCTAAATGATCCACACTTTAAAGAATATATTCTTTAAAGTGAATGTAATGAATATTTACAATAATGGAGAAGAATCTCCTAATACTTTGTGGGGGGGGGGGGGGGTAATTAGGGGTCAACTCAAGGCAAAAAAGAAAGAAAAAAGAACAACGGAAAGCTACACTAAAAAACTTAAAAATGAAACGAAATATAATGAATATAATGATCCAAATATAATTAATAGGATAAGATTGAAAAGAAATAAAATATGATGATCAATTGGATATGAAACTGAAAAATATCAAACAACAAAGGTTCAATGAGAATGGACAAAAAGCAAAGAAACTTCTAGCATAGAGGATAAGGAAACAGCAGTCAGAAAGGAATATTTACAAAATCAGACAGCCGAGAACTAATAAGATATGCAACAAACTAGAAGAGATACAACAGTTTTTTGAAAACTATAAAGAACTAGGCCTATATTCTCAACCAAAGAGTGCGGACCGCGCAACTAAACCACAGGGGGTGTGAGGATCTGTGGCTTGTAGGCCTCTCCAGGTCTCCTTCAACCATTAGGTGACCAGGTGTTGGGCAAAGCTGAAAATTGATCTCATCAGAGAAGATAACTCCAGGCCTCTACAGCTTTTTTCTAGCTTTGTACGACTTCAGCCCTGCCCCAAGGAACCCGTTTCGAACCGTCCTCACCGTGCACTTCACCCCAGCTGCCATTTGCCATTCTTTTTGTAGGTCACTTGATGTCATCCTATGGTTGTTCAGTAACATTCAAATGGGTTTGAAATGGAACACTTCTTCTATTAAATATCTTGGGATCCAAATTACAAGAGACCTATTTGATATTTCTGAAAATAATTATATCCCAATTAGGGGTGTGAACGGTTAAACGGTTAACCGGTTAACCAAAACTGATTTGTAACTGGTTACAAAATTATTATTTTTTTCCTGAAGGTGAAATTGTCAGCTCAGTTTAAAATAAATGCACGTTCATCACCAGGCGTATTATTGCAGTTCTAAACTAGCCATCGACTAGCTTCAGTAGTTCAAGCAAGCAATCTGGCCATTTCAAGGGGTTTAAAATGCAAACACCATAGGGAATTGAATGCTACAATATTACAGTTATCAAATAATTTCAGAAGCTGTTAACTTATGGCTTATTGTAATGTTATGTGGTTTCTTAAGGTTCACAGAAGATCCGAGTTACAAACTGAAGGTAGCTTTCCACTATGCTGTATCCACATAAAAATGAACAAAGCAATACATCATTGCCCAAATGTTGCACAAAATATTACAATACACTGTTTAGATTCAATCCACAAGCTACAGTTGTACAAGCAAGAAATCTGCTGCCATTTCAGAGGGTTAAGAATGCAAACACCGGATGGAATTGAATGCTACAGTACTATAGGTGTCAAATAATGTCTGTGTGTTTTAAATCTGTAGCTGTTAGTTCACTTATGGCTTATTCTATGGCGCTTCTTCATCCATATTTATTCGTTGACGAGCAAATTCGTTGACACTACAGGTATCGACATAAAAATAAACAAAGCAATACATTATCATTAGGCTATTTATCCATTGGTAATTGAAAGCAAAAATTCCCTGCTTTCAGTGAAAAATGGACACGTTAGCCTCACCACCACGATTGTGCCACGCCATATAAAATGCATTGGCATATAAAATGTAAGTATACCGTTACATGAATATATGAAATTGTATAGAGACCTGCATTGGCATGAAGTAAAAGTAAAAATCATTAGGCCAGTCATCTCTAGTAAAATAGACCCGGTGTTATATCAGGCAAATATTGCGTGTCCAACAGCAGCATATACACAGATTTCATGCCAATCAAGTCTATCAGGCAGAAGCCATAGAGAAGAGGGATCAAAACATGAAGAATTATCATTTTAATCAATGCATTTTTAAAAAAGACACACGATCGACCAGCATTGCCTGGGCATAAACTACAGGGATTAAACTACAGATTACTGCAACTGTGAGGTTACACTGCATAATTTCAATGTAAATGTAAATATGTAATTTGGCAGTCAGGCTGACTGACTGTTATCTGACTTACAATGCTGGCATTTAACGATTTAGATGGCCCAAAATAAAGTTCAATTCAATTAAATTTCTCAGTAATCCAGCAATCCTCTAGCGGTAATAAGCAGTATTGGTTAACCGCTTGTAACCGATGGTTACTAAAACTGATGATTTGTCACACCCCTAATACCAATTACTAAAAGACTTTAAAAGATGATCTCTACTACCATTGGATATATACAATCGAATAGAGATAATAAAAATGAATGTTTTACCAAGAATGCTCCACAGCTACCCAAACACCAAAGCAGTAGAGATCATCATCATCAGAAGATTACTATAAGGCTGTAACAGTTAAGGCACTTTGTCTGTTGGTGTAATAAAGAATATCATGCTAAATGGAAAGATCTGGAACAAAGTCAACTTGAGATACCTCTATAATCTATACTCGGAGATAGAATCCTTAAACAGACACACTTAAGTAATTTAAACTATTGTCCCCCTGGAAACGTGGTATGCAGAAACCCGGAGTATAAAAATAAAATTAATTAATTAAAATTAAAATGCAAAAATGAAAAAAAAGGAAAATATTCAGATGGATTGCCTACGACAGAGAATTTAGACCTGCAGTTAGATGGAAGATTTACAAAATGGAGTGGAATTTCAGGGGTATAACATCATATTGCCTCATTTCTACGAGTGAAGGGATAGATAGTTTCCAGCAACTTACAGATACCTACAATGTGGAAGAAAAAAAATTCTCTTTTTTTTCTTTTTTTGCAGTTCCGGCATTATTTTGACAGGAATATCAAACATGAGGTAGACGCTATGCCTACTTTGGTAAATATATTTATTGAGGCATATAAACACAACCTCGATAGAAAGCTAGTATCAAGAATTTACACCTGCTTACAGTCAGCCAAGAATCATTCAGTATCGAAACCTCGGCCCCTTGCCACAGGAGTTATCCAGGTCTCAGTCCTAGGCCCGCTTTTTTCTCTTTACACTCGTTCTCTTGGCCATATTATCACTGCACATGGTCTATCCTACCACTGCTATGCAGACGATACCAAACTCTTCATCTCATTCCTGTATCTCTGCTTGCCTGAGTGACAAACCAGAGCTGGAATGACAACCACCATCTAAAACTAAAGACTAAAGACTAAAATGATATTCATCCCTGCCATTACCTCTCCCCATCTGGATCTCTCCATTTCCCTAGGGGATACCACACCCTGTGCAAGGAACCTCGGCGTGGTGATGAAAATTGCGGTGGTGACTCAGTCATGCAGGTTCTTCCTATACAACATACGGAGAATCCGCCCCTTTCTCACCCCCTACTCCACCCAGCTCCTGGTCCAAGCAATGGTTTTGTCCCGCCTGGACTACTGCAATTCCCTCTTGACTGGCCTCCTAGTGTCCGCCATCAGACCCCTCCAACTTATCCAGAATGCAGCAGCTCATCTGGTCTTCAACCTTCCCAAACACTCACGTCACCCCCCTGCTTACTTCCCTCCACTGACTGCCTGTCATGGCTCGCATCAAATTCAAAACATTGGTGCTAGCCTTCCAAGCAGTTAAGGGATCTGCCCCAGTTTACCTCCAAAAAATCATCAGATTTTTGTTGTCTTTCTGTGATTTACTTGTGTATCAGGATGTTTTAGTTTGACTAGGTAAGCAGTGTTTGGCTAGTTTAAGGGGTTTGTTCATACATTTGCGTGTTGCGGTACTATTTTTTATTTTTTATAAAAAATAAAAAAGATTAAATAAAATTTTAAAATTTTAAAAACTAATAAATCAAATAGGCCCTGGTCCTTATCTTTGTTGTGCAGGTAGCAGTTGAAATTGTACTTCCCTCTAGGGTCTTTCAGCACACTTATCCCTGGTTATGGGTATGCACTTTGCACTTTGTTGTACTTTGCTCTGGATAAGAGCATCTGCCAAATGCCATTAATGTAATGTAATGTAATAAAATGATGATTACTAAGACCCAGGTGATTTACTTGAAAGGGCTTCAATGAGCCAGGGCTGAACTTTTTATTCTGAAGTAACTCCATGCCTTTTAAAGTAACCAATTGCAGTGGCTGTTCTCTCTGGTGGCAACAACCATGGGTTTATCTCAACAGTTGTCCAAGGATGTCAGTATGAAGATGGTGCATATCCACCAAGAAAGAGAAAGCTACAAAAATCTTCAAGGTTTAAAAACCTATTTCCACAGACAGAAACATTATCAGAAAAAGGAAGATGCACAGTTCACTTTGTTGCAGTTGCACAAACCAGGACCGGATTCGATTCTCGGTTCTGCCAACGGCTGAGTTTGCCCGGCTCACATGGAGTGGCATAATTGGCATGCCACTCTGAAGGAGGGGAGAGGAATCGGCAGGGGGAGGCTCACCACATACAAAAACAGTGCCCCGATCACCTCTGGAGTCAAAGTCGCAGTTGGAGATGTTGCGGCTTGGAGAAGGCGTGTCGCTCTCCAGATCGTAAAATCCATTCGTGCTGCCAGGGGACCTGATCATATGCCAGCAGTGTATCCAGATAACATGGGTAATTGGTATAAATAGGGAACAACTGGCAACCAAATTGGGAGAAAAAGGGGAAAATCAGAAATAAAATAAAATGGAAGATGAATGGAACAGTTGAAGTCAAGGTAACATGTAGAAGACGAAGAACATTTTCAGAGAGTGACCCGAGACCTTGTGAAAAATGCTCAGAAGAACCCACACATCAACTGTGAAAGCTCTATCAAAAAACAATTTTTCAGAAATAAAGTAGCAGACACAGGTCTTGCTGTTCACAGTACAACAATACAAAGTACTTCAAACAATAAAGTCCCACATGGCTGTTGTTAGAAAGAAGCCTTCCCTACGACCTCAACACAAAATTAAGTGTCTAGCATTTGCAAAAGAAAACACTGAGAAGCTGGAAGGCTTTTGGTGCAATGTGCCTTGGACTGATGAAACCAAAACTGAACTTTTTGGCCACCATCAAAGAAGCTATGTTTTGAGAAATGTTCATTTCTGGTGAAGCCTTTGTAGAGAAAAACACATTTGCCAACTGTTAAGCATGGAGGAGGATCCATTATATTTTTGGGTTGTGTGGCCGTTGAGGGCACAAGAAATATTGTGTGAGTGGAAGGAAGAATGTTTGAAGGTCAGTCCAGACATTGAAGTTTAAGACATTGAAGTCGGTTATTCCAGCAGGACAATGATCCAAATGATACCTAAAAATCAACCATGAAGTACCTCCAGGGAAGACGGATGAAGGTTTTGGAAGGGCCACTACAGTCCCCAGACTTGAATATGTTTTGCCAGGAAGAATGGGGAAAAATTCCAACAGCGAGAATAGAAAGACTCTTAGCTGGCTGCAGGAAGCGTTTTTCAAGCTTGTTATAGCCGTCCAAGGAGGAGTTACAAAATACTAACTGACAGGGTTCCCAAACTTTTGCACAGGGCCTTTTTCCTTTTTTAAAAAATATATTTTGGAACTGTAAAAAATAGAAATAAAAGGAAATCTTGCTTTAATACATGAAGAAATGTGGCATATTTAACTTTGTACTATTTAGAGGTCAGGTTCGCGCCTGTTCAATAAGATAATTGCAAAAGGCTTTTTGATCAGGAGTGCCCAAATTTTTGCACACGACTGTAACACGCTTGGAATTCCAATTTGAAATGATTAATTAGTACACAGTGATTATGAGGCTTCTTTGTTTCAAAGCAAATTTTCCTAACACCAGTATTGTTTCTAATCCTTAAAGGGGTCAAAGTTTAATCGACAAAGGAATAGCATCAATACAATTTATGCATTAGGTATGTGATCATTTTTAAAATATAAGATGACAAAAATAAAAAACAAAAAAAGATTTCCTCACTTTTACTGTGAGTATAGGAGTGCCACTGTTGTTTTCTTGAAAGGCGCTTCTACAGGATGACCTCAAATACACAGTTACACAGTTTACACAGTTACGCAAAAATATTTGAAATGCTGTAGTATACATGTCAGGCCAGTGGGTGGCGGTGTAGCTTTGCAACTCCACAGAATAACACCACGCGCCTGCGCATGCTGTCTTCTACAGCATATGCAAACCAACACAAAAAACATGGCGAAAGCACGAGCGAAAAGCGATAGCTTTGTGTGGACTGACGAGGAAGTGGCGTTATGTAATTAAGGCATGCGTCTCTGCTGATCAAAGTAATGGTGCAGCAAATCTACATTTTGCCGGAGGAGCGTTAATAAAGTCACAGTTTCATAACATTGTACAGTCTTTTTTTGTGAAATCATGTTCACAGCAATTGTTGCTGTGTTTCTAGTGTGGCCCAGGCATGCATTGCTATAGACTTAGAGTTCACTAGCAGCTAATTTGCATAGCGGATTACTCAAACTACAAATTATTACCAAAATAACTTTCATATGGCAATCATTTTCAATTATTGCAGTAATCATGTATGATAAGCTGGTTGTGAACTGACAGTGTATAACAATGCATGCTTTGGCCACACATGAAATGCAGCAATAAGTGCTGGCAAACAGGTTTCATAGAAATGAGTGTACAATCTCAATCTCTGTAATTACATCACACTTGTATCCAACTGTATTAATTTTTAAAAGAAAAACAACAATATTACGGTTCATAATTGTATTTACGCACTTTTATTTTGATAAATGCTAACCCAGAAGTCTCCGCTTCACGGAGCAGTTTCGTACACATCCAATAGTACGTCCCCTTAGCGGCTAGTAATGCTATCGCCGGGCGCTGTCCCACGTCTTTGCCTGCACAGGAAAAAAAAAAATCCGAAAGTAACGGGAAAAAAGAACTACCAGAGGATAATAATCGGTTGTTTCTATTCAATAGTGTTACCAATATGTCGCATATTTGTATATAACTTACGGCTGAAAATATGTTTACGTTTCGTGGTTGTCGAAAGAACGTGTTGCACATTGGTTTGGCTGGATTTAACTGGGTCCCAAAACAGTTGCGTGTCGGCATGTATGAGCATGGACACACAATGGAGAAATAATAGGATGAAGTTATGATTGATCCGATATCTAGCCTAAATTACTGCCACTGGTAAACATCTAGCCTATCTGTTGCAGTTTGTCAGCTAGTTGACGGTAGCTCCCTCAATTTCTTGCTAACATCACCTTCACAGCCACACCAAACCAAATGTTATAGGTAGTAGACCTACAATTAATTATAAACAGTGTGTGGCGAACTGGTGCAAATATAAAATGACATTATAATTTTGTTAACTTGAACAGTTGCTAAAGTGGTCATGCAAGCCATTCATGTCCATTTCTTGCTGCATTCACGTGACTTGCTTGTGTCATTTCGGTAATTCCGATACGATTGAACACAGCAAAAGACTGAACCCTGAAATGTAAACAACTTGTGCTGTATTCTAGACAACTGAATTACTTTTCCGACCTCCTGGTCCTACTAGAAAAGTGCAATAAAACGTCACTCAAAGTCGGAATTCCTACTTGTGAACTCGGGGCAAACCAATCTACCCCAACTTCACGAGAAGCAGTCATCTGACGTCACACAACAATGGCAGCAACCATGGATGCTCACTTCGTAAATAGTAAAAGGCAATGTAAAGCATTTTTCCTGCATGACATTAAAATGGAAGTAAATTGATGTCAAAATATGTTCACGTTTATTAGTTAGCTGGTTGGGGAAAATTATCTATGAAAGTAGTTCTCTGAACAAAACTTATTTGGGAAAATGTATAAAAATAAAATAAAATAAATAATAACCATGTGGGAACATTCGGAAATATACCATTTACTGACTTCAGATTAGCTATCAAAGTAGCTGGACGGACGCACATTTAACGAGTGGTATATTCTGCCCTTTGGTCAGTGTGGAATGCGGACAGCCACATTAACAGTTATTTAGAGGTAGGAAGTTGGACATTTCAACTGGGAAATTCCGACCTCTGACTGTTAATGTAACGCAACATTAGCTAGCTACCCAAAGAAAAGCAAATACGTCAACTGATATAGCTAGCTACCTAGCACTGACAGACAAAGTCAGTGTCCCCTCTGTGCTAGCAAGGTAACCGAATGAGCTTCACTCAACGGCTAGTTGTCAGGCTGTATTGTAAAGGCTATAGCTACTCGTAGGCATACGACACTCCAAAAGTAAACCATTTGATTGACATAATCCATCAATTATTTGAAAGGCGAGATTGATCGGACGGTAAACAGGCCTATTTCTGGTCCGGCCTGCCAGTACAGAGATGGGTAAGGAAAGCCTCGATTATTCAAAGAGCGAGTCACTCGCGCGCACACAAACAGAAGAGACACCATGCTGCTGTTAAACCTTACCCGCTGCAATATCCGTCTGAGCATGATGCCGGCCTGTCGCTGTATAATCCTAAATCAATCCAAATTAAAAGGGAAATTGTAATTCCCTGTCACGTCTTCTTGGAACACCAGAGCAAGCCCGCTTGGAGCTGACCTTCTTCAGCAAGGATACATCGAGCGACTAGTATGCTAGTGATATTACGAATGAAAACGAGGCTCTGAGGCGTGTGTCAAGCACGTACGTCAGTTTTCCCTGAAGTCCCGCTTCGGGGCTTGTATCGTTTTCAGAAAATCACGTGGCCGATGACAAACCAGGCCTCTTTTCACGTGATCTGTTTCGTTTCAGCAGAGAGCTCAGTGAAGTCAGCAACAACTCTGAGAAGAACACGTGATACTTTAGGTCAAAATAAAAGCTGGGACGGTCATCGTTTGATAACGTTGCATTTTATCATTATTATTGTGGGTGTCTCGTTTCGTTTGTCAAGGATCATAACTGCTGGTTTTAACATTAAGCAGACATTTGTGATCAACGAATAAATTGACACATTGCTTCAAATTATATTTAGCAAGCGACACTTATTGATATTTTACACCGATCAGCCACAACATTAAAACCACCTGCTTAAACCATTTTTTCATGATTAAAATGCTTTAGACTGTATAATCTTGGCTATAAACACTTAATATTTCATTATATTGTATGATTACCTGCTTATACAAGTACACATAAGTAAATTTTATAATGAAAATGGAAATCTTGCTTATGGGGGGGGCGTCATTCTTTTGTAATTTAAATATCTTGGTAGATACTGGTGTTCATAATCACATCTAAGACCTGTAGAATTTTCATATTTAAAAGAAGACCACCCACCATATTTAAAAATGCATGGTATCTACTCCTACATCAGTTTCATCCTTCATCCCTCCATTGGAAGCATCTGATAGAGATAGACGTGATCATGACTCGCAAAATGCATTTGGTTGGATTGCATGTGTTGTGATTCCATAACCACAGTACTATTTTCAATAAATTATATATAAATAACGTAACATTAACATTTCCCTTGTTCTCTATGCCCCCCCCGCCCCCATGAGCTTACAACCTGTGTCCTTGACCCTATCCCCTCTTCTCTTCTCCAGACTATCACACCTGACATTCTCCCATTTGTCACCTCCCTTGTCAACTCCTCCCTGCATCCTCCAAGAGGGCCCACATCATTCCGCTGCTAAAAAAGCCTACTCTGGATCCCTCCATCATCCAGAACTGCTGCCTTCTTCTCTTCTTCCTTTTCTTTCTAAAACCATAGAACGAGCCGCTTCTACTCAACTTTCTTCTTTCTTTTCTAACAACAACCTGCTAGACCCCCATCAGTCTGGCTTCAGATCGGGCCACTCGACAGAGACTGTGCTCCTCTCCGTCAGTGAATCACTCTCATTCTTCTAGATCTCTCTGCTGCCTTCGACACTGTGGATCACTCCATCCTCCTGTCCGCCCTGTCAGCAACAGGCATCTGTGGCACAGCCCTGGACTGGATTGAGTCCTACCTCTCTGATCGCTCTTTCCAGGTTGCCTGGGCTGGTATGGTATCAACACCTCGGCCCGTTGCCACAGGAGTTCCCCAGGGCTCAGTCCTAGGCCCGCTTCTTTTTTCTCTTTACACTCGTTCCTTTGGCCCTGTGATCACTGCACATGGGCTATCCTACCACTGCTATGCGGACAATACCCAACTCTTCATCTCATTCCCACCATCTGATACACAGGTTTCAGCCCGTATCTCTGCTTGCCTGAGTGACATCCAGAGCTGGGTGGACAACCACCATCTAAAGCTCAACCCAGGTAAGACTGAAATGATATCCATCCCTGCTAATACCTCTCCCCATCTGGATCTCTCCATTTCCCTTGGGGATACCACACTCACACCATCACCCAGTGCAAGGAACCTTGGCGTGGTGATGGACAGCAGACTGTCCCTCTCTGAGAACATTGCGGCAGTGACCCGGTCATGCAGGTTCTTCCTATACAACATACGGAGAATACGTCCCTTTCTCACCCCCTACTCCACCCAGCTCCTGGTCCAAGCGATGGTTCTGTCCCACCTGGACTACTGCAATTCCCTCTTGGCTGGCCTCCCAGCGTCCGCCATCAGACCCCTCCAACTTATCCAGAATGCAGCAGCTCCTCTGGTCTTCAACCTTTCCAAATACTCACACGTCACCCCACTGCTTACTTCCCTCCACTGGCTGCCTGTCATGGCTCGCATCAAATTCAAAACATTGGTGCTAGCCTTCCAAGCAGTTAAGGGGTCTTCCCCAGCTTACCTCCAAAAAATCATCAGACCCTACACCCCTGCCAGACCTCTTCGTTCAGCCTCCACAGGCCGCTTGGCACCTCCCCCTCTCCGATCCTCCACCTCACGCTCACGACTACTGTCTGTTCTGGCGCCACATTGGTGGAATGAACCCATTGAGGTCAGAACTGTAGAATCTCTCCCCACCTTCAAGCGCAAACTGAAGATGCACCTCTTCAAGCAGCACCTCTCCCCGTCCCTCCCTACCTCCCTGTGAACCTTAATTGTTGTCTTTCTGTGATTTACTTTGTGTATCGGTATTTTTAGTTGGCTAGGTAAGCAGTGTTTGGATAGTTAAGTTTGGTCACTTTTGCTTTGTTGTTTGTTTATTTGTTTGTTCAAAAAAAAGGCCCTTGTCCTTATCTTTGTTGTACAGGTAGCAGTTGAAATTGTACTTACCTCTAGGGTATTTCAGCGAACTTATCCCTGGTTATGGGTATGCACTTTGTTGTACGTTGCTCTGGATAAGAGCGTCTGCCAAATGCCAATAATGTAATATGGATGGATCACTTCAAGGATTGTTTCTCCTGAATTATTTTTCCATTGGGTCCAGTAGGACAATTATTCAGGAGAAACAACCCATCCATATCTGAGTCATTCTACAAAACGGGTGCCATTTCTACTTTGCAATTTTCAAAAGCAAACTCCAAGAAAACATATTTTCCACCTCAGGCATAAAATCCTTATTAAATGAGCACTGTCACACTCTTTTTACAGAGGAAGAATTGCATGAGCGAGAGAAACACGGACAACTGAACACAGAGTTTGCATCACTGCCAACCAGTGGCACAGACCATAAGGAAGGATGATGATGATGAAATCATCCTTCAAGACAATTATTTTATTTGAGGTTGATGAGATTTAAAAAAAAAGGCTTTTTGGAGTTTTTTCTCCCCTCTTTGTGGTAGACTGTATGGCTATCTATACATTTTAAGAAATATTCTTGCTGATTATCTCATTGTGTTGTGGAAATCTTTGCATGTAGGTTACATGTGCATAGTAACACTTTCACTCACAGCAAGGACATTTTCCATGAAAATTGTCTGTTGTATCTTTGTATATTTTTTGGCTAGGGTCTCTTGAATCAATGCTGTTGAACATTGCATTCTCTGTATTTGTTTGAACAACTTTTTCCTCTTAACTGGATGTTTATACCATTTATTACAAGAAAAATATACCCGCCATGGTTGTCAAAACACAACACCTGCCACCATCTGCTCCTACATGCCCCTAGATCTGAGTGCTGCACCCACCAGTCTCCCTTTTCACTGCCATGGTTCACACTCTCCTCTGCTCAGTCCTCACTTTTCCAATATCTTTCAGCCCTAGTCTTGGGGCATTTAAATTATAGGTGGTGCAACATTTCCATAAAGATCCTTGTGTGTACTCTCTCTATTTTCATGGCATTTTAATGGAATTAATTCCATGGATATGTGCCTTCTGTCACATGTATATACTCCAATTAAAAATGAACTGCATAGCTCCATGAAGAGAGGGACAGGTTTACGGTATACATGGCACAGTGCTTTTTCTTTGTCCATGTCATCCCAAAGAACCCCCTTTCAAACAAGTTTCCCTGTTTACAGGAGAAATTGACAGAATTGCAGTCCTCTTGACTTCCGTGCGAAGGTGGTTGGTTGGCTGAAATCCTCACACCCCTTTCTCATCTTGTCCAGGTTGTGAGCAGCCTCTTCATCACACCCAGACTTAATGCATGTAGTCTTTGGGGAAAGACTGTACCATGTCTATTGGTAAGCTGACCGGGGGTGTGTCTCCATGGTGTTGTTTGGGTTGCGTCTTGTGTTGGAAAGTGTAATCTGTCTGAAAAGTTAGGTTATTTGTGTCTTGGTACATGACATTTGTAAGCCACACACCCATTTGGTCGCATCTTTCGCAGCCATAGTATCCAGAGAACAGCTTGGTGTTCTTGACAAAGGCCCATCCTGGACCATCACACACAAAACTCCTTCGCTTTATAGCAATAACTCTTCCTTTGAAAGACATGCCATCCTCAAGAATGGTTGACATTTTTATACAGCGCCTTTATCCAAAGCGCTGTACAATTGATGCTTCTCATTCACCCATTCATACACACACTCACACACCGACAGTGATTGGCTGCCATGCAAGGCACATCTGGGAGTTGGGTGTCTTGCTCAGGGACAGTTCGACACAGCCCGGGCGGGGGATCGAACCGGCAACCCTCTGCCAGACGACTGCTCTTACTGCCTGAGCCATATCACCCCCCCATGTGACCCAAGTCCCTCACAGTGTCCTCCAAGAAACTCAGGTCTGTAGGTCGTGTTACACCTGCCGTTAAAGGGGAGCACTGTGACAGGGTCAGGGTGAATTGCACAGAGGACCAGCCACATGCATTTCCTTAAACTCTTGAACAGAGGCAGGCGATGTTGAAAGAGAGGTCATGTGCGCAAAGGTTTTCAGTTAACTCTCCCGGATAACTCGGTAGTGTCTCCTGCAACTTTTTTTCCAATGGAAAAGAACCATAGTCCATGCCAGACGTTCTCAACATTGACTTTCCATTGGATGCGCTGAAGAGTACGGGCACTACATGGAAGTTCAGTGTGCCCATGCCATTTCAGTAGTGCCAGCAGTTTGTCCACAAAATCGATCTGGTACTCTGTGGTCCATGAAGCCTACTCTTTCAAAATTGCAATTGTTAGCGAACATATTAAAACTTTTTCTGTTACAATTTGAAAAGGTAGTGCTGCAAACATAAATGACTGCCGACAGGGAAGACTTGACCTGTTGTAAACACACAGCCATGTGCTTCAAACAAGCTATGGTACAGAGCTAACTTTAGCTCTTTTATTAATTTTATTAAGTTTACAAAGTTATCTAAGTTAATTATAAGGATGGAGGACGCGGCCTCGATTCTGTGGACATGGACATCATTTTAGCTAGGGGTAAGGCAGAACATTTTTGTCAATTTCGCTTTTTTCTGGTGGTGATTCTTGTTATTTACACTTTTAACCTGTCTGTGCAGGTGGCAAATCTGGCAACCCTCACCCATTTTTGCAGTGTTCTACTTTCAACTTGAGAGATGAGAATCACAGAGACTGGAGAAATGGCTTAAATGAAGAAAGACACTTGTACTATTTACAATACCAACTTTATTTATACCTAATTATGAAAATAAACAAAATTAAGTGCTACAAATACAAAACAAAGTGCTACAAAAAACGTATCTCCTTTATTTTGCAATGAAATACTGAGAATCAGAAACAGGTAGGGGGTAAACCTATACAATTTCTGAATTATAAACTCCTTGACTACAAGTGTGCAACATCTGCCGGTGATACTACTAAAGATCTGTGAAGAAAAATGCAAGCAGTGTCTCCAAATCTATCCAAATGGAGAAAATGTGCATTGCGGTAAATTTTTTGTTGTTTTGATCATTTCCAAGAGAGAATTACTATATTTAAAAAAAGAAATAGGGTCAAGCAATGTCAAAAACCTACCCAAACAAGAAGAAAAAAAATGTTGTCCAGTAAAAAGCATTTTTTCCACCAGAGCTCTGTTAGCAAATACTATTACACATCACAATAAGTATTCACAAAAAACAATGGCACTATAATATCAACCTGTAAGAAGGAAATGTGTTGTAACAACCTCCTATGGCTTGAATGCAGTCTGCCACACTGGACATCACAAGAACAACACTGTTGCCACCTCCTGCTGCCATCCACGCCCACATTAGCTGGCGCAGAGGACCTCTCTGAACGTCTTCTAGGTCAAGGGAGTGTGCTGTTTCTCCAGAGTCTGTCAGAAATATGGGCTGGGGGAACCATGCGCAGACTCAAGGATAACAAGAAGCAGATTTAATAGCGATGGTAGATAAAGGGGCAGACAGAGCGTAATCCAAATAATAGGCAGGGTTCAAAACACCAGATGGCCAGTCCAAAACAGGTTACAAGTACAAAAATTGTGATCCAAAAGGAGAGTCCAGAGCCAGGCAGAGTTCATTAACAGAAAGTTCCATCCATCCATCCATTCATCCATTATCTTAACCCGCTTATCCTGAACAGGGTCACAGGGGGCTGGAGCCTATCCCAGCATAGATTGGGCGAAAGAAAGGAATACCAGCCCATCGCAGGGCACACACACCATTCACGCACACACTCATACCTATGGGCAATTTAGACTCTCCAATCAGCCTAACCTGCATGTCTTTGGACTGTGGGAGGAAACCGGAGTATCCGGAGGAAACCCACGCGAACATGGGGAGAACATGCAAACTCCACACAGAGAGGCCCTGGCTGACCGGGATTCAAACCAAGGACCCCCTTGCTGTGAGGCAGCAGTGCTACCCACTGCACCATCTGTGCCGCCTAACAGAAAGTTCAAGGAACTAAAGAGAACAGAACGGATGACAGAAAACACAAGGCTAGAACGAAATGAAACAGAAGCACAACCATAAACCTGACAGAGCCAGCTTTTGCGAATGATGAAGCTGTTCACCACTGTGATGTAAAATATAATTAACAAACATAGTGAAATGTTAGAAGAGGAATAAATTACATTGTTACATTATTATGTCAATCACAAATGACATTGTTCAAAAAGCAACACCTTGGTACATACACCTAAATATGTAATAATGCACTCCATGTTCTGAAACGGCTTGTAGCGGGTAATTTCATCTGCGCAATGAAAGCAAATTCATCCCCCTAACACCAATGCTCCAGCGACATAAAGCAGTCGGCCACTGTAAATGCTAAACATTCAAACGGGAACATTGCTGCCATGTAGTGCCAGTGAATCAAAACATAGATTCTAACCAGATCTCTCTGAACTGCTCAACCAGCAAACAACCAGCCACTTCACAACTTACCTAGCAAGCCCTTTCAATCTTCAGAGGACTTAGCAGGGATGTAGGCTCAGTCTTGCCAAGATTAAGCTTCACGTGGTGGGAAGTCATCCATGCAGAGATATCAGCCAAGTAGGCAGACATCAGTGTGGTGAGCTGGGTATTGGGAGGGACGGAAAGAAAGAGTTGAGTGTCATTGGCATAAGAATGGTAAGAAAAGCCATGGGAAGAGATAACAGAACCAAGAGACATGGTGTATAGAGAGAAGAGGAGAGATCTAAGAACTGTGCCTGGCAGGACCCCAGTTTGTAGGGGGTGTGGGTCAGAGACTGAGCCCCTGGTAGGAATGACCAGAGAGATAGGAAGAAAACCATGAGAGTGCCGATCCCGTGACACCCATCCCAGTCAGCAATGAGAGCAGAATCTCATGGTTGACTACATTGAAGGCGCCAGGAAAGGGAAAGGGAAAGGGAAAAAGAGAGACAGGCCGGTAGTTGTTCAGAGCAGAGGGGACAAGAGTAGGTTTTTTGAGCAGGGGAGTGACTCTAGACATAAGCTAGGCTTAACCTAAGAGACATGAAAGACTGGATGGATGAGGCGTAGGGGAGGTGGGAGGCAAAGTCTGATGGCAGACGGGGTCACGACACGGATGATAGTAAAAGGGCAAATTAATCTAGGGGCAAGCTTGTGGCAGGCAGAACGGACGGGAATATCTTTTGATGGCAGACAGACCTTCTGGCCGACAGTCGTGGGGAGCAGAGCGACGGCGGCAGTCCGCAAAATTCTTAATTTCAGTCACATGGTGGAGCAGAGTGGTTTGGGTCCTTTTCTAGGCCTGGTGAGCATGTCGAACCAGGATTTGAGCGGCCAGCACTTCTACGTCCCTTTCTTCCTCAGGAAACAAGGGTGGCTGATAGCCCAGGCAGGAGGCAAGTTGTGGACATATTCTACCGACGGGAGAGAATCGATCCAGGAGGAAGCCGACTTCTCCACCATGCAGTGCCGATTCTTCTCCAACTCCTGGTTCAGGCCCTCCGTCTGCCCATTCGTCTGGTAGTGGAAGCCTGATGAGTTGGGCTTTCGCACCGATGAGCATGCAGAAAGCATTCCTGAACTGACTGGAAAACTGAGGGCCCCTCTCTGAGGTCATCTCAAGAGGTAGGCAGTGCAGGCAAAAAATGGATATAGGTAGTTTGGGTAGGGCGATGAAGTGGACACATTTGGGAAAGCGGTCCACAATTGTCAGAACCACCAACATCCCTCTGGTGACCAGTAAATCGGTAATAAAGTTATTCCTGGTAAACTGGTAATAAAGTACCCAGGAGAGCTATCATATAGCTGACCCCAGATGACACGCTAGATGGGAAGCATGAGCCCACTCCATGACATGTGGTCGAACCGCTTGAGGATTGAAGAGCCGGCCGGTAGGAGTATCGTCTGGGACCTTGCTGACGATGGTGAGTTGCTTGGCGGCAACCAGGGCACTGGGAGGCAGGATAATGGCAGGCTCTTTGTCGACTTGGGGTAGTGAGTAGATTCGGGAGAGAGCGTCAGGCTCAATGTTATGGAAGGTGAGGGTGAAATCAAACGGGCCTGGCGGGGGTTGAGTCTCCTGGCTGACCTCAGGTACTCCAAGTTGCAGTGGTCAGTCCAGACAACAAATGGGGTCCATCTCGATCTGCCCCCTGGAGACGACAAAGCCAAGGAACTGGACTGAGGAGCGTCACACTTCTCGGCTTTGATGAAAAGTCAATTCTCCAGGAGGCGACGGAGGACTTGGCGGATATGACGCATGTGTTCTTCAAAGGAGGCAGAGAAGATCAGGATGTCATCAAGGTAGATGAACACAGATTTGGAAATCATGTCCTGGAGGACATCGTTAATGAGGTTCTGGAAGAGCGGGTTTTTGTTCCAACCAATTACCTTAATTTTATTTTTCTGAAAGCTCTATAAACTATGCTGGCTCACTCCTGTACTTAAGCACAGTATAATCTTTAGGATAAAATTGAAATGTTCGGCTGTAGCTGGTGTATATCCAAATGTCTGGTCAAGAGATTATTTTGCTAATTATATAACTAAGAGCAGACTTCCGGTTTGATGAGATAGTGAGCAGACGTGCGAGCGGGGTGCTCCTGCTTAACTTCTCATTATACTTGTCTTTACAACAAGTCTAACAAACTATCAGCACTTTTACTGCCGATTCATATTCTCTGCATTCCTATATCTGAAAGAGTGCTGTGGAGTAATGAGCAACTTAAAACATAAACAGCCGGCAACAGTAACTCGAGCTGCCAGCGTCTCTGCTACGCTGGCTACCATGGCCGCAGCCGCCTCGGCTGATAGCGAACAACTACCCACCGACAGCGGGAGCAATGCTGACCCAGTCACCAAGAACGACCTTGAGGCGTTATTTAACAGCTTCAAAACCGACATGGCTATTCTGATAAAACAATCAACAGAATCCCTGAAGCTGTCGGTTGACTCACTGGGACAGCAAGTGACATCCTTTAACAACCGTCTCACTAAGACTGAAGTACTGGTGGGTGGAAACTTTGAAAAAATCACCGAGATGGAAGCCGTTGTTAAGTCTCTACAGTCTCAAACCACGGTACTCCTGGACCGGGTGGACGACCTCGAAAATAGGTCCAGGCGTTCTAACCTGAGGCAAATTACTACTGTGGATTTATTTTTTACCTATCGACTACCTACATTTTAATTTATTTTATTTTACCATGGAAAATGAAACCTCAGCTTGGAGCAACGCGCTCCAAGCCCTCCTCTGTTTGGAGACCGAAATCAGGAAGTGTCAGCGTTCGTGGGATTTGCTGAACAAAATTGCACATATATACACAAAATTACTTTGCTTGCTCAATATTGTAGTAACTAAGATATTCGCTGGAAAAAATTTTTGATGGACATATTTAGCAACTGCGCCGCGAATTGTATACGCATTGTAGCGCTGTATCAGCGGGCTCCCGGCCAGCAGAGAAAGCCTTGCACGAAGCAGATGGCATCCAATCACTCGATTCCTGGAAGGCAACGAGTACTAGCCAATCAGAGGCAGAGTAGGGCGGGTCTTAGCGGAATACGGTTGGGGGAAAAAATAACGCCTTCCGGATATAGTGAAATGACTTCCGGATATACTGAAATGACTGAACTGTATATGAATTTCATATGTATGAATGCGAGCGTTTCATGTGTATGAATGCGAGCGTTTCATGTGTACGAATGCGAGCATTTCATATGTACGAATGCGAGCGTTTCATATGTATGAATGCGAGCGTTTCATGTGTACGAATGCGCGCGTTTCATGTGTACGAATGCGCGCGTGCGTTTCATGTGTATGAATGCGCGCTTTCATGTGTATCTGTGTGAGCGTTTCACATACATGTGTGTGAGTTTTCAGTAGTATGAATGCATGTGTGAGAGTTTCACATGTGAATGCGTACGTGTTTCATATGTGTTTGTGTAACAAAATTCTGGAATATTTCCTAAACGGCCCCTCATACTCTATGGCTCAAAGACCTCATGATGTTCTTAAACCTGGAGAAAATTAAGTACAACTTGAGGGGGTCATCTGGAAAATTTTAGTCTGTTTGGGGCCCTATGATTGATTACATAATTAAATTAAAGACACTACAGGATAAATAAAGTACTCACCACTGATGCACATTCTATCAATACTTTTCAATACAATTAAAATAATTTGCATTGTTGTGTTTTTTTGCATGTTCTTTTGTTTTATCATTGACTTTACCAGTGTTTCAAGAAGGAGGAGTTGGTTATTATTACTATTATTTATTTTATTTTATTTATTATTTGTCCTTAACTTTTTATTATCATATGTATGTATGCATGTATAAAAAAAGAGAAAAAAGTAAAGTCCTTACTGTTTATTGTATTTCATTGTACCTGTTAAAGGAATAAATACATTTATTTTAAAAAACTAAGAGCAGAAGTTGGTGCAAAATCCTGAAGTGGATTGGCCCTTGCTGTGCGCCCCTGTGCTATACAAATAAAGTGTTATGTCCGTGCCCTTTTACCACTGTGTTTTCTGTCTCTGTTTTCTGTTCTTAGGCAAATATTCATGCTTCTAATTATGAATTATGATAATTATGATTACTTCTAATCATGCTCAATTTATCAACATTATGTTAGGTGTTGCAATATGCTTGGCTTCACAGAGGGAAGGAAAATATATTAAGAGCTAACATTACCTAATAATTGGCCTATCAATACCAGATATGGAGTGGTGGCAGGGTGCAAAATTAATTGATGACATGTTTGCATAATTTACCAGTCACTTGTAAAAAATCTAAGTTGACATAACAACACAGGTGCTAGCATTGATGTTATGTTTAGCAATCTACCTAGGTAACCTTATATGTAGCAGGTCAGAAACAGCTGGACGTGTGACTAGTCCGAATTCGTCTGAAAGAAGAAGAAGAAGAAGAAGAAGAAGAAGAAGAAGAAGAAGAAGAAGAAGAAGAAGAAGAAGAAGAAGAAGAAGAAGAAGAAGAAGAAGAAGAAGAAGAAGAAGAAGAAGAAAGTGCCTCGTTTTATTGTTGAAGGTTAAACGTCGTCCGTAGTACAGGTTGGGTTCCGACTAAATTCGGACAGACAGACCGATGGATCCTATGAAGGCGCAGCAGCTGGCGGCGGAGCTGGAAGTCGAAATGATGGCGGACATGTACAATCGGTAACAGACTCGGCAGCTAACGTTACTGAACTCCTATCTCATCATGCCTTCATTTTCAGCGGCATATATAGAAGAAACATAATGGTAGTTTCATTGTCCAGCTAGCGTAAGTTGTTTTGCAGTAATGTTCATGTGCAATCGGCTCTAAGTTACATAGATAGAACTAACTTACCTAGCTAACAAATAGGTGATGTGCAATAGGCATAGATGCTTCTTGAAACAACGGAGAAGCGAATTCCAGAAGCGGATAATCTATATAACGTAAACTCACCGTCTGTGTCTGAAATGGCTCACTATTCCCTAATTACCAATCCCTAACTAGTGAATGTCCACATGGTCCGCTAGCATAGATAGTTTACTAAATAAACATTGAATTCGGACAGCAGACGTCATCTTTTTCAATCGAACAGCGTCATCACGTAGGCTACGCACTGCTGCATTTAGCCACAAAACCATTACGTTAAAAAACATATAGCCACTTCTTAAAACTTTACTTCAGTCAAGATGCATCTCACTTAACCCTACGGGGTTAATGTCAACTATAGTATAAGACATAGCGTAACGAACAAACAGTGCCGCTTACTGGGCGAACAGGGTTTTGGATTATTGAATAATTGATACAGTTGCTAGCTACATTGTTATATTAGGGTAATTGTGCTTTATTGTGCTCAATCGAAACGTATTTCTCATCAACGTGACAAAACCCAGAGATCTGTTATTTAATTTGAATTGCTCCGTGACCGCGTCATCGTCTCTTAGTATCTTAAAATGAGATTGAAAAAAGGTTTAGGTCTATGTATAATAAAGTTGGGGAAATGCGGGTCGCAAAGCATTGTGGTTCGTGTCCACCTTTCTAGTGACTACGGTTGTTGACTAGATTTTGCCGTGCGTCGAGTGATATTTTTAGTGCCTTCAAAACGTGAGTAAATTTGACGCTAGAACAAGATGGCTGACGGCCAATTTAGTTTACTAGTTAGTGAGCCTTTTCGGACAACAGAACACGGGGAAGCGCCGGCTTCCACCAGAAGTTAACCTCCGTTCAATGGTAGTTTTTCTGCTGAGGAATGTGGTTTATTACGGACACTAAACACTTTGATTGATGGGAATTGGACGAATATCTATACAGAAAACGACAAATAACTGCACAACGTTCCTGTGCTCGGAAGAGTGTGTTAAAGCACGATGGTCCGAACACCGCCCTTTTACCACTATTATCTTGTCGCTATATGTGACTCGTACCAAGTTTTTATGAAAACGGAAGGAATTATAGACACGCACACTCGAACAAAAAAAACAAAATACAAAGCTGATCAGTTTTTAATTTGATGCGGGCCATGACAGGCAGCCAGTGGAGGGAAGTAAGTAGGGGGGGTGACATAATAGTGTTTGGGAAGGTTGAAGACCAGACGAGCTGCTGCATTCTGGATGAGTTGGAGGGGTCTGATGGCCGATGCTGGGAGGCCAGCCACACAAATGTGGAGAGTTGTCTGTGTGCTTCCATAGCTATACAGCCGACATACCACCAGTCGGCGGTAGCACCCAGTAATTTGCAGCGTGACATAGTGGATAGTGTTTGTGGCTGCAGCTTTGCCGATGCAAGGCAGACTACGATGGAAAAGAAAAACTGCATTAGCCCAATTACCTTATGTTGTTTGCTGTAATACTTGGGCTATATTGTGGCCAGTGTCGCCAATGCATTTTTCTTCTTGCCAACATCCCAGACGGAATTACAGAAAAATAGGCTAAGATGAAACGTGTAGGTTCTCTTCTGTCGTGACACTATTAAAAAAACTTATGAAGAACTTTTAAAGAAGATTGCCTTGGAATATATTTTTAGGCTATACCAAATAAAACTGCATATTAATTGTTTATTGGCCTGTTCTTTTAAATGTAATTATTCAACACCTGATTGGTAAAGAATATAGCAGGATCAACCATGTATAATCTGTTAACCCATACACATTGTGTTCATATTTGTCATTAGTAAGCTTATACATCTTTTTTTTTTTCATGTGATGCAATAGAGTATTATTTTCCCTTCATAGCTGAGCTAATTCTTTAATAAAATTGTAGGCTAATAGTAACTTTCCGGATAATAGTATCATAGTAGCATGAAGTTACATACTTATGTCTGTGAAGTGCTTCTAACCATACGGTGAGTATTGCATTTGCGGTTATTGTATTGCCAATTCCATTACACAAACAGCATAGCCTACAGCAAAATGCACTTATGCGCCTTGCCATCTCTATATACAACGTCTCTACTTAGCTGATGTTGTGCCTACATTGCCATGAAGTCGCGATCGTCACGCTGAAAAGTATAGTAGATTGCGAATGTCGAGAGCTTTGTTTGATGTGGTCCAAAAATACTTTTCTCAGTATCGTAGTGCTACTTGCAATATGAATGCGGGTGTTTTTCCCCCACATGTTTCCCCACACGTGATTAGGCATGTGCAGGGCCGCGGGAAGATAATTCAGCGCTCTGGCAAAATATGAATATGCCGCCCCCTGCATTAAAATGTTTAAGAGAAAAAGAAGCCAATTTATCACATATTGACCCATATTTTTGACTCGATAGGTGTAATTAATTAAAACCGTTGACTCACAATTTAAAAGAGGACCTGTTTTGCTTTGGCTGCTGCAAACTCTTTAATTATCTTGGAGTAATCCAATTTACGACAGATTTGGACCATCCATCCATCCATTATCACCCGCTTAGCTGGAGTCGGGTCGCGGTGGCAGTAGGCTGAGCAGGGTATTCCAGGCATCCTGGGGCATCCCGAGGCGTTCCCAGGCCAGGAGAGATATATAATCTCTCCAGCGGGTTCTGGGTCTACCTCAGGGTCTCTGCCCAGTTGGACGTGCCCGGAAAACCTCCAAAGGGAGGCGCCCGGGAGGCATCCTGATAAGATGCCCGAACCATCTCAATAGGCTCCTTTTGGCGCGAAGGAGCAGCGGCTTTACTCCGAGCTCCCTCCGGATATCCAAGCTCCTCACGCTATCTCTAAGGCTGAGCCCGGCCATCCTATGGAGGAAGCTCATTTCAGCCGCTTGTATCCGCGATCTCGTTCTTTCGGTCACTACCTAAAGCTTGTGACTATAGGTGAGGGTTGGGACGTAGCTCAAGGGACGTAGGTCACCACGACGGTCCGGCACAACGCCCGCATTACTGCTGATGCTGCACCGATCCACCTGTCGATCTCACACTCCATTTTACCCTCTCTCGTGAACAAGACCCCAAGATACTTGAACTCCTTCACTTGGGGGAATGACTCGTTCCCAACCCGGAGGGAGCAATCCACCGTTTTCCGGCAGAGAACCATGGCCTCGGCACTTGGTGGTGCTGACTCTCATCCCGGCCACTTCACACTCGGCTGCAAACCGCTCCAGTGCGTGCTGAAGGTCACGGTCCGATGAAGCCAGCAGAACCACGTCGTCCGCAAAAAGCAGAGATGCAATTCTGAGGTCACCAAACCGGACACTCTCCTCACCTTGGCTGCGCCTTGCGATCCTGTCCATGAATATCACAACTATACTATATATAGGGACCCTATACTCCCATAGTACCCCCACAGGGTACCCCGGGGGACACGGTCGAAAGCCTTCTCAAAGCACATGTGGACTGGATGGGCAAACTCCCATGACCCCCCAGCAACCCTGCCAAGGTAAAGAGCTGGTCCACTGTTCCACAGCCAGGACGGAAGCCACATTGCTCCTCCTGAATCCGAGGTTCGACCATCGGTCGGAGCCTCCTTTCCAGCACCCTAGAGAACGGTCAGTCTACATTTGACAGATTTGGTGCTCAATTGAAATTTCAGCCAATCCATTCAAAAGATCTTGTAACATTGTCGATTGCAAATAGTACAAGTTTGAGATGCGAAAAACTCCTCTTTCCTGATGCCACGGTTACCAGCAGTTAACAATAAGCGCATGGCAACGCTAAGATTTGGGTCATGTTACAAATCCAAAACATTTTCCCGGTAGAATGTAAGCAATGGGTGAATCGCACACATTGCTGGGATAGCTCTTGACAACTGTTTTTATCTCAGCTCAGATTATCTGCATCAATATCCCCAATTTCCTTTGCAAGATGCAGTATGTTGTCATTTATCGCTGTAGAGAAATCCGAACAATGTGTAAAAAATATCCAGCTGTGAATATCTCTCGGAAAGACTGATTAAAACTGCATCAACCAGGGGGAGAAATTGGCGCTTGTAGTTCTCTTTTGGGAGTTTTGCTGGGCCATCATCTGAACTTCCGTGATATTGACTGGGCACCATCATATTTTTTAATGGATGCCATATCATCTAGGCCTAGTTTAACCTCTGTTTTAGCACAAAAATGAATGGGTTGCAATCACCATTGTTAAACCTTTTGAGAGGAGAAAATCACTATAATGAAGAAAACGACAGTGTCACTGCTCTTTTGGCCTACCCACCTTTTTATTTTGAGACTTACAGTTTGACAGCCATAAATGGTAAAAACACTTTTTTGTCTACGCTGTATCCAAATTGGCTCCTTATTTACTAAATAGTAGTCTATATTTGGCCATCAGCCATCTTGTTCTTGTGTACAGGGCGGCCTGTGTCGTAGTGGTTAAGGTTCATGACTGGGACCCGCAAGGTTGGTGGTTCGAATCCCAGTGTAGCCACAATATGATCTGCTCAGGCCCTTAACCCTGCATTGCTCCAGGGAAGGATTGTCTCCTGCTTAGTGTAATCAACTGTATGTCACTCTGGATAAGAGCGTCTGCCACAATGTAATGTGTCCGAATGGAAAAAATTGAACGCTGTGTTTCAGGCCGTCTCTTTTCCAGTCAGCGTTTGGGAATTCGCACTTGGAACACGAAAGCAAGGTTTTGTTCATTAGTGGGACCCATTACCTTCAACCTCTGATGTAACTATCTGACAAATGCCAATGGCATTTATGTTGCACTTAGTACATAAACAGCAGCCTGCTGCACCAGGATAATGTTTTATTGCAAGTTAGGGTGTAGAATATACACTAAATATTACGCTGTAAGTAGTTAGTTTGAAAAGACCTGTGCATGTATTTGGACTGTCTTAACTGGGGTTTTTTGTTTTCCATGCACACTTGTTAGGGTTTGCAAAGTTAGCGGCAGTTCCGCAGACAGAAACGCATTGTTAATGAGACTTCAGAAGTGAATGGCCTGATAGGTGTCAGTAATGTAAATAACCGCACATTACAACAGTGGTTTGCAGAAGAGCATCTCTGAACTCACATCGCATCATAACTCCAAGTGGATAGGCTACAGCAGTAGAATTCTAATACAAAATAAAGTGCTCGGTGAACGTATATAGATGTGTAGGGGGGTAGTATGTTGTAGACATTTACTAAAAATGTTTCGCACACAAAATATTTATATTATTATTTCTTCCCCATTGTGACATCTGAAAAACAGCTCAACCTCTTGACCATATCTGCATGCTTTTATGCAGTTATTGCTGCTGCATGATTTGCTGATTAAATATTTGCATTAACAATTAAGGTTTTTTTTTTTTTTTTTTTTTTTTTTGCATTCATCCCTTTTTTTCAGGGCGCAATTTTCAATCACTATGATAACAGGATATACCGATAGAATTGTGAGTTTTAATGCTTTCAATCCGTATAACCTATTTTAAAATAAGTTGCTTTTTTTTTTTTAACAGGTAGGAGGACCTCACCTTCTCTGCATTTTGTAAATTCACATACGACAAGACATACAGTATTGTCAGTGTCCTTTTAATGACAAGTGTCCAGTGGAACAAATGCATAAAAGTTTCTCATTGTAAAAATGTGCTAACACAGAGAAATTGATAGAATGTTCATTATTTACTTGACATTTCTCTGCAGGAATGATCATTGTTGTCTGTTTTGCCATTGTATACTTCTATAAAAGTACTTGTACATAGATAATAGAATTTCTATGTTTTATATAGCCTCTCTTGACCACGATGAGCCCAAGAACAACTGTCTCTGACAAATATCTGTGACGTAGTTGCAGAGAAAATGTTGCCCTCATCCGTGTAAGAGAAAATGAAGTATAACTACAGCTCATCAAAGAACCAACTAAACCAGGCCTAATATTTACAGCTGACTTTGAAAAGGCATCCGATAGGTTACATTACATTACATTAATGGCATTTGGCAGACGCTATTATCCAGAGCAACTTCCAGTTAGACTAACCAGGGGTGCGTTTCCCGAAACCTTCGTTCGTAAGTTGTACCGTTAGCTCTACCTTAACATTTCAGCGTGTTTCCCGAAACGTTCTTAGCTAAGTATACCTTCTATTGGTCATACTTTTGTATGGTTGGTCTGTATGGACAGTCCTCCACTGGAGCATTGCAGGGTTAAGGGCCTTACTGAAGGGCCCAACAGCTGTGTGGATCTTATTGTAGCTACACAGGGGATTGAACCACCGACGGGTCCCAGTCATGTTCCTTAACCGCTACGCTACAGGTCGCCCATATTATGATAAAATTGGGTCTTTAAAAAATATGATGTTTACATTACCATGCATTAGATGGACAGATAGGAAGTCACATTCCAAAGAACTTGAGTGAGCTCTCAATGATGAACTTTAAAAGAAAATGATCAAAAATGGATAAGATACTGCAACCATGGCAAGGAAATTGTTTGAGTATATATGGCAAAATGGCACTAATAACCTCTCTAGTAATAGTTTATATAGTTATTTATGTGTAGGGGTACAATTACTGAATATTAAAGTATTAAATTCTTCTTTGAAATCATCACTAATTGGGAAACTTAATCCTGGCTGATTCAGTAGTAGGTTACTTGAACAGGCTCATCCCTTGTTTAAGGGTGGCCTTTTGGTATATTTACAGTTCAATTCTGTCCACTTCAAATGGTTTAAATAACAAATGCATTTCGATTTGTCAATTTCAGTGAATCCATACAAAGCTGGTTACAATTATACAATATCATCCCCCAGAAAAAGCTCAACAGAGTATATGGTTCCAATACAAGTATAGTAATAGGTAATACATTTATAAATTATAATATATTTATGAAACAACGGGTTGAAAATCGAATGAATAAATACATTAGAATAAATGAAGAAGGTAAGATTGTCATATGAACAAACTACTAAAGTGTATGGACAGGTTGGTTTCATGCAAAGTTATAATTAATTACTCTCATCCTTACCACACAAATCGAAAAGGGAACCGGTTAAGGCATCTGGGGAATTAGTGGTCTGCAGACCCTGTATAAAAGATAATAAATTAACACAAACTAGTAATATTAATAAAGAAATGTTTTTTTACAAATAATTTAAATAAAAATAGCATTTTTGCTAAAGACATGTTAGGCTTGCATAAAACAACACAGCATTTTTCACCTGCATAACGAAACTAGCATTTTCAATATGCACACGGAGTCTGTTGTGCTTCAGCAAAAACAGTTCTTGAGATTTTATGCCAAAAAAGATTGACGTTTTACAACAATAGAATAGAATCTAAATAGAGGACTTCCTTTGGAGGAGTTCCAATAAATCTCTTGTCTGAGTGAATATTTCTGAGGAAATCACCAAGACCATGAAAACACAATAGAGAGCATTTTCAGTGTTTTGGGGTTTTTCTCCGCAGATCTCACAATGTTCGTCATCTACTGCTGTTGTTTTCCTTGGTCAACCTATTCGGTGTCTATTGCTCAGTACACCAGCGGTTTCTTTAGTTTTCCAAGTTGTGGTACATGCTCTGATTTTTTTTTTTTTTTTTTTTTTTTTTTTCTTCTCTCCCCTAAGCTTCAAAATTGCTTGCTTTTCTCTCAAAGATGGTGCTCTGGTCCTCATGGTGGTTTAGCTTTTCTAACACAAATGCAGTCTCAGGTGCAGGCAAAACCCAAGGCTAAAACAGGGCACATTTGGGCAACAAGAAATACCTGTCACATGTTCCAATACTTTTGCTCACCTAAAAAATTGGATACAAAAAGGTGATATGTTCTAAGATGTTTACCAAATCTAGATAAAAATACCATGAAATAAAAGCTGAAATTCTGTTCTGTCATCTCATTTACATGTTTTGACCTCAAACCTTTTGTTTGAATTTTCTGACTGCTCCATAAGCTACACTGGTTCTGTCGCGAGCACCGTTTGATTCAAATCAATGTGACTAATTGCACAAACTAAGCTCATACAAGTGAAACTCGAAAAATTAGAATATCGTGCAAAAGTTCATTTATTTCAATAACTCAACTTTAAAGGTGAAACTAATATATTACATAGACAAATTACATGCAAAGCAAGATATTTCAAGCCTTTTTGTTATAATTTTGATGATTATGGCTTACAGCTTATGAACCTCAAATTCAAAATCTCAGAAAATTTGAATATTACATGAAATCAATCAAAAAAGGATTTTAAATACAGAAATGTCGGCCCTCTGAAAAGTATAATCATGCATATGTACTCAGTACTTGGTTTGGGCCCCTTTTACATAAATTACTGCCTCAATGCTGCGTGGCATGGATGCGATCAGCCTGTGGCACTGCTGAGGTGTTATGAAAGACCAGGATGCTTCAACAGCTTCAGCTCTTCTGCATTGTTCGGTCTCATGTCTCTCATCTTTCTCTTGGCAATGTCCCATAGATTCTCTATGGGGTTCAGGTCAGGTGAGTTTGCTGGCAAATCAAGCACAGTAATCCCATGGTCATTGAACCAGGTTTTGGTACTTTTGGCAGTGTGGGCAAGTGCTAAGTCCTGCTGGAAAATAAAGTCAGCGTCTCCATAAAGCTTGTCTGCTGAAGGAACCATGAAGTGCTCTAAAATTTCCTAGTAGACGGTTGCGTTGACCCTGGACTTAATAAAGCACAGTGGACCAACACCAGCAGATGACATGGCTCCCCAAATCAACACAGACTGTGGAAACTTCATACTGGACTTTAAGCATCTTGGATTGTGTGCCTTTCCATTCTTCCTCCAGACTCTGGGACCTTGGTTTCCAAATGAGATGCAAAATTTGCTCTCATCAGAGAAGAGGACTTTGGACCACTGAGCAACAGACCAGTTCTTTTTTTCTTTAGCCCAGGTAAGACACTTCTGGCATTGTTTGTTATTCAGGAGTGGCTTCACAAGAGGAATACAACATCTGAAGCCCATGTCCAGGATCCGTCTGTGTGTGGTGGCTCTTGATGCATCAACTCCAGCCCCAGTCCACTCCTTGTGAAGCTCTCACACACTTTTGAATGGCCTTTTCCTGACAATCCTCTCCAGGATGCGGTCATTCCTGCTGCTTGTGCACCTTTTTCTTCCACACTTTTCCCTTCCACTTAACTTTCTATGAATGTGCTTTGATATAGCACTTTGAGAACATCCAACTTCTCTTGCAATGACCTTTTGAGGCTTTCCCTCCTTGTGGTGGGTGTCGTTGATGGTTTTCTGCACAACAGTCAGGTCAGCAGTCTTCCCCATGATTGTGAATTCTACTGAACCATACTGAGAGACAATTTAAAGGCTCAGGAACCCTTTGCAGGTGTTTTGGATTAATTAACTGATTAGAGTGTGACAGTTTGAGCCTACAATATTGAACCTTTCCACAATATTCTAATTTTCTGAGATTTTGAATTTGGGGTTTTCATAAGCTTTAAGCCATAATCATCAAAAATATAAGAAATAAAGGCTAGGAATATCTCACTTTGCATGTAATGAGTCTATATGATATATTAGTTTCACCTTTTTAGTTGAATTACTGAAATAAATGAACTTTTGCATGATATTCTAATTTTTCGAGTTTTACCTGTAATAGGCTTTCCCTCTCTCCATTACTGGTGTAACCTGTGTTCCTCTCCTCTGTCGCCCCCAGCATGACCAATGCCTGCCACCGGAAGTGTGTGCCCCCCCACTACAAGGAGGCGGAGCTTTCTAAGGGAGAGGCAGTGTGCTTAGACCGCTGTGTGGCCAAGTACCTGGAGCTTCATGAACGCCTGGGCCGCAAGCTGACCGAACTGTCCGTACAGGATGAGGAGCTGATGAAGCGTGCTGCTGTGGGCTCCGCCTCTGGATAGGACTCCAGCCACCTGTTGGGCAACTGAGGGGGAAGGGTGGTGCTCACTGAATCCTTTTTTTTATTTTTTATTATATATATATATATATATATATATATATAATAAAAAATATCTATATATATATATATATGATGAGGAACTCTGTGTACATGATGTCATTCTCAGCCTCAAACCAGGGCCAATGTGTTTGGTGGAGGAGGTGGTGGACATGAATGTGTATGTGAAGTATAATACAAGTCAGCCAGCTTTTATATTACACTGCGTTTAACATTGTTCTAAAACAAGCCAGAGTAAAACAGCTTGTAATAAATAGCTTTGTGTATGCCAGTGGAGCCTATTGCATGCTTGTGTGTGCGCACATATGTGTGTGTTCTTGCATGCCTCTGTGCGGGCATATAAATGAGTGTGTACTTGCATCTTTTTTTGTGTGTGTGCGTCTATGTACACAAATTGGTGAATGCGCCAATTTCTGTTAAATCAGTCGTTTTAAGAGATTTCATAACAAATCTGTTCGTATAAGTGGTTCTTGCATGAGGCCCAATTATTCATACACGCTTAATACTGGATCAGAGGAGCCCCACTAGGGTCTGCTGGGGTCTCCAACCCAACCTTCCAGTACTGCTGGGTGTGTGGTTGTCCCCAGCCCAACCGCTCGGTACAATTGGGTCTCCAGTGGTACCCAACCCAGCTCCACTGTACTGCAGGATTTTCTGCCTTTGTTTAACCCTAAAATCACATCCTTGGTACAGGGGGGGGACTTCAACATGACAAAGCAGAATACCAAAGACCTGGTACTACCGGCCTTCCAGCTCAGTCAGGAAAACGTGACTACTCCTCATGCCTCAGCCTAACACAAGTGCATAAAGCGTTTGCATTCAATTTTATCACAACGACATCTACAGGTACCAACAACTTGTTGACTACTGTAAGAGTCATTTTCTTAATTGATTCTTAATTGACAATGTGTGTTAACATGAAGACAATCACATGGTTAAAAATAACCTTTTAGTTTTTAATCCTTATTACTATTAGACCACTTTCTGAATGAAGTGCTTATTAGGAGTCTTTCTCTGTCTCTATCCCAGCAGATGGCCTTTGACCTTAATGTCTCTGCTTCTCCTGGAAGGGGGTAGCTAGCACATTCCGGTCTTACTGCAAGGTCAACAAGGGGTATTCAGAAGACAAAATACTGATAAATGTTAGTGGCCAGCTTTATGTATTTTTGTTTTGGTAAAGCCCCCCCTTCTGGAAAAGTGTAATAGTCTTCCTATGTCTGATTGAAATCAGAAAGCCTGTAAGCTTTCTCACTTTGTTATTTCTGTACATGTAAATACGGAAGTATAGCTATCGTTTTTACTGGGATCTGTTTCATCAGACCATGCTCACCTGTGAAATGTTAAAAAGGGCATTTCCCTAACACTACTGACAAATCTCTACTGATTTGAAAATGGAATGTTTGACAGTGTTGGTCACACTCCCAAGTGTGTCGAGCCAAGCTGATCCCACTTAGTTTGCTCCCCCAAGGTTCTACTGGGGTCCATTGTAAAGCCTGTTGTGAAAACTGTTTGTGAATTGAATCTAAATATGCGCGTCCACTTCCCGAAACCATTAGCATTTTTTTCTTTTCTTTTTTGCGCTGTTATGGTTACTTAGCCGTTGAACTACCGAAAGATGAGGGGTAGATGTGGGAAAAGCTTGACCCGCCAGCCTGGACGAGAGTTGCGGAAAATATGCGCTACGTCTTTAAGACAAACAGCCGAGTCAGGAAATGAAACCTTTAGTACTTTCGTTTCCCTCTCGAAACATTTATTTTTGTTGCATTTCTATTAAAAAGAGGAAGAAGTTATGCTCATTTCCTGAATACGTGAAACTTCTCGAAATGTCAAGCTTATAACGGCTTACTTTCTTCTGTAACGTCGCAACCAAAACAAGAGGTGAGTGTCTGTCTTTTAAAGTGATGTAAGCTATTAGAAACACTTTTGATTGCAGCTATTATAATTAATGGTAAATATCACAAGTAACTGCTAGACTACCAATGCATATAGGCTTAATACCGATTGCTAATGCAACACTGAAAGAAACAGTTTAAATCAGTTTTGCATATTACTCCGATGTACCTATTCGTACACAATACACACAACTAAGAACATACTACACTAAAATTAAGAACCTCTGTCGCTCCTGTGAAAATGAAAAACGATGGAAAAACGGCACCGCTGCCCAGCTGTGAACTGTCGCCAAACTGAACAAAACTAAACTCACAAATCCACCAGAATATTCTTAAGGAGCACTGTGTGGACAGAGCTACCTTAAAATGAGCGACAACCGCCCGGTTTACATGGAGCCTTTTTACCATGTTTTTACCAGGCCGAACAAACTATCCTCTTCAGTCGGCCAGGATTTGCCATTCTCTGAGAAGATCGTGAACTCCAGTGGTTTTGTCTGGCCAAAATATATTATTGTGGACCATATTTTTGAACTCAGTCAATTTTTTTCAGTGATCGATTTATTTTCTGAGCTAGCCTACAGAAGATATAGGATTTATTTAATTCTAGTTTGGTCCGCATGGTTTTATGAAACACTGCACGCACCTGTCCACGGGCACACACGATACGCTGAAATGGGTTGAGAGAGAGTTCCCTGCACAGATCGTTTCACAGGCCAGGAGAGCGATGATTACATTAATCCACAGTCAGTGTTATTGCCTATTTTTTTTGTTGATGTTGTTATTTTGATGTCAATTCAAATTTCACTGTCAATATAACTAAAAATAATGTTACCTGTATTTTCAACAAATTAAAAATAAATAAAGCTGGAATATGTTGCTCTTAAAATGCTATTATACTGATATGATTCCACCATATTATTTTGACCACATTGTTATTTTGATATTGGTACAAATAGCCTACTGTTATTAAAAATATTCTTTGTTGTAATATGTCTTTGCATGATGATGGTGCTGTTGGGCAGCCTCTAGTGTAGTGGTTAAGGTACATGACTGGGACACGCAAGGTTGGTGGTTCTAATCCTGGCTCTAATCAAGGTGTAGCCACAATAAGATCCGCACAGCTGTTGGGCCCTTGAGCAAGGCCCTTAACCCTGCATTGCTCCAGGGGAGGATTGTCTCCTGCTTAGTCTTATCAACTGTATGTCGCTCTGGATAAGAGTGTCTGCCAAATGGCAATAATGTAATGTAATGTAATCTGGCCTGAACCCTCTCCTCCTCTTACTCCTTCTCCCTCTCTCTTTCCTTTTCTCTCAATCTTTCCAGCTCTTATTTACGCTCACTGGTGGTTTCATTATCCATTGCACTTCCTTAAAACCCAATTTCTCTCTCTTTCTTCACTCTTATTTTTTGCTCTGTATTTCTATTTGTGTTTCTGTGCTTTCACCCTCCCTCCGTCTCCCCGGATTAATTTACCAACTCCCCTTTCTCTCTCTAAATCCTTTCTTCCTCTTATTAATTATCTCCCCCTCTGGACCTCTTCTGTCCCCATCTCCCTCTCTCCATATTTCTTTATTCTCTTCTTTTTTCAAGTTTCAGGGCTTCAGTTTCTAATCCCCCCCACTCTTAAAAAGTAAATATGTAAAAAAATTCTCAATACTCTTGCAGTCTGTTACTCGTTTTGAAAATTAAGTGTAAGTAATGTGTGTCTGTGAGGCCTAGTGGTGCGCTGTGGAGAACTCGGCCTCTGTCCGAGTGTCAGGTGAAGGTTGAGGCAGTTGAGGGAGCCAGAGGCAAGAGACAAGAGAAGAATACAAAAGGGCAAAGGGGGCTGGACAATGAGATTGTCCTAGCTCTTCTACTGTGAAAGTTTATTGCTCCCGGCATTACAGTATTGATTTAATGGTAACTAGACGTCACATCGGGGTGGTGTTGCGGAAGTGTCCTGTGGAATCATGAGAAGTGTAGTTAAGTAGTCCCTACACTAGCTAACCGTAATTGCCAGGGCTATCAGGTGCATAATGTCTTTAAATGCTTTGCTGCATGCAGGCCTAATAGTTTTGAGGACACCCTTGTCATCTTAAATTAAACGTTGGTAACATTGGACTGTATACAATTATGAAATGTATTTCTCAAGAAGCCCATACACCCAAATAGCAAGCGACTCTGGGCAGCTAATTCGGTGCAGCGAATTCCTTCACTGTCTCGGTAGAGCTGTATAGCCGATCCTAGTTCCAACTTGGTCAATGCACAAAATTTGACTCTGGAAGAAGGACAGATGAGACTTTTAACCTGACCATTAAAAACTTGGTATGAGTCACATACGCAATCCATTTCAACGTAGTGACATGGTGATCCACTGTAACCTTGTGGTGGGCTAGCTTTATATGGCTCACGGCCCAAACCCACCAGACAAGCAAGCGCACAGATGCTTATTCGGAGCGCATTCTGTGCTGAATAAACGAATAATACACTATATATAACAGTTATGTTCTTGGACACATTTTACCATGTTTTTTCCAGCTAGTGTTGTGACTTCTGATTGGATGGTACTGGAAGCATGTGGAGATGACTAGGCTAGTACGAGCATTTGGACCAGTATTGATGCTTTGATCATACTTTTAATTATATTAAAACAAATATCTATATCAAATGTGGTTTGTATGTGCCTCCTTTATAAAGTTCAATGTATTTATTTATTTGGGACAGACAACATATTCTAAACATGTAATTATAACAGAATTAGCAGCTATTATGATTCTGTAGTACCTTAAATCGATACAGTGATATTAGTGTAGTAAAAACAGAAGCAGAGTCTTAATTAATTGATCAAAGCGAAGCATGGAAGCGAAAGTGTGTGCGTGTGTGTGCGCTTCCGCATCTGGTGGGTTCTGGGTGTCAGCCTGCATAACACAATGAATCAGTGTTCGGACCACCCCTGGAAGTTATTTGTCATTTTCTCTATAAATATTGGTCCAATTCACATCAATCACAAAGTGTTTTAGTATCTGGGATAGTCAATAAGCAAGCATAATCATAAGCCACAATCCTCAGGTGAAAAACTACCCTTATACAGACGTTAATTCCTGGTGGAAGCGGCCGCTTCCTCATGTTCTGTCCGGAACACTGCGAGTTTACATAAAAGTCTTTAAAGAAAAAAAAAAACATTTATTGTAGTGATAGCATGTTTTCTATTACATTGAATTGTCGTAAGGCCACCTTTGTAATACTGTACACGTATGCTCTAATGGACACAATAGCAGTATTATTTTCATAATGGGCCCACTTGTCCACATCCAGCAGCAGATTGCTCCAGCAACCCTTCATGCATTAACACCTGGATGAAATCAATGCCTTCATTGATCGGCGGCTGCTTCATAGTTTCTTCTGGGAAAAAAGTTGCATAGGAATGAATGAATGGTTTCGAGAGTGTTGACAGAATTCTTTTTACACGTTTTTTTAAACTGCCGTTACTCTGTCAATTTTCACACTACATGCATTCCCCTCCAAAAGTATTGGAACAGCTAGGCCAATTCCTTTGTATTTGCAATACACTGAATACATTTGGGGTTGAGATAAAAAGATGAACACAAAAACACGTCCACAATTTCATCTTTTATTTCCTGGTGTTTACGCCTAGATGTGTTACACTAGATGTGTGCAAAAGTATTGGAACTGAGAGTATTTAAGTAAATGAAAGTAAATAACACTTAATATTTGGTAGCATATCCCTTGCTTGCGATAACTGTGTCAAGCCTGCAACCAAATGACATCACCAAACTGTTGCATTCTTCTTTTGTGTTGTTTTTCCAGGCTGCAGCCTATTTCAGGTGTTGTTTGTTTCAGGGTTTTTTTTCCCTTCAATCTCCTCTTCAGGAGGTGAAATGCATGCTCAATGGGGTGAAGGTCTGGTGATTGACAGTCTAAAACCAATCACTTTTTAATCACTTTTCCTCCATAATGTGTCCTTTGTTGTGTTGGCAGTGTGCCTTATTGCATGATTAAGTTCCTTATCTCTGTGTTGTTGGCAGATATATATTTTTTGTAGATATCCTGCTGATACCATCTGAGTTACATCATAAAGATTAGTAAGCTCACTCCAGAAGCAGCCGGGCAAGCCAAATCCAAGACACTTCCTCCAGTGCTTCACAGATGCTTCACAGATGAGCTCATATGTTTTGGATCATGAGCAGATCCCTTCTTTCTCCACATTTTGGCCTTTCCATCACTTTGGTAGAGGTTAATCTTGGTCTCATCAGTACATAAAACTTTGTTCCCATCTCTGTACTTCTTTGCAAACTGTAATCTCGCCTTCCGATTCTTACTACTGATGAGTGGTTTGCATCTTGTGGTATAGGCTTTATATTGCTGCTCTCAGTCTTCTTTGAACAGTTGATTGAGATACCTTCACCCCTGCCCTGAGGAGATTGTTTGTGATGTCATTGGGTTTTTCTTCCTAGCTCTCACAATGTTTCTGTCACCAACTGCTTTTGTTTTCCTTTGTCCACCTGTTCGATGTCTGCTGCTCAGTACACCAGCAGGTTCCTTTGTTTTCCAAGTTGTTGTTCAATTACCAATGCTTGTGCAATGGCTCTAATAGATTTCTAAGCTTCAAAATGGCTTGCTTTTCTCCCAAAGACAGCTCTCTGGTCTTCATGTTGGTTCATCTTTTCTAACACAAATGCAGTCCTCACAGAAAAAACCCAAGGCTAAAACCAAGAGTAGACATTCAGAACAATTTATTGTTTAACCAATCAATCTAACAGGACACCTCTGGACAGTAAGAACCACCTGTCAGTCACATGTTCTAATACTTTTTCTCCCTTAAAAATTGGGTGGTCTGATACAAAAGGTGATATGTTCTAAGTTGATTACAGAGCTTAAAGTTCTGAGGCACGGTGCCGGATTTCTGGCATTTGGCCGTTTTTTTCACAAAATAATATTCTCGCAAAAAAATACAAATAAAAAAATAAAAGAGAAAACACAACAACCAAGTCAAGATAATACATAACTTTGCTACGTTCCCCCTAAAATTATAGTATATACAGGAGGAATTTTTAATTCCATGTAATATATCAATATGATAACCTTCTTTTGTAACATGCAACACAAGGTCTTAAAACGTAATGTCATAACACGATCCCATGTGTCTTTGTTTTTGTTCTGGATGCTTCCTATCCATTTGCATTCAGTCTTGTAACTATTTATTCTTCAATTACCAATGGTGTGGGAGTAAGGTAGATTTTCATAAAATAAGTCGGAAGCTACTTTAATCAGTCACCGTGTCAAGTATCCGTTGAAACATCATCATTAAACCTCAAACATTAAACCTCAAACAAATCAATCTTTTGCCCCTCGTTAAAAAAATCTCAAGCAATCTTTGAATCTGAAACTGATATTCAAACGCCGCAAAATTTTAAATCTCGGCATGGGCTAGGAATTTTACATTTAAACGAGTCTAGTTCTGAAAATGGACTTCCGAAAATCATAATGGACATTTTTATCCTGACAGAGTCTTGGCTTTCAAAAAAATATTGGACTCTGATATTTACATACATGAATACATTATTTTCCAGTGTGATTGTAAAAGTAAAGGAGGCGGAGTATCACTTCCACATTAACTCCCAAAAGCATTGAGTACATTGTTTTAGATATCAGCACTGGGGGTAATAATCATTTAACAGTTACTGGTTTTTATCGTCCCCCATCTGTAAACTGTGATGCTTTAGAAGACTTTGGGAAATTAATTTATTCTTATGCCTCATCAGAATTACTACATTACATTACATTAATGGCATTTGGCAGACGCTCTTATCCAGAGCAACGTACAACAAAGTGCAAAGTGCATACCCATAACCTTGGATAAGTGCACTGAAAGACCCTAGAGGGAAGTACAATTTCAACTGCATACTACATACTGCAACTACTATTTATGGGTGATATAAATCTGGATTGGCTATCGGATAACTCCTCGAGTGCCTGATAAACACGCTCAGTTTTTATCGACATGGGGGCGACATGGCTCAGGCAGTAAGAGCAGTCGTCTGGCAGTCGAAGGGTTGCCGGTTTGATCCCCCGCCCGGGCTGTGTTGAAGTGTCCCTGAGCAAGACACCTGACCCCCAAATGCTCCTGACGAGCTGGTCAGGGCCTTGCATGGCAGCCAATTGCCGTCGGTGTGTGAGTGTGTGTATGAATGGGTGAATGGAGAAGCATCAATTGTACAGCGCTTTGGATAAAGGCGCTATATAAATGCCTGCCATTTCAGTTTAAAAAACTTTGTATTATAAATAGAACAAATCCATGTTTCTCCTCTCCTCTCAGTTACTCAGAGACCAAAATACAGCTTGGGCCAAGGCAAGATCCATGGACTTGGATTCTGATTGGCTTTATTTCAGGCAGCTTAGAAATAATTGCACTCTTCAGATAAAAAAGTTAAATCTCATTATCTAAATGCTATCATCCTCTTTCTGGAAAGCATTTAAATCACTATATACACAAAATCCTCTGCCTCTCTTCCTCAGAAAATAATCTGAAATTCGATTACTATTACTGGTAGAGAGGAAATTAGTGATGCCTTTAATCAGCACTTGATTTCTGCTGGTTATTTATTTGATAGAAACTTTGCGGCACATTGTTTGCGGAACACCTCTTTACCTAGTTCTGGTACTCAGAATGTCTGTCAAACAGCCCTTCCTACAGCTTGCTTAAATAAAAATCTTAATCTTTTAGAACCTTCTCCACATTGGAAGTTTGGAAAGCCTTAACTAAAATTGAGGCTAGGAAAGCAACTGATAAGCTGGACCCATACCTTCTACGTCTCTCTGCCGATCTGATTGGTGAACCATTGGCCCAAATCTTCAATATGTCAATTCTTTCTGGTTCAATCCCTAAGACTTGGAAGGCAGCTAAAGTTCTCCCGCTTCACAAGGGTGGTGACCCTTGCGATATGAATAATTATCGCCCTATATCTAGGCTTTCATGTCTTGCTAAAATTTTTGAAACTCTAATCAATTCTCAGTTACATTCGTTTTTATCCTTACATGGTATTTTAAATGTACATCAATCAGGTTTTAGAACTATCACTATCTCAGCTGCATCCTTATTAATTAATGACATAGTGAGCTCGCTTGATAAAAAGCATCACTGTTCAGCTCTCTACATCGACCTATCAAAAGCCTTCAATACTATTGACCAGGAGTTGCTCTTACAAAGGCTATCTGCCATTGGTCTTGATAACTCTGCTTGCATCTGGTTTCAAAACTACCTACAGGATAGAACTCAGTAGATGGGAAGTAATCAAGCTTTCTCGGCATTGTTAAAGGTGTCCCTCAAAGCTCGACTCTGGGTCCATTGCTATTCACAATTTATATTATATTATATTTATATCTAGCAGAGTAATTGTAAATTACATTTCTATGCTGATGAAATGGTTATCTATACCAGTGCCTCCTCAGCCCAGCAGGCTATTATTGATCTTCAGCATGGCTTTAATTCTCTCCAGAAATCCCTCATTGACCTTAAGCTGGTACTAAATTGAAAAAAAAAAAAAAAGTATTTCTCTAGATCTAGTAACTCTATTAATAATCTGAATATTCACACATTGAATGGAACTGAAATTGATTCCCTCATTATAAGTATCTGGGTTGATGATACTCTAACTTCTAAAACACAAATTTAGAATTTGCAGAATCGTCTGGAGGCAAATCTTGGTTCTTATGTAGAAATAAATCTGGTTTCTCTTATGAGAGTAGAAAGATTATAGTTCAAGCGACACTTCTTCCTGTACTTGACCATGCTGAGACAATTTACACACATGCTGTACCTTCAACTCTTAAAATGGATTCAGTTTACCATTCTGCATTGTGTTTTATTACCAGGGACAGCTACCGTACATACCATTGTGAGCTTTAGAAAAACGTAGGATGGCCCTCCCTTAATGTAAGGAGAGCCCAACATAGCATTTTGTTCGTCTATAAAGCTCTTATTCAAGAATTACCTCACTATTTATGCTCACTACTCAAATACAAAACCAGCAATTACAACACGCTCGCAAGAACGCTTGGCACTGGAGATCCCTCAAGTGAGTATAGAGCTGGGAAAAACCTAATTTAGTTTTAATGCACCTCACATTTGGAACAACCTTCAAGGCTTGCTAAGGCTCTAACACCTTGTTCCTCTTGATGAGTTCAAGCTCTTGATTATATATATTTTTATAGATGAATTAATCACACTTGTTCCTGTGTTCAATCTGCACTTCATTGTATGTAGCTCTGGATAAGAGCGTCTGCTAAATGCCTTGTAATGTAATGTAATGAGTCTACAAGCCTGAACATGGATTGAATTCTTGGATTGAATGTTAGCTATTATGATGATGATCTTGGCAAGTTATAACACAGCATCTAGCATATTCATTGTTTCCCGCAGTGGTTTCTTAAAAAAACGTTGGATGAAAAAATTTAAATTCATTCAATCATGAGTTTTCCACATCTGTTTGTCGACATTTATAAGTAGTCTCAGCCACCACCTCAACAGAATAATTTCAGTTCATTTAATTATTCTTAACAGTACATTTCAAGCACAAAATTTTTTCTTGCTTTAAGCCCCGTGTTCAACAACTATAAAGGATAAAAATACCAGGAAATAAAAGCTGAAATTCAGATCTGTCATCTCATGTACATCTTTTGACCTCAAACTCAATTGTATTCAGAGTATTGCAAAAATAAAGGAATTGACCTTGCTGTTCCAATAGGGGACTGTATATTAAACATCAAAATGTTCAGCTTTTCATCCTGATTCTCACAATGTTAACAGCAGCATTATTTACACTCTAGCCTCACTCTAGCAGTTCCGCTAATCCGCTAATTATATGTAAATCAGCATTGTGGTCCTGGAAGCCTGTGATGTCACAAGTGTCTGCCCTCTGGCAGAGTTTATATAAACTCAGTGACCATGTTATTAGGTACGCATGTACATCAGTGTGCTCAAGGAAGTCTGTGATGTCACAATCGCCTCTGCCTTCTGCCGTTCATAATAATTTATTAGGTAACACTATTTTATTACACCTGCTTGTTCAGGAAAATATTTAAACGGCATAGTATTAGCAATAGTAGCAATAGTCCACTGATTTGCCACAATCACACTCCACATTTTCTTTAGGAAATGCATATCTCTAGTTATTGTGATCGCGAAACAACAGACAACTGTTATTGTTTAGCTTTATTTATTATTAGCGTTTTTGCAGAGCAACAATAATAAAGTCAACTTTATTATTATTATTCTTATTATTATTATTATTATTAGTAGTATTTTTTTATTATAATTATTATTCCGCACGTTTTTGATGCTAATCGCCTCCCACAGTTTTCGAGCTGTCGACACCAAATCAACTGGAAAACGTCCAGCAATATTGAATTGAATTAAATTTATTTTTGTATAGCACTTTTCACAGAAGACTGTCAAAAAGACGCTTTACAGAGTAACACAGAAGAAGACAATTAAACATATCAGCCCAAAGCCCCCAATAGCAATGAGGTAAACAACTCCCTCTAACATGATCCCGAATGGTGTGCTTGTTCACAGCTTTTTGATATTCCCATTAATTTCCAAGATATTTAAGGTTTTCCAGGGAAAAATTCCACAAACACCTTGGGGCCTTTCTCCTGTGCTTCCCTCGAGTGGGACGACGCTGATTGTCATTTATTTTTATACTCAGTGCAAAACAGAACATAAACATGCACACAAAAGAAAAAAAGAAAAAATTAACTCAAAATTTACTGCTGTACATGCAAAACTGTTTTTAGACAGAACAACTGCATGATGGCTTGAACTCATGTGCTAGTCCAATGCATCACGCCTGTAGAGTTTGCAATAACACAATGACTTAACATTTAAAATAGCATATTACAAAAATTAAATATAAAATAGCAGGAATTCACAATTTTTTTTTTAAAGAAAATAAATATATAAATACACATCTAACTACAGTACAAATACAGGTGCGGTTATTTGAATGGGTCTTTGTGGATGATTTATAATGTAGCCTATGAATTATATAACTATTAATAAATAACGTTCTACTCACTATGTTCCGTTTTGTAAAGCCAGTCCTTTGTCTCTTTAGGCCTACCATTCCGGATTCAAACTAGTCACGCTATCTTTTGTGGTTTGCGCAATATCAAACGGGGGTGGAGGAAGATGGGGAAGTTTGTGGCTGGAATATCTCTTTCCTACAATGCGAGAGAAATCAACTCATTTGGAAACTTGAATTTGCCTACTCTCACTAGTCACTAGTCTATTGGAGACAGAATCCAAGATGGCCGCAGAGGACAGGTGTGGTTTGTTAAGCTCCACTCCTATCCTTTTATTCAACAATTTTCTACAGATTATAGCAGTTTTAGCCAATGTTTTTCAACAAAAATGCTTCAATACAAAGAAACACTTGAATCAAAAACAAGATTCAATCAACAGGTACAGAGAAAACTGAATCGTTTGGTTACTTTGCTTGTGGCTTCTGCTTGCTCTACCTGGTCAAGGCCTTTATTTGGCAGGAAATCAATCAACTACTCCTGGACATTCTGCACTTTTGAACAACACACTAAGACTGACTTTTTTTGGACATGGACATTTGGTTTCTTATTCCTTTTTCTGGCCTTTTTCTGTTGCGAGTCAGATTTCTGGGAATTTTACCAGGAGCCAGGGTTAACAACCCTACTTTCTTCGAAAAGTGCCATGGAATAAATCTGTACTGCACTAATTTTTATATGAAGAAAAGTAATCTGGCTTTGTTGGAGCACACAATCCTCTCTCATTTGTAATTATACAGAAGTTTTTGTTATTATTGTTTGGGTATAGGAAATATAAAACTGCAAGATGTATTGTTAGTGATGTCTGCATGTGCATGTGCGAGCGTATTATAGGATAGTTTAAATATAAAATTTAAATATTCACTCATGTCTTGTTCTTGTATAATTGTTCAACATTAAAAGGAACTAAAAGCTTCAGTCACTTACAGAAACTTTGTTATAACTTAAATGCAAAATAAATGTTCTGTTTTTATTAGATGCATTTAGTATTTAGTTTTTTTAAGTACCACTCTGGATAAGAGCATTTACCAGTCATGTTTCGTGCATATTTATCTTAATTGATATTAAATAAAATTTAAATAGATGCTCTTAAATCATAGGAGTCGTACTGTCCTCTAGGGTCCTCTTCACACTTGTTCCTCTGTACTTCGTTGTACATCACTCTGGATAAGAGCATCTGCTAAATGCTTTGTAATGTAATGTAATGTAATTATATTTTTATCTGCTCTTAAAAATCCGTATTCAGCATTAGATGTAGCTGTGTACCATGCAACATTTACGTCATCTGACATTTTAGCTTCATTTTCTGATAGTCACGTAAATGACAGCTGAAAACTGTTCTTGTGTCCCTATATGAAATCTTTTACTGTGATCTAATGAGAGAACCAGTGTTGCTATGTACAGCCAATTAGCTCATTTAGCCAGGGCAATTGATGGAAACAAAAACCTGCCGACACAATGGCCCTCCAGGACCGGAGGAGTGCATTCGGTGGAGTCACTTACCAGTAACTTTACTGATTTCTACCTTGCATAGGGTGACCACCAGATGGCGGAAGCACTAGGAAATGTTTACAGTGAAGCTGCACAGCCGGGAGCTCTGCCTGCTGGTGACACAGAGCTAATGCCGCCAGATGGTCCAGATGAAAGCATTGAAGGGGGGGTAATGTACTGACCTGTATTGTAATTGAAAATAATTTGAAATTATTACATGATTTAGTTTTAAAGGTTAAATGTCTTTCCTTCTTGTTCTCTGTTCCTCACCTTCATCTCTATCCCTGTCTCTCGTAGATGGAGGACTTCCTTGGTCCCCACCCAGAGTATGATGAGGAAGAAGAGGAGAGGAAATACTATAGGAGGAAGAGGCTAGGTGTGGTGAAGAATGTGGTGGCAGCCAGCGTGGCTGGGATGATCACCTACAGCATCTACATGGGTGTGCATAGGAATCGCCAAACTCCTGCAATGACCACGGAACCTTAATCACTGACAATATTCAACCCAGTTGCTCAGAGACTAATTCTGTAGCTGACAGTCCAGCACACTGTCTGTGTGAACAAATGTCACGCTGTAGTTAGTCTTGCACACTGTATGAATAATATGTCAGTCATGCTGTACCTAGTCTAGTACATAGTCTGTGTGAAGGAGCTGTCAATCTTGCTGTAGCTGCCAGCAGTCAGGTTGCTTTGGCAGGTTAGGGGTAGGGGGGGCTGGCAGCTAATGTGCTGGTGTTTAATCCTGACATCACCATTGACACCTGCTGGCAAAGAAGAGCATTACTGGATTTGGACTTGGTCCAGGAGGGAGGGATTAAGTGGACAGGAATTTCCTCTTATTGTGCTTTTCTAGTGAGCTCCTGTGGTCGATCTGGCTCCTGCAGTCTGCCTGCTCCAGCAGCACATTAACTATGCTCCCCTGAAGCAGAGCCTATGCAGCTCAGCTGGTGAACTGGAAAGCGAAATGCAGGCCTTTCTGTACGCTCTGTAAATTATGGGGCAAGTTGAAGCAATGACACATCAATGCAGCTGAATGTTCAAGATTTGGGAAAATTGATAAAATGAAAAAATCAAGAGAGTAAATAAATAAATAATAAAAGAACAATCAATGCATATTTAGTCTTAGTGAAAATAATTAAACCTAAGTCATTGCCTCTAATTAAATGCTGGGAATGATGCGAACATTCCTCTGTTTTGCTTTCATGCCCCACTCTCTGCCCCTGACCCTGCCCACTACAGGCCTTCTCCAGATGCAGCTGATCCTGCACTATGATGAAACCTACAGGGAGGTGAAGTATGGCAGTCTGGGATTGGAGGACATCGATAATAAAATGCTGATGGGAATCAATGTCACACCCATCATCAGCCTCCTCTATACTCCTGTACTCATCCGGTACTGCCCCCCCTCCTCTCCATCTCTGTACTTATCTGGTACTGCCAAGTCCCCCTCCCCCCCACTTTTATTTTTGCCAAATCAGATTAAGTTAACTTTATTGCCATCACAACAAAAAGGATTGTGTTGCTAGAATATTTTTTGCTTTGTTAAAACAAAATGAGAAAACATTAATATAGAAGAGGACACATGCATAAAGAAGAAAATACATCCATAAAAAATATTTTTATTGACCTCCTTTAGTTAAGGTAACACAAGTGAATAGAAGTATTTCAGTTTAAGTATGGTAAATGGCTGGCATTTATATAGTGCCTTTATCCCAAGCGCTGCACAATTGATGCTTCTCATTCACCCATTCACACACTCACACACTCACACAGCAACAGCGATTGATTGCCATGCAAGGCACCAACCAGCTTCTCAGGAGCATTTAGGGGTTCAGTGTCTTGCTCAGGGACACTTTGACACAGCTTGGGTGGGGAACGAACCAGCAATCCTCTGACTGCCAGACTGCTCTTATCTTTGATTATTTTCCATTTTAGCAATTATTTAATTCATTCATTCATTATCCTAACCCACTTATCCTGAACAGGGTCGCAGGGGGGCTGGAGCCTATCCCAGCATACATTGGGCAAAAGGCAGCAATTATTTTATTTAGTAAAAAAAAAATTTTTCCCTCAGGTTTCTGGGCACCAAGTGGATGATGTTCCTGGCCTCAGGAATATATGCTCTCTTTGTATCCAGCAATTACTGGGAGCGATACTACACCCTGGTACCATCGGCTGTTGCAATTGGAATAGTCATAGTTCCCTTATGGGCGTCACTGGGGAATTACATCACCAGGTGAGAAAAATGGGAGGGAGAGGTTGGTCATTGGACCCAGTACCTTGTGAGCTTGTTTGAGTTCCATCAGATTAAGATGAGGTTCCTCATATTATTATAATATTTGTATTTAAATAATGTAGCCAGTCACTGTTAATGTAATTTCCTGCCAATTTTTTTTTTTTTTTGTACAATTATACAACTAGTCTGGGGTCTTTTGGCATATCTTGACCAAATTAGGCTACAAATAGTGTGTGGAGTCTGAAATTTTGTAATTCTGAAAAAATGTTGACTTTTCAAAAAATATGGCCAACACGTGTTCTGGGCATGGCTAAAACAACTATAACTTGTGAATGCTTTGTCCAATCTTCACAAAACTACAATAGTACAGCCCTTTATTCTGTGGACTCTCTGCTCATAGATGGTGCTATAACAAGCAAACATGTGTCATATCTAAAAAATATGGCCACCATCAGACAATCAGTTGTTTGTGGGCATATGACAGCCTTAGCAATGGAAGATCATCATGTAACTTGCATCCTAGGGAATAACTTAATTTTTCCATTTTACCATTTTACCATGAACTGAATGTAAAAATAGAAATTTTTACATTCATCCAATATGTGTCTACAGCATAAAAAATTATTTTGCCATAATTGCCGCATGTTGCTTGGACCCCATTAATTACTGCTTGCGATTGTATCATTGCTTTTGTCTGAGGTTATAAAAATGCCATGTTTAATTTAATATGTCAAACAAAAAAGATATTTTCACAGATTCATTGGGGTATCTAGTCCAAGGCACCAATTCTATCATTCTCTTCTCATTCCCCCCTGGGAAAACATTTCCCCAAAAAATAGCCGGAAACCATATTGGGGAGAGCTGGCACAATTATAAAGCTTCAAAATTGAATGCATTTTCTCACCCAAAAATCAAAAAAATGCACTCATATATCTGCTGTGCTGGCCTGCGAGTTTGAGCTCTGTGCATTAAAGGAATGTGTGAGTTATTAAAAAAAATATTTTTAAACCTTAAGTAAGTTCATGAATTGGAGAAATTAATAAGCAATGAAACTGCAAGTCTATCCCCATGCAACACAGTTGTAACATGGTTGGCATTTATATAGCGCCCTTATCCAAACATGTTACATGCCTTATGAGAATATTCTCTGTGGTGGGCTACTGTAACACATTATAGCAAATAATATAGCTACAATATAGCTTGTGTTTGTGTTTGTAACAAAAAGCCTGTCAGCGCCATCTAGCGTGCCGGCATATTATTTATTTAAATTGAATGTTACATTTTTACATTGTGCACTAGGTTTGGTTGTTGGCTGTTGGCAAGCAAGGCGCAAATTTTGTTTGGATTATTTCACTGATCTTTTGTTTTGTTTGTCTTTTTAAGACTTTTAATTGTACGTTTTTGGAAATTGAATTTGGTTCAGTACTACTTGAGTTTTACAGGGAATTACCAGGGAAGGTTTATTTAGATTATGTTAGTTGCACGGTGAGCGCATATGAATGATCCACTGTGGTGTTACTGGAGTTAGGAATATGGACATCTGGGAGTGGTTTGTAGAAAAGTGGGTTACAGGTGTAGAAGGTGTGGGAAAGATGGGTGTTCAAAAGAAGTGTGCACGTTGTCTAAAGATCTGGCTGTTTGTTATCACCTTGGGGGAAATCACGAAGTGCGAGCAAAGCAGTGTGAAAAAAGGAAGAGGCTGGCGGAGGTGAAAAAAACACAAGCAAAGAGTAAGATTACAGAAGCAATGAAGAGAGTGAAGGAAGCATTGGGAAATGTGAGGAAAAAACAAAATAGAGCTGGGATAGAGGGAAAAGATCAAGGAAGGTGTAACCGAGAAATCATGCATCTGGATAGGAGAAAGTTTTTGGCATTTATTGCAATGGTGTTTAACCCTCAATTATTGTTGCATTTATATCATACAAAAAACTGCAATGTAATAAAACCGCAAAATGGCAATGGCAGATTGTTAAAAAGACCCGCAAGTGAGAAGAGCTGTTTAAATGCTTTTCAGCCTCTTATCTGCAAAGCCAGACATATTTATGGAACCAAATATCCCACCTGGTACAACCGTTTTCTGACTAACATTGAAGCTAATTTTGTAATCTGTTCAGCCATTTTTGAGAGAACTATATTTTTGCCAGGACTATACTGAACTACTTCTTATCGTTGCGTAAATGCATTGCTAGGCCATTTCAGTACGAAACTAATGTAAAGGCTTCTTGTACAGGGTTTCCTACACTTTCCCACAAGGTATAATGTGTCATTCAGGTAAATGACTGCATTCGCATAGCAGAATGAATATACAGACGTGCGTAATTACAGGATTTGGACTTATAGAAAAACCTGTAATTGTACTGGAGAGCTTTTTGGACACTTTGGGCAGGCTTTATAAAAACATTCTCTCATACACATACTCTTGTATGGATTTAGTTGCTGCCTCATGATTGGCAGATTAAATAGGTCTACCTAATAAAGTGGTCACTGAGTGTATATGTGAATAAAATACACGGAAAGTTTCATTTCCTTTACAATTTGTATGAAAAAATCTGTTTTAATAGGAAAATAAGCTTTTCTAATCATTCATGTGTCTGGACAAAAAGATATGCAGATGTGTTGTATTTGGAGAGATTTGGGGACACGAGGAGCTGGGTGCAGTTTTTGGAAAATTCATGTGGAATTTTAATGCTTGTCATTTCTTTACAATATTTTGTACACAAGTTGAGATCAAGTTTGTGCATGAATATAAAGTAGTTCTGGGTTGGTCCTTGATTTCGGAATTTAGATATTAGGTGCTATACTATGAAAACAAGCTGTTTTGTTATGTTTTTTGTATTTTTTGTGTACACTGTACGTACATGCTCTGACATGAATTTGTTATGTCTCAAATTTCTGAATGGTACAAGCCTCTTCTTTAATTTAAGTCTTCAAACATGTGTGTGCAGTAAATAGTTTTTTCAGAAATGTACACTTTTATAAGCCTTGTACAAGTTGTGTTTGAAAAACATGCATAGATTTTTTTGGTCAGTTTTGACAGTTTTGTCACCAGTAGTAGTAGCCTACCATCAGAAATTCAGAAAGAACAATGAGAACACGCCCCGCTGGAGTGCAATTATTCACAAACATGCCTATAAGAAACATTATCATTTGGAAAGGCACTGCAGGTCGTGATATCACAATAGCCTCTTCCTTCAAGCAGAGTCAATCAATTTTTATTTGTATGGCGCTTTTAACAAAGGGAACTGACCCCCAAGAGTATGCCTCGGGCAACAGTGGCAAGGAAAAACCGGAATAAACCTTGGAGCAGAACCTGACTCAGTGGAGGAACCCATCTGCTGCTGGTTAATACCGGTTTGTTGTAAAAATGATGGTAAATATAAACAGATGAATTATAGTTCGTATATGTCCAATCCAAATGAATTCTGTCCAAATAGAGATGACTCCAGTCACATGGAGGGATAGCAGGAACACCAATGCGTGGCTCTGTCAGGCAAGGGGACAGGCTTTGTGCTACAGCTGAATCAACAGTGGCTGGAGGGCTAGAGCTCTGGGCACCTGCCCAGAGCAGGGAAAAGAGGAAAGTAACATTGTTAGGGGGTTCAGATGGTAATTGATTAATCAAAGCAGGAGGGAGCGGTGCCTGCATGCGATAAGGAAAACCCCCGCAGAATACTACTATGGCAGCATAGCTAAGGGAAACAGAGGCAGTGGCCAACACAGCCACGATGGCAGGCTTGAGACAGTCACCACCAGACCATGACTGGTTCAGCTTACACACAGCACTACCAATAATGATCCAGTGACAGACTCGATAGCTTATGCCAGCCACCCACTCCTGCCCCTCAACTATAGGAAAGACTAAAAAGATAGCTTTAAATAAGGTGGTACTGTCTGCACCCCAAACATCAGCAGGCAATTTGTTTCACAGAAAAAGAGCACGATAAGAAAAGGCTCTGCCACCTTTGGTACTTTTAGCCATTCTAGGAATAACAAGGAAGCCTGCACCTTGCAGACGGAGCGTTCGTGAGGGAGGATATGGAAGAAATAAATAATGTAAAAAGAGGCAAACCCATGAGAGGCTTTAAAGGTGAGAAGTAGTATCTATACCAAATGTATCTAATGCCACTGCCACCAGCTTGGACTGTTTACGGAAGGCAGGTTAGGTCCATGGATACATGCTGTTGGCCCCAAATTCTGACCCTGCTATCTGTATGCCTCAGCAGAAATCAAGATTCATCACACCAGGCTACGTTTTTTTCCAGTTTTCAACTGTCCAGTTTGGTGAGCCTGTGCCCACTGCAGCCTCAGCTTTCTGTTCTTGGCTGACAGAAGTGGAACCCGATGTGGTCTTCTGCTGTTGTAGCCCATCAGCCTTTTCCACTCACCATAATTGTACATATTGGTTAATTGAGTTACCCTAGCCTTTCTGTCAATTGGAACCAGTTTGGCCATTCTCTGTTGAATTCTCTCATCAACAAGGCATCTCCGTCCGCAGAACTGCTGCTCACTGGATGTTTTTTCTTTTTCACACCATTCTGAGTAAACTCTAGAGACTTGTGAGTGAAAATCCCAGGAGTTCCACTTCTGTCAGCCAAGAACAGAAAGCTGAGGCTGCGGTGGGCACAGTCATGCATACAATCATGTAGATATGGGTCAGGAGCTTTAGTTCACATCAAGCATCAGAATGGGGGAAAAATGTGAGCTAAGTGACTTTGACCATGGGATGATTGTTGGTGGCAGACAGGGTAGTTTGAGTATCTCAGAAACGGCTGATCTCCTGAGAAAAAAATACAGTGAGCAGCAGTTCTGGAGACAGAAACACCCAGACTGGTCAAAGCTGACAGGAAGCTGACAGTAATGCAAATAACCACACATTACAACAGTGGTATGCAGAAGAGCATCTCTGAACACAGAACGCATCATAACTCTTTGGATAGGCTACAGCAGTAGAAGTCTAAAAAATAAGTAATAAATACCTAATAATGTGCTGGGTGACTGTATGTTTGATGAAAAATGTATGGAGCTTATATACGTCTATATAAGTCTATATACAGTGCATTCGGAAAGTATTCACAGCGCTTCACTTTTTCCACATTTTGTTATGTTACAGCCTTATTCCAAAATTGATTAAATTCATTTTTTTCCTCCAAATTCTACACACAATACCCCATAATGACAACGTGAAAAAAGTTTTTTTGAGATTTTTGCAAATTTATTAAAAATAAAAAACGAAGAAATCACATGTACATAAGTATTCACAGCCTTTGCCATGAAGCTCAAAATTACAATATTACGTGTTGGCCTATGTGCACCCAGTCCGCATTTTTGTTTCCCCCTTGTTATTGTTTCATTACCCTATTATGTTCTTCACCTGTTGTTTATTTGGTCAGCCCTCCTCACTCCCATGCCCCGCCTAGTATGTCACTTTCCCTCATGTATTTAAACCCCAGTCTCTGCTTGATACTTTGTCAGAACGTTGATCAATACTCAGTCGCTGATTATTCGTAAGCCTATTTATTTGAGATTCTGTAACGACACCTGCCTTGATTTTGAGTTTGCCTTATCCTTTCTGTTTTGTCTGCACATCTGACATTTTTTCTGCTTCTATTGGCTTTGATTTTGCCTAGCCCTCTTACACCTCTGCCTGTTGACTTCTTGTACTTTTGACCCCTGCCTTGTTTTTTGGTTTATTCTTCTGCATCTCGATTCTGGCATTGTGTGTTACTGGAATACCTGGCCTTGATTTTGTACTGATTAAAAACATACTCCCTGGTCTGCGTCTGGGTCCTCTGAACAGTTTGTTACAGTGACAAAGAAAAATAATATTAATCTGTTCAAAAAAATGGCAGTGTTGACATTTCTCTTCAAACTCTCTTCAAACTGTATAAACTGAAGACATTTTTCAAGATTTAACTTCACTTTAAATTACTGAACTAATATGTAGTTGCATAACCATTGTTTTTGATAACTGCTGCACATCAGTGTTCGAGTCAACCAACTTCTGGCACCTAGAAACAGGTATTTCAGCCCAGGATGAACAAACTACTTTCCACAGTTCCTGTGAATTTTTAGGTTTTGCTTTAGAAACTGCATTTTTAATGTCACCCCGCAAGTTTTTAATGGGGTTGAGGTCGGGGGATTGAGCTGGCCACTCCATTACCTCAATCCTTTTTGTCTGGAACCAAGATGTTGCTTGCTTACTTGTGTGTTTGCGGTCGTTGTCTTGTTGAAACACCCATTTCAGGGGCATTTCCTCTTCACCATACAGCAACATAATCTCTTCAATTATTTTGACATTTTCAAACTGATCCATGATCCCTGGCAGTGGAGGCTCCTCCATAGAGGTGGAGGAGGCCTGGCCTCCCCAATAATTTGAGAGAAGAGAGAGATTTAAAAAAAACAATAAATATATTTATTTTATTTATTTATTTTAACAAAAAACATTTTTTATTTTTTATATTCATATTATTTTAGTTTTGTTCATAAATCTAAATTTTCCCATGGCTAAAACCCAATATTGCAATTGTAAAGCAACAGGCCAGATTTCCCTATCAGTTTGTATTAAGGGAGGCCAGGCCTCCCCTAGGAAATTCGCTTTTCATAGAAGTCAATGTAATGCATTTTTTTTCATGCCAATATGTGATTGGCCAGATCACTGAAAATGGGTGGGCAACGGAGGCCTGGCCTCACCATGCATTGTGTCCAGGGCTGAAAGATTGACATTTTGTTCGTCCAATCACATGCTACTGGTTCATTTGGAATCAACTGTCCTTTCCTTTCCTATTCAACACAGAAGCCATTTTGAGAATTCGCTAGTCACTTCAGTCAAACAAACACTCGCCATAGTGGCTACATAGTGTCCTATCAACTTGTGCTTTTCAGGAAATTTAGAGAACACCCCTGGCTATCAACCCTGGAGTTTATAGCTCATTTGGTCAAACACTTTTGCTTAAAACTACCTCGGAAGTCGGCGAGATTCTAGCGCAATTTGAGATCTTGGGCTGGAGATATGCAGATTCCAGATACTAGGGAGTGAGAATGACATTCAATAGGTCATGTTAGACACCATTTGGGATTTATTGAACAGTTTTATTTTTAATGTAGTCCATTTCGTTTTATTACAAGTCAATTTAATAATCTTCCATATCAAATTACCGAATTGTTGCTCTGTGAGGAAATTCACTCTAAATACGAATAGAGTGCTGCCCTCTAGTGGATAACGTTAACGTTAGATAAAGCCAACTGGAACCATATTTTTACATATTTTATATTAAATATATTGAATAAAACTACATATGATAAAGAAAGTGTTATCTTATCTTTTTTATATGCTAAACTTGATTAAATTGGTGATTACATGTTGAAGCTGTAGAAGAATGAAAAATGTAAGCTAAACAAAATTGTTTTTAACTACATAATTAAAATTCCTGCCTTTTACACATGTTCACTTGGCATTTATATTACATCCAAATGTCATTTCTCAGCTTAATTATCAGGCAGGCTCATAGACTTACAGCAATGTCATTTCTTCAGGAAGGCACAAGGCTAAGCTCTGCACAATGAATTTCATCAGCCAGAACTTTCTGACTGTAGCTTACACTCCAAATAGTATGCCTTTGGCCAGCACAAAGACAGATAAGAGAACAGGGAACATTCCATCGCGAGTGAAGTGAGCAAGCGGAAAAAAATGGCCTCCTCAATTCTGGAAGTCACCAGCCTCCACTGATCCCTGGTATATGAACCCAACGCTGTAGTATGAAAAACATCCCCATACCATGCTTCATTGTCTTCACAGTGTACTGTGGCTTGAATTCAGTACCCAAAAATAACAATTTTACTCACATCAGTCCACAGAATGTTACGCCATTTCTCTTTGGGCCAATTGATTTTTTACCAAATTTTAACCAATTCTCTTTTTTCAACAATGTTGCTTTATGGGGACTTCTTGCTGATAGCTTAGCTTCGATCAAACGTCGTCTGACTGTAATAGCACTTACAGGTAATTGTAGATCATCTTTGATCTTTCTGGAGCTGATGAATGGCTGAATCTTTGCCATTCTGACTATTCTTCGATCCCTTGTAACAGTAGTTGCTCGTTTTCCTCTGCTTCTTTCGGGTTTTTGTTGCCATTCTAAAGCATTTGAGATCATTTAAGCTGAGCATCCTATAATTTGCTGCACTTCTTTATACGTTTTCCCCTCTCCAATCTACTTTTTAATCAAATGATCTTCCTTCCACTGAACAGTGTTTGGAATGGCCCATTTTACTTAGCAATTTAGAAGGAAATATATTTTATAACAATGTGTGAAACATTTGCTTGCCTTCTTCCTCAATAAAGGATAATTAATGATACCTGTTTTTTTCAAAGAATGAATTAATTCTCTAATTAAACTCCACACTGGTATTATTTTACACACCCCTTTCAATGAATGAGTCAATTACTCAGAACAAGCAGCGTGCATGTCATGACATGTGCATTTGCCATTCAGAAATATCACTACTACTAATAACAGTGGTTCATCAGGTTACTGATGTTCTACTGCTATTTTCCTGAACACAACTGTATGTAGTCAGTTATGAGCTCGAGATCAACTCTGCTTATCAGATGCTATTGTGTCCCAGGGTTCCATCAGGCACACAACCAATTTGCATATGAAATGCGGATGGCTGTACTGAAATGGCAAGTAGAGTTTTAATGCTGGGTGGAAAGCTGTTCTCAAACAAATACTCATAATTAAAAAAGTATAAGGTATAAGTAAAATTGTATCCATTTGTTGTCCAGAGTGAGAAACAGTATGAAACAATTCACATTTTGATGTATAATATGTGTATGTTGTATAAAAATTGACAGAGTAATGGCAGTTTAAAAAACTATCACCACTCTAGCAACTGAACATTCCGCCATTCATTTCAATAGCAGGAAAATCTGAATTAAAAGTTAAATAATTCAAAAAGTATAAAAGATTCAGTGCAAAAAGAAATAGCACACCATTCATAAGCAAACTGAATAGTTTGAACCAAGTTTATGGTTAAATGTATGCCGAAGTAGTGCAGTGCCGAAAAACTGTAGAGAATAAAGAGTGGAAATAACATAAGTGTAGCCCACTATCTACCTATAAATGTAATGAATAAACAGACAAAGACAAGACAAAGACAAATTCATCACTTTTGCGGTGGATGGGAAATCTGGATAATAAATGTAGGGTCCTCGCATGGGCCGCCAAATAAAGTAAAGATTTTACCCTCTACGAAATAGTGAGGATGACTATTTGAAACATATACGTCTCAGTCCTCACATGAGGTGTACAAATTGTGTGGGATATGCCCCTACCTACACGCTATATGTAGATTGCTAGGATTGATTGACATACAACGTTTCGTACTAATAATCGTACTAAGAAATTAATGTTATATAGCAGTATAACTGCAAAAAGTAATCCGTTTCATAAAGATTACTGTTATCTGAAATATCTAGTTATAGTAATATCTAAATTTAGTATTCTAATTTTAATAATTTAAATAACCAATATCAGTGATTAAGCATACCAATAACCTGAAGGTTGGAAGTTCTTTGACTCGGCTCTCATGTCTTTGTGACACCAAAACACACACCAGGTTGAATAAAATATATTTATTAAACAGACGTACAAACACAGAACAGATATAGGGTAATGGGAAGTTAGTAGGATAAGGTATGGTAGGATTGTGTGCATGTGCGCAAGCAAGGGAAAGGTAAAAGTAGCTAGGGTGGGAGTGTTACATTACATTACATTACATTAATGGCATTTGGCAGACGCTCTTATCCAGAGCGACGTACAACAAAGTGCATACCCATAACCAGGGATAAGTGCGCTGAAATCACCACTATGCACTCTTCATAAGAACAATTGCCCTATACGTCTGCTCTCTAACAAGTTGAGTGGATTTGGCACCACCTAGTGCAATGGTTAACTTACTACTTAGTCTAGTGCTTAGAATTCTAATTCTGAACTTAAGCCACAGATTTTCAGTATTAACACTTCTCAAGCATGAATAAAAGTCAGCAATACAAACCTTCACACAGGGAACCAGAACATGAAGGGGATATGTCTGTACCCTGTACCCAGAATATGGAAGGAGACCTACGTTCTGCCCCTTTCAAAAGGAGGATCCTACTCCCGTCCTATCTCGAAGCTCTCGGCAGTTGCTAAAATGATGGAATCTCTGGTTAATGCCCAGCTAAAGGATTTTTTGCAGAAAATGGTTCAATGAGTTCTGTCCAGTCAGGCTTTAAATCATGCCATAGCGTTAGAACTACTGCCTCACAGGTGTTAAATGGCATTGTACTAGCTCTTGATAACAAAAACTATTGTGCAGCTTTATTTATTAATTTATCTAAAGCCTTCGACATTGTCGACCACAATATTTTTGTCAACAAGCTCCACAACATTGTACTGAGCTCCAGAGCAGTAGCTGGTTTGAAAATGATCTATCAGACAGATCTCAAAGTGTTCATGTTGATCAGAGGTGCCCAATCTGGCTGGATGAAAAGCTTACTTTTAAAATGCACAAATCTTGTGAAAAAACTAAAGATTAAATTAGGTTTTTATTTTAGAAATAACACGGTTTAACTTTCCGCACTGAAAAAACTGGTCATAGCTTCATTTCTCGGAGAGATTGATTATGGTGATATTCTTTATATGCATGCTTCTGCTACCACTCTTTAGGCTATAGACACAGTCTATCATGGAGCCTTATGCTTTATCTCAAATGCTGAATCCCTTACTCATCACTGTTATTTGTATGAAAAGGCAGGTCTGACTTAATTATCCCACCGTAGATGGCTTCATTGGCATTTTTTCATTTATAAAGCTATCATAGGGAAACTCCCTGGCTATTTAAATAGCCTTTTTAATTAGAAAACATGTTCCAACAACCTCAGCTCCCAGAACCTGCCACTTTTAACACTCCCTTGTCCGTTCACAGAATTTGGGAAGATGGTTTTAGTTTTTATGATCCATGTTCCTGGAACCAGCTCCAGAAAGATATCAAACTGGATCACTTCATCCCTGTGGCTCATTTTAAAAGTTTATACTTAAAACTAAGGTCTGACTTGAAATTGTATTCATGTGTCATTTGTGTTATGCTTTCTTATTGTATTGAACTTTATGTTATAATCTCTGCTTGCTCCTCCCTTGGCCAGGGCTCCCTTATAGAGATAAACATCTCAATGGGACTCACCTGGTTAAATAAAGGAGAAATACAAGATGTAAATGAAATTTAATTGCAGGGATTGATCATTAAAAGGTCTTAATAATCCTCACATTATACACGTGGGGTGCCGAATAACTTACGATATACGGTTATACCATCCTTCTACAAATGGTGGTGTAATGTAAGATAAAATATCAATCTCATAAAATATTTAATAATAACTATAAATGAGCAATTTCAATAAATAATTAAATTACGCAATGATAGTTAATCTTAGATCAATCAAAATACTACACATTCAGTTGATACCAAATTTATATTAATGATTCAGCTAAGAAGGTGAACACATCTCTATTAATGTAGATCACATGCATTATGTCTATGCATTTCATCCAGTTCTATCCAGTTCCAAAATATGCACATTGTTCTTGTTGTCCTGATGCAATTTTGGCTACTTTGTTTAGAGTTTTACTCGTAGGCTGCAAGGCATACTCAATACTCAGAATGTCTTAGCCAATACTGAGATAGGGGATAAATAAATACTACATAAATGACATAAACTTATGACAAATAAGGCAGCAGGCCCCAATGGCATATTCCAATTCCTTAATCAAAAAGTTAAGGGAGGCGGCACGGATGGTGCAGTGGGTAGCACTGCTGCCTCACAGCAAGGAGGTCCTGGGTTCCAATCCCGGTTGGCTGGGGCCTCTCTGTATGTATGCTGGGATAGGCTCCAGTCCCCCTGCGACAGTGTTCAGAATAAGCGGGTTAAGATAATGGATGGATGGATGGCATTTCATAAGGTACCGCCTGACAAACTTGTTATCAAAATGAGGAGGTTAGGAATTATAGGAGCCATTTCGGAGTGGGTTTGGAACTGGCTACGATATAGAACACAAAGAGTAGTAGTAGGATGGACCTTATCTGAGCAAGGTATTGTGGGAAGTGGAGTCCCACAGGGATCGGTACTGGGGCCACTGCTCTACCTTATTTATATGAATGACCTTGACAGAGGCATTGAAAGTACTTTAGTTAAATTTGCAGATGATACAATACTAGGAGGCTTAGCCGTTTGGACTTAAACAGGATCCAGAAGTGGGTAGAAACCTTAACTACAGGTAAAGTTCTGATGGGAAATACAAATATAAGGCAGGATTACTTTATGGGGGGTACAAAACTGGAAAGTACTCAAGTTGAAAAAGACTTTGGGTAATAGTTGGCCAAAGCCTCAGGTTCTAGTCAATGTGCGATAGCAGTTAAAAAAAAACCCAACAGGATACTAGGATACAGAGCCAGGAGTAATGAGTATATACACTCACCTTATACAATACTCTTGTTAGACCACAATTTGAGAACTGTGTGGAGATCTGGGGACCGCACTATAAGCAAGATATAGAGCCGCTGGAAAAGGTTCAGAGAAGGGAAATAAGATTGATTCCATGTATAAAAGATAAGAGTTTTGAGGATAGAATTAAGATGCTAATCTCTTTAAGCTTAGTAAAAGGAGATTTAGGGGGGATTTGATTGAGGCTTTTAAATTCAATAAAGGGATTAAGAAAGTGAATTATAGGTGATTATTCCAGATTTGTTCAGTTAGCAGAACGAGAGGGCACAAATGGAAATTGTCAAAAGAGAAATTCCGTACAGATATTATTTTTTTTTAGAAAGCATTTTTTCACACAGCGAGTGATCAATGTGTGGAATAGCTTGCCAGGACATGTAGTGGAGGCTGAAACACTGGGGGTTTTCAAGACTAGGCTTGACACTACTGCGCTTTTAGGCAAACTAAGCAGTAGGTATACTTAGGGGTAGGAAAAGGCGAGCGTTGCTGGGCTGAATGGCCTGTTCTCACGATTAACTAATGTTATGTTATCATAAAGGAACTCATCTTCTTGCTGTTGCTGCTGCTGTTGTCTCATGGAATTCTCTCTCTCTCTCGTAGGATGGCACAGCAGTACTATGAATTTGTGAACTATAAAGAGGAGCATGTGCAGGAGCAGAAGAAGACCCCTAAGGGAGCATCTCACCGATATGTCATCATCTTCCAGTCCGTCTTCTACATCTTGTTTCATGTGAGTGCATCGCCTCTTTGCGTGACCTGCCATGCTTCCATCAGTCAGATATTCAATCTGTCAAAGTCATTAAGTCAGTCATTCATCAGTCAGTTAGCCTATTAGTGAGTCAGTCAGATATTTAGCCAAATCAGGTTTTCTGTCAGTCGGTCAGACAGTGGGTCATTCAGTTTAATAGGTTAGATAATCATTTAGGGCCTGTGTCCACTACACTTACGAGCGCCAGCACCTTTTTTCTATTATTTTCCATAGGAAGAGAGCGCATGCGGCCGCATTAATCCGCCTCTAGAGCACGGCACCTGCCGTCTTTTCCCAGCGCGCTCTGCCTTTTTTGTGCAGCCACATCGGGTGCTTCAAGTTCAAAATAGTTCAACTTTTCAGAAAGGTGGTGCACTCATCAATGTCATTTTTAATGACCCGACCACTCACAGCTTAGATGGGGCGGGACTTAAAAGCACCCTAACAACCCTAAACGTTACCTGGCTTCATAACATTGTTTCAAATACAATGGCAAGAATATGGAGGATAAGCTTGTTTTAGTGATATCAGAGTATCCATACTAGGGCAAGCTTTGTTTGGTTTGTTGAACTCATGAGGAAAACGTGAAATAATTAAATAAACAAACAAACAACAATGAGCGATATCTTCCGCAAAAGAAGGACAGTATGCGTTACAATTTTTAGGTGAGATCGTCCCAGCATTTCCCAGCGCTCTGCCACAGCTTTTTCTGCTGGAAAAGAAGCGTAGTGGACACAGACCCTAAGTCAGTCAGTCAGATATTGAGCTTGTCAGTCAAAGCATAGCAAGTCAGATATCTTGTCATTCAGTCAGTCAGATATTTAGTCAATATGTCATTTATTCAGTCTTTCTCAGATAGTCACATATTTTGGTATACTGGTCTCTGTGTCAGTCAGTCAGGCCTATCTGTTTGGAAATGATTGGCCTTGATTATTTTTTTCTGTCTGTCTGTCTGTCTCAGCTCAGCCTTGTGTTTGCTGAGTTTCCCATGGTGCTCTTCCTCAACGAATACCTTGATGAGCACAATAATGTTAAGAATTGCGGTAAATGTTGAATTTTTCTCTCACATTTATATGTGTATGATTATTTACATGATGCAGTAGCTGCAACAGGACTTAGGAGGTATGCATGCTTTAAGTATTGATTATGTATCATTCATTGTTTGTTTGATTATTAGTTTCAGTTTGTGTATGAATTTGAATTATTTAATTTTGTTGCTGTTTCATATTGATATTGTTGTTTGATGTTAAAGTTGCTGTTGATGATGTATGATGATTGATGTTGCTGTTTGATGTTGATGAATGATGTTGATGTTGTCTGTCCAACAGGTGCAGAAAGTCATGGGATGAGTATGGGGCTTAATAAGACAGTGCTGAAGAGTCTCCCTCCCTCTCTCTCCCTCATCAAGGTGGAGAGCACGCTGATGGGCGCAGCCTTTCTCAGCATGATCATCGTAAGCATCCCCCCTTTCTTTATCTGTCTCTTTCTCTCTATCCCTTTCCCCCTCTCTGTGTTCCTGTCTCTATATCACTCCCACTCCCTTCCTTGCTAATTTTCAAATTCAAAATGGTCAATTGGCATGGCATGTTTTTAAATATGCATTACTAAAATGTAATGATCAATCAGAATAATGACATTACATTACATTACATTACGTGGTATTTAGCAGACGCTCTTATCCAGAGCGACGTACAACAAAGTGCAAATCAATCACAAGAACAAGTGCAAAAGTAGACCTGAGAGGACAGTACAGTTCCGAGTCCTAGTGTAATCATACAGAAATTCAGAACCCTTGAAGAGTACAATCAACATTCAAACTAGCATACCACTGTTGGCAGCTAGAATACAACAACAGCCTATAAAAACAACAATACCTATACAAGTAACAATATCTATACATAAGTGCCATAACGGCCTAAGGCCAATCACAGTGATTGTGAGTTGGGGAGGGAAAGGTGTAGCCTGAAGAGATGGGTCTTCAGTCTGCGCTTGAAGGAGGTCAGAGACTCTGCCGTTCTGACATTCACCGGGAGGTCATTCCACCACCGTGGGACCAGGACAGACAGCAGTCGTGAGCGTAAAGAGCAGGTGTGGCGAGGGGGAGGCGCCAGACAGCACGAAGTGGCAGAACGGAGGGGTCTTATTGGTGTATAGGTCTTGATAAGGGATTGAATATACACAGGGGCTGATCCTTTAACTGCCTGGTATGCGAGCACCAAAGTTTTAAATTTGATGCGAGCCATAACAGGCAGCCATGATAGGAGATGCCATGAGCAGAGATAACGGGGCCAAGGGATCTCGTGTAGATGGAGAAGAGGAGGGGTCCGAGGACTGAGCCCTGGGGGACTCCTGTAACAAGGGGGCGAGGGATTGACACTCCTCCAGCCCAGGACACCTGGAAGGACCGGCCAGAGAGATAAGATTGGATCCACTCTAAGGCTGTGCCACAGATCCCTGTAGATGCCAGGGAGGCTAAGAGGATGGAGTGGTTGACCATGTCGAACGCCGCAGAGAGGTCAAGAAGGATCAGGACAGAGGAGAGAGATGTTGCTCGTGCAGCCTGAAGGGACTCGTTGACTGAGAGGAGTGCAGTCTCCGTCGAGTGGCCAGGTCTGAAGCCGGACTGGTGGGGGTCCAGCAGGTTATTCTGAGAGAGGAAGGAAGAGAGTTGGTTGGAGGCGGCTTGTTCAATGGATTTGGATAGAAAAGGAAGGAGAGATACCGGACGGTAGTTTTGAATGCAAGAGGGGTCAAGAGTGGGTTTCTTTAGGAGCGGGGTGATGTAGGCCCTCTTGAATAATGAGGGAAAGCAGCCAGAGGACAGAGAGGAGTTAACAAGGGAGGTGACAAACGGGAGGATGTCAGGCATGATTGCCTGAAAGAGGTTTGAGGGGATGGGGTCCAGGGCACAAGTAGTAGGGCGGTGGGAGAGCAGGAGGTGAGGCACATCAGCATCTGTAAGGGGACAGAAAGAGGAGAAACAGGGGGCAGACACAGAAATGGAGGCAGGCATAGAAGTGGTGGTGGTCGCGAAGGTGCTGCAGATATCTGCAACCTCTCGTCAAAAAATACCGCAAAGTCATCAGCAGTGAGCAAGGACTGAGATGGTGGGGGAGGTGTGCTGAAGAGAGAGGAGAAAATGGAGAACAGTTGACGAGGGTTAGAAGTGGAGTTCTGGATTTTTGTTTGGTAGTAATTTCTTTTGGCAGTGGTGATAGCGGAGGAGAATTCCGCCAGGAGAGACTGGTAGGAAGACAGGTCCGACGGGTCTTTTGATTTCCTCCACTTCCTCTCAACTGCACATAGGCTTGGCCTGGAGGAACGTAGAAGGTCAGAAACCCATGGGCTGGGAGGGGGGGATCGAGCAGGCCGGGAGACAAGAGGACAGAGAGAGTCAAGGGCTGAGGAGAGAGAGGAAAGCAGCACGGAAGATGCGGAATCAGTGGGTAGTTTTGAGAAGGATTCAAGAGGAGGGAGGGAAGCAGTGACTCTGGGGGCAAGGGAGGAGGGTGATAGAGAGCGGAGGTTACATCGGACAGAAACAGTGGGGGTGAGAGAAGGGGAGGGAGGTAGAGCAGCTAGGGGGATGGAGAAGGAAATGAAGTGGTGATCGGACTTGTGTAAAGGGGTAACAGTGGGGTTAGAAGAGGAGCAGTTCCTCAGAAAGATCAGGTCAAGAAGGTTTCCAGCCTTGTGAGTTGGGGGAGAGTGCTGCAGAGAGAGGTCAAAGGAGTGAAGTAGTGGTAAGAAGGCAGCAGACTGGGAGGCTTCCAGGTGGATGTTGAAATCTCCCAGGAGGATAAGTGGGGTGCCATCCTCAGGGAATGAGCTGAGTAGAGTGTCAAGCTCATCAAGGAAACTTCCCAGGGCACCTGGAGGACGATAAACAACGACAATATAAAGTTTAACAGGGTGAGTAATTGAGACAGCGTGGCATTCAAATGTGGATAGGGATAGGTCAGTGAGGGAAATCGCAGAGAATTTCCACAAAGGGGAGATCAGCAAGCCAGTGCCACCTCCACGGCCAGAGGGCCGGGGGGTGTGTGAGAAGGAGAAGCAGGATGAGAGGGCAGCAGGGGTGGCAGTGTTCTCTGGTGTAATCCAGGTCTAGGTGAGGGCAAGGAACTGTAGGGACAGGAGGGAGGCATAACCAGTAATGAAGTCAGCCTTCCGTGTGGCAGACTGGCAGTTCCATAGCCCCCCTGCAACTGTGAAGTTGTCACAGGGGGTCAGTGAGGGGTAGCAGAGGTTGGTGGGGTTCCGTCGTCGTGGAGGGCCACGTTGCTGGAAGCGAGTTCTGAAGGGGAGAGAGCAGACCGTAATGGGGTGCTGACACAACATACCATTCCAAATGGGAGGGAGCGTCGCTCTGAGCACGCCTATATAAACTGCTAATTACTAATGCAAACTAGCGATCTAAAAATTATCCTAACAATTGCAGCGTCCAAAGTATCTAACTGATTCTGATCACCTAATCAGAATAACAGAACCGAGCGAAACTGCCGGCGGTTGGTGAAAAACACACGAGATTTGTTAACTAATGACAGAAAATGCAACACACCTGGTCTAACTAACGCAGTAATTTGACAACAAATCTACAACTGCTGATAGACTAACAAGGTTTCCTTATAACCTACTGCTCACACGCAAAAAACACAGAAACAATACTTAAGTTCCCTGGAGGTATTCGAGTACACATGGCTAGTGGAAAAAATGCACTTTTCTGACAATAATAAGTACAAAAAGTAGTTCCTTTAGCTCTGTACTCCAGCAGATTGGATTTTTATGATAAAACAGTGAAGATAAGGTCAAAGTGTGTCACCTTTAAGTTGATGGTATTTACATTCATATTGGATCCATGTAGGAATAACACCCTTTGTATATAATGTTCCCCCCATTTTAGGGGTAAAATTAGTTCCTTGAGAGTGTTGCTTGAGAGTGTTGCTGCATGATGGTGCCTTGTTGCTGGAGGGCATGGAACATAGCTGTTGTGTCAGCAGGGTCCATCGTGGCGAAATTGTTCTGAGACGGGTGCGTCAAAAATGCACGACTCGGACAACAAAGATTACATTAATGGCATTTGGCTGACGCTCTTATCCGGAGCGACGTACAGTTGATTAGACTAAGCAGGAGACAATCCTCCCCTGGAGCAATTCAGGGTTAAGGGCCTTGCTGAAGGGCCCTAAGGCTGTGCAGATCTTATTGCAGCTGGACCGGGATTTGAATCACCGACCTTGCATTTCCCAGTCATGTACCTTAACCACTACGCTACAGGCCGCCCCAGATGTGATAAAGATGTGATTAGTTGAATTCTCACCTGTCTCTGATTAGTCTGGTGTATTCAATTCCCCCCTTAGTGTAGGTATAAGAAAGCTTTCAGTATCTCATTGTGATTCTAGGGTTTTTATTGCCTTTGGAGTTTGAGTCAAACATGTCAACATGTGGTCTAGAGTTAGCTAATGAAAGGCAAGGAAGCCATTTTGAGGCTGAAAAAATCCGCCCTGATCTGTCCCTTTTCCAAAATGAAATCAAAACGAATCAGTCCATTGGCTAGGCAGTCCCGGATGTATTTCTCCATGGCCTCCCTTTCCGGTCTGGAGACATTGTTGGGACGGCTTGAGGGCAGTGTGGAACCAGGTAGCAACTCAATGTCGCAGTCGTAGGGTCGATGAGGGGGAAGCATCTGTGCCTGCGCCTTAGAAAAGACCATGCCCAGGTCGTGGTAAGGGGTGGGCACCTTCTCCAGGGGGGGCTTGGGGACCTGCAGTGGATTGGGTGCACCCTCTGCTGGTGCAGGAGCGGATCGCGGGCAGGATTGGTGACACTCACAAATCCAGGTTTGAATCTGTCTTGAACTCCAGTTGATGGTGGGGTTGTGTCTCTGGAGCCAGGGTAATCCCAAAATGAGCGGGTCATTAGGGGACCAGATGATATGGAACTGAATCATCTCATGGTGGTTCCCAGAAATTATTAGCTGGATGGGTTTGGTAATGTGAGTCATGCAGCAAAACGTCTTTCCATCCAACGACCAAGCATTCTCGGGGTGGGGCAGTGGGAGGGTGGGAATGTCCAGTTCCAGGACCATCACTTCGTCTATGAGGTTCGCGTCCGCTCCAGAATACACCAACGCGTTAACCTTGATTGCTCTCTCGGGAAGCATCAACATGGCAGTGAGTGTGGAACGATGGTCGTTCCTGGCAGACCCTTCAGGTCTGTCGAGCACTCTCACCTCAACAGATGGGCCAGATTTCTGGGACCGGAGGGTGCACCGAACTTGGCTGTATCCCAGCTTCCCACAATAGAAGCAGGAACTGGTCATTCTCTGATGTGTCCATTCCTCGGGTGAGATCTTCATACCCGCACAGGAAAGGCCCATGGGTTCGACTCCTTCAGCTTGCTTCTCCTCCTGTCGGGAACTTGACCCTCACCTGGGATATAGCTGGCAGGTGGGACCTGTCTCTCTGTCCGGCGTTGTCTGGCACGGTTGTTGAAACGAATGGTGGCACGGACGAGTGGGTTGAACTGGGTGATGGGTTCGAGCTACGTCAACTCATCCTGGAGTGCCTCACTCAGGCTGGCCAGGAACAGATTCGCGAGAGCCGCATCATTCCAGTTGGTCACCAGCGCGAGAGTGCGAAAGTCGATCGAATGGTCCGCTGCAGTTTTCCTGCCTTGGCGAGGGGGCGATCAGGCGCTGGGACGGCTCTTGGTCGCTGGATGCGTGCTGGAAGACTTTACGGATCTCTTCGGCTCTCCCCTTGAGTAGCCCCATCACGTAGCCGATCCGACGGTCGTCGCTGCTGTAGATCTGCAGTTGCTGCTGGAACACAAAGTTGCACTGGAGCAGGAACGCCTTGCACCTCTCCGGTTCTCCGCCGAACCTCTCCAGGGGGGGTTGTTGTGGCTCCCGGAGTTGCCAGGTTCCCATGGGGTTGGTAGGTGCAGGTTGTTCCACTGGGTGTGGCTGAACAGCGATGGCAAGTCTCCTCATTTCAGCACACAGCTCTCAAATCTCCTGACAAAGTCTGGAGATTCCTTGAGAGTGTTGCTGCATGGTGGTGCCTTGTTGCTGGAGGGCATGGAACATAGCTGTTGTGTCAGCAGGGTCCATCGTGGCGAAATTGTTCTGAGACGGGTGCGTGGGGGTTGGACCCAAAATGCACGACTCGGACAACAAAGATTACATTAATGGCATTTGGCTGACGCTCTTATCCGGAGCGACGTACAGTTGATTAGACTAAGTAGGAGACAATCCTCCCCTGGAGCAATGCAGGGTTAAGGGCCTTGCTGAAGGGCCCTAAGGCTGTGCAGATCTTATTGCAGCTGGACCGGGATTTGAATCACCGACCTTGCATTTCCCAGTCATGTACCTTAACCACTACGCTACAGGCCGCCCCAGATGTGATAAAGATGTGATAAAGTCCCATCAGGGCTTTATTAGGAGATGGTTCAATGAGCGTAGTCGAAAAACAACCAAAGTTCATACACATATAATCCAGCCAAAACCAAAGTACAGTACCGAGGAAGAAGGCAGTCTCGAAATCGGTTCACCATGCAAAAAGTCCAGTAACCAGGAAAACTGTCAGCGGGGCAGTAGTGCAGATCGGAGTCGAAGGCGGTGCTAGAAGTCTGCTCCGCGGGGCAAAAGTACTGTAGGGTCCTAACTTGGGCCACCAAATAACGTAGGGGTTTTACTCTCTACGAAACCAGGGCACCAATTAATGTAGTGTAGCAGTATAACTGCAACTGTTATCAGAAATATCTAACCACAAATTTAGTATTTTAATTCATTCAAATAACCAATATTATGATTGATTAAACATACCGATAACCTGAAGGTTGGAAGTTCTTTGAAAGACTGCTTTAACTCAGCTCTCATATCTATGTGATGCCAAAACAGACTAAAATAAAATATATTTATTAAACAAACGTACAAACACCAATATAGGGTTGAACTACGGGAAGTTAGTAGGGTAGGAATGTGTGTGTGTGTGCGTGAGCGCTCACAAATGCGCGTGTTCCTTGGACAAAGGAAAGGTGGGAGTAGGAGTATGTCTGGTAAAGTAAAGTCTGGTCCGTTCGATTGCTGAAAAGATGTTCACTGGTCCTTTTTCCAGGAAAAGTTTGTTGCTGTGGTTCGCAGTGGTAAACTGATGTAGCATTCCGTGGACATCAGCTTCCACTCACTATAGGCCACTAAGTTACCGCAAGGTAAACTAGGTGTGTCCGTAGGCCTGTTGGCACGCTGTGCAGAATTCAGCCTCTGTCCGAGTCTCAGAACAGATGAGCTGAAGAGAATGGCCAAAGAGGGTGCGTCGAAAGAGAAGTGAGAGGAAGGAGGGTTTTGCCAAGAACATGCCTTGCTCTTATACGGGAAAGTTTATTGCTCCCACCATTACAGGATTGGCTGAACCGAGCTAGATGTCATGTGGGGTGGATGTCACGGAATTGTCCTGTGGGATTGTGGGAAATGTGGTCCCTGCAGTATAAAGACAGCAGGCAAGAGTTTGTGGTACAGGCAGGCAGTGGTCAACAAACAGAAGTCATAACTTTGGTCAGTAAACAGGCTTGGTTCGTAATGGGTAAACAATGGCTTGACAAAAACGCTCAAAATTGCACTGCCGAACAAGAGGCAACAATTTCGTAAAGACATGACATGAACACTGAGCTTATATGCAGGTGTAGACAATTAGCTTGAGAGCAGCATGCAAATAGAAATCAGTTGTGGAGCATTGACAAGTTAACAATGTAATTAGTAATCGTTCCTATCCCTATCCTGCCCTTGCCTTAGTAAATTAGTACATGCACAAGAAACGTAAGGTAAACATGAACACATGGTTAGTATGTTAGTATTACCCAATCCTGATCTAACGTTAGTAGATTAGCAAGTAGACACAGGAAAATGAAATAATTAGGGAAGCGTGAGCGACAGCAAGGGAGAGAGAGAAAGCATGAACGCAAAGTTTGCAGAAAGACATGAAAAATTGTATGCTAATCAATGAACAGAACAATATAACATGAAACAAACATAAATTGTGACATAACAAGTTTGCAACACTATGACATGAATAAACTATATAATGTGACATGACAAGACTAGAAAATACATCGTAGCAAGAACTAAACATGAAACGTAACATGACATGAAAATGAAACAAAACAAGAAATAAAACATAAAAACGTGGCGAGACTAGACTAACATAATACGTGACAAGACAATAAAATAACTAAGACAATGACTAAACATGAAATATGAAGTGACAAGCATGAAATGTGACAGCAAGTCTATTGTTTCTTTGCAATATTGCCCTCTACATAAACTGATGACGAAGGAAATATGTGACCGGCTCCATGCTTCAGATACTTTTTTCAAAATGTTACTTTTTCAGTTTATAATGTTAACACATGCCCTGCGATGGACTGGCGACCTGTCCAGGGTGTATCCCTGCCTTTTGCCCAATGTAAGCTGGGATACGCTCCAGCCCCCCTGCGACCATGTGCAGGATAAGCAGGTTCAGATAATGGATGGATGGATGGATGTTAACATACAGAATGAGAGCGTCAATATGAGGTATCGTTGGAGAGTATTTCTCCTGATATGATTGTTCAAATGTTTTTGTGAACTCAATGCTTTTAGGAAACTGGCTTTAAAGATTTTGTTGTGAATTTTGTCTTTTCTGATCAAAAGTACGCACACAAACCAGGAAACATCAATTGTACTCCCAACTATCTATCTATCTATAATAGGATGACAGCAGTAAAACCATTGAAGTTTGTAAGTGAATGGGGCAATCTATTGAATACTAGTTGAGTCTTGAATAAGTTGAGTGATATAAAACAGAACCTGTATTTAAGAGATTGTCATAGTAGGTAAGTACTGTGCTTCATAGACATTAAACAATGGTTGGGAACCCCCCCCCCCCCCCCCGTCTGGTTGACTTGACAGCGACAAACTTTAGCTGCATAGCTGTTCTGGTTTCGGTGTTAGGACTCCATCAGACTGATTATCGACACTGAGATTAACGTAGATTAACAATGAGTTCATCTACATGTGGTAATCCATTGTGTCATCATACCGAAGCACACACTAGTCACAGCACATCCAAGCTACAGGAATCACTCCTACATGATAGAAAGTTGACCAGATTGACACAGGGGTCACTCAATCTATCTCACTCTATGTGTTCACCATCCCTTGTACCCACAGTTCCTTGCCCTGTGTGGAGCAGCATATCGACCAGCAGAGGAGATCGACCTGCGCAGCATTGGCTGGGGAAACATCTTCCAGCTGCCATTCAAGCACCTGAGAGACTACCGGCTCCGTCTGCTCTGCCCGTTCTTCATCTACAGTGGGTTTGAGACCCTGTTCGCTGTCACTGGCCTTATTCTGGTGAGCACAGTGCTGTCACTTTCGTTTGCAATCTCTCTTAAATATTAAAATAGTATAAAATTAAGTAATGAACATAAAAATTAATGTTCTCAATTGACCGATTTTTCTCTCTCGATCACTTATTTTCACTTACTCTCGACTTCTACTGCTGTAGCCTATCCTATCCACAAGTTATGAAGTGTTGTGTATTCACAGATGCTCTTCTGCATACCACTGTTGTAATGTGTGGTTATTTGCGTTACTGTCACCTTCCTGTCAGCTTTGACCAGTCAGGCCATTCTCCTCTGACATCTCTCATTAACAAGGTGTTTCTGCCTGCAGAACTGCTGCTCACAGGTTTTTTTTTGTTTAGTTTTTTGCACCATTCTTTGCAAACTCTAGAGACTAGTGTGCGTGAAAATCAGCAGTTTCTGAGATACTCAAATCCTGTCTGCCACCAACAATCATTCCACGGTCAAAGTCACTTAGATCACATTTTTCCCCATTCTGATAGTTGAAGTGAACATTAACTGAAGCTCCTGACCCATATCTACATGATTGTATGCATTGCACTGTTGCCACACAATTGGCTGATTAGATAATCGCATGAATAAGTAGGTGTAATAAAGTAAAAATGTTCCTGATAAAGTATAGTGTATAGTTGTGGTTCTCTCTCTCTATCTCACTTCCTCTCAATTCAACTGAAAACCTTTTATTGGCAGTAAGGAAAACTTTCAGCAATAAATGTAAACATTTAAACACATGTTTTGAGAAAATACAACACTATCTGTGTTTACTAACTCTCTCCATTTCCATGTCTCACCATCCCTCTGTCTTTTTCTCTTCCCCCTATCTCTCTCTCTCAGTCATATGGAGTATGTTCCATGGGCATGAAGAACCTGTGGAGATTGGTAGTAGTGTATGGGCTGTCCGCCTCGCTCTTCTCCGCCTTGTCGCTGTCTCTGCTGCGGCTACCCCGCCCCGTGCTCCTGCTTGGTGGTGGCGCCGTGCACATGGCTGTACTGGTGGGACTGATGTGCTGGTCCCCCTCCTCCAACAGTCTGACCGTCCAACTGCTACTACTGGCACTGATCGTTGTCTGGGGCTTGGGCTCAGCTCTGAATAAAACTGGCTTGAGCAGTAAGTATGAGGCGTCTGTCTCTGTCACACCTCCTTTTGTCCGTAAGATGCAGGGACTGGTTCACTCACCACAGTGGACCTTCGCAATGCTCCACATTCATACAGGGGCGGCCTGTAGTGTAGAAACAAATAAGTCATATCCTGAACTGAGGGAAAAATTCCACAAATGGTAAAATACCGTAACATAGCCATTGGGCGAACAACCTGACGCACACAAAACGTGTGACAGGAACTAATCAAGGGGGCTCTGCTACTTACAGAATAGAAGCTGCCACATACAATGTGGAAGCGTATGTAGTTATTTTCACTCTAGAACATGGACCTTCGCAATGCTCCACATTCATACAGGGGCGGCCTGTAATGTAGTGGTTACGCTACATGACTCGCATGGTCGGCGGTTCGATCCCCGGTGTAACTACAATAAGATCTGCACAGCCGTTGGGCCCTTGAGCAAGGCCCTTGAGCAAGGCCCTTAACCCTGCATGGCTCCTGGGGAAGATTGTCTATAATCAACTGTACGTCACTCTGGATAAGAGAGGAAAGTCTTCCAAATGCCATTAATGTAATGTAGAACACACTGGGGGGCACAAATCAACTAATCCTCTAGGTACTTTGCCATGTGAATATGCCGGCACCGGAGAGCATCCATTTTGTACAGGTACTGTGCTCCCTGTGAACATTATATTACATGTCATTTGACTGACCCATTTATCCAAAGCGATTAACAGTTGATTTAGACCAGGGGTGTCCAATCTTATCCAGAAAGGGCCGGTCTGTGGGCATTTTGTTGTTTTAGCACAGGACTAAGACAGCTGATTCTACACATCAAGGTCTTGATTAAAGACCATGATTAGTTCATTAGTATAATCAGGTGTGTTGCTGCTGGGTTAAAACAAAAACCTGCACCCACGCCGGCCCTTTCTGGATAAGATTGGATACCCCTGATTTAGACTAAGCAGGAGACAATCCAATAAGGGCTTTGCTCTTATTGTGTATCTTATGGTGGCTATACCTGGGATCGAACCACCGACCTTGCGGGTTCCCGTCATGCCCAATGGCTATGTTACGGTATTTTACCATTTGTGGAATTTTTCCCTCAGTTCAGGGTATGACTTATTTGTTTCCTGAGAAATGGTAGTCCTGGACTCCCTTGGGTTCCCCCCCCTACATTCTTTTCCTGACTAATTTGGGACATCAGTTGACCCATATAGTGGCTTGTTGACCGTGATTAAATCGATTAAATATGCTAGGGTGTTGCTAGGTGGTTGCTAGAGTGTTGCTACGTGGTTGCTAGTGTGTTGCTAGGTGGTAGCTAATATGTTGGGGGCATTATTAAGTGGTTGCTAAGGTGTTGCTATGTGGTTGCTGGGGCATTGCTAGATGGTTGCTACGGTGTTGCTAGGTGGTTGCAGGAGTGTTAGGTGTTTGCTAGGGTGTTGCTTGGTGGTAAACATTAAAGGTACAATAGGTCATTTTGGACCCCTAATGCTCAAGAGATAAATTGCAACAACAAACATCCTCAAATTACTATATTGTTTATCCCTCCCCCTTCTCTGTGATTGCGCTGCCATTGAAACGCCATTGGCTGTGGCAGTTGGAACCCATTTTCAACCAATGAGCTTGAATTATTATAATACAGCTGTATAATGTTTTGGTACAGAGTGTCAGTGGATCAACTGTATATCTTGAAACCTGAATTTAAGGAGTATAAACACAGGCAGAGGGTGAGTCAACATATCAGTGAGCCTTTTTCAATGATAGAAAGGGATTTACAATGGTCTTGTGACAATATTTTAACACAAAAATAAAACCAACGTGTGGCTTGCTTCACAATCAGAGATGCGCATTTCCAAAAGAAAAGTGCGATTGCCTCAAACTGGTGTATTGCTGCCCGAAAATGATGTGCCTTATGCATAATACTAGACAATTAGCTTAATGGAAGTATATGAAGCATATACACATTATATAAGCTTCATATGAGAAGTATACAAGTTGCTAGGGGACTACTAGTCAGTTGCTCGGTGGTTGCTCTGTGTTCATGAAAGCCAATCGGGTGAGATGAGGTTCTATAACACAATAAAAGCAACTGGCCTTATGAAATTTGATGAAGTATATGAGCCTTTTATAAACTTCATGTATGAAGTATAGAAGATGCTAGAGTATTACTCGTCAGTTGCGACAGTGGTTTCGTGTTTTAGTTGGCACATCAGCCTCAGGTGATATGCCGGGCGGCGGCATTATTCTTTTTTTTCCCCACAGTTGTTACTTGTTGTTCGCACAACCAATATGTGAGCAGGTAGCAGAATGGAGCTGTATTTTCATTTATTTTCGTTTCATTTCGGTGCAATGAAAAAAGGAATGCCTCACAACGAAGACTCTTGCCTTCTGCAGCAGAGTACTACAGATTAAGTTCTGTATTGCTAACAGTGCAAACAGACATGCACATACAGTTCCCTTGTTGGTATTAATTTTAAAACTTATTAAGTAGCCAACTTGACCGTTTGAATATAGACAGCACCGTGGAGATGATACAATCTAGGATTCCATTCAACGCTTCCAATCAACTGAACTGAAACATCTTGAACACATTGCACAGTAAACAAGAGTGTTTATATAAAAACTACAGTTGATAAATAACTGAACTAATTAGCTTCAAGTGAATTGAGCAGGCAAGATGCTGTGATTTCTGATTTTGAATAGAACCCCATCAGCAAGCCGTTTTATCATATCGGCTGTAGTTCTTGCAGCAGGCTAGCTAGCAGATTGCATTTGTGAAAAGAAACAACTTTCAGCGCCACATCTCTTTGGATGAACAATACATTTTACGTTTACATTTTAGTAATTTGGCAGATGCTTTTAATCCAAAGTGACTTACAACTGCATAGGTTCTTCCACAAGTTAAAGCATCACATCCGTAACTAGTGAAATACACATGAAGTGTGGTTCTAAACAAAAAATAGTCATCATAAGTGCAATTTAAAAAAATATATATATATACTAAACTAAAAAAAAATACAGTGGTGTGAAAAAGTGTTTGCCCCCTTCCTGATTTCTTATTTTTTTGCATGTTTGTCACACTTAAATGTTTCAGATCATCAAACAAATTTAAATATTAGTCAAAGACAACACAAGTAAACACTCAATGCAGTTTTTAAATGAAGGTTTTTATTATTAAGGGAGAAAAAAAATCCAAACCTACATGGCCCTGTGTGAAAACGTGGTTGCCCCCTAAACCTAATAACTGGTTGGGCCACCCTTAGCAGCAACAACTGCAATCAAGCGTTTGCGATAACTTGCAATGAGTCTCTTACAGTGCTGTGGAGGAATTTTGGCCCACTCATCTTTGCAGAATTGTTGTAATTCAGCCACATTGGAGGGTTTTCGAGCATGAACCGCCTTTTTAAGGTCATGCCACAGCATCTCAATAGGTTTCAGGTCAGGACTTTGACTAGGCCACTCCAAAGTCTTCATTTTGTTTTTCTTCAGCCATTCAGAGGTGGACTTGCTGGTGTGTTTTGGATCATTGTCCTGCTGCAGAACCCAAGTTCGTTTCAGTTTGAGGTCACGAACAGATGGCCGGACATTCTCCTTCAGGATTTTTTAGTAGACAGCAGAATTCAGCAAAACAGCCCCAGACCATCACACTACCACCAGCATATTTTACTGTTGGTATGATTTTCTTTTTCTGAATGTAATGGGACACACACCTTCCAAAAAGTTCAACTTCTGTCTCGTCAGACCAGAGCATTTTCCCAAAAGTCTTGGGGAACATCAAGATGTTTTCTGGCAAAATTGAGACGAGCCTTAATGTTCTTTTTGCTCAGCAGTGGTTTTCGTCTTGGAACTCTGCCATGCAGGCCATTTTTGCCCAGTCTCTTTCTTATGGTGGAGTCATGAACACTAACCTTAACTGAGGCAAGTGAGGCCTGCAGTTCTTTGGATGTTGTTGTGGGGTCTTTTGTGACCTCTTGGATGAGTCGTCGCTGCGCTCTTGGTGTAATTTTGGTCGGCCGGCCACTCCTGGGAAGGTTCACCACTGTTCCATGTTTTCGCCATTTGTGGATAATGGCTCTCACTGTGGTTCGCTGGAGTCCCAAAGCTTAAGAAATGGTTTTATAACCTTTTCCAGACTGATAGATCTCAATTACTTTCTTTCTCATTTGTTCCTGAATTTCTTTAGATCTCGGCATGATGTCTAGCTTTTGAGGATCATTTGGACTACTTCACTTTGTCAGACAGGTCCTATAGGGATGGCAGTAATCAGGCCTGGGTGTGGCTAGAGAAATTGAACTCAGGTTTGATAAACCACAGTTAAGTTATGTTTTAACAGGGGGGGCAATCACTTTTTCACACAGGGCCATGTAGGTTTGGATTTTTTTTCTCCCTTAATAATAAAAACCTTCATTTAAAAACTGCATTTTGTGTTTACTTGTGTTACCTTTGACTAATATTTAAATTTGTTTGATGATCTGAAACATTTAAATGTGACAAACATGCAAAAAAATAAGAAATCACACCACTGTATATATATATATATATATGGACTAGACAAGGAGGGATATCAGAAAAGGGGGGGGGGGGTCAAGGGGGAGGACTAAGGTACCGTTTGAAAAGGTGTGTTTTTAGTCTGCGTCGAAATAGGGGGAGGGATTCTGCTGTCCTGACAGTGGTAGGTAAGTCATTCCAGCACTGAGGAACCAGAACAGAAAACAGGCGTGAACGTGCAGTTCGACCGCCAGGTGCACGTAGAGAGGGAACCATAAAGCGACCAGAGCTGGCAGACCGGAGTGGTCTCACTGGGGAGTAGAGAGTGATTAAGAATTGTAAGGTGGGGCAGTCCCCTTCGCAGCCTGAAATGCCAACACTAGGGCCTTGAAGCAGCCGAGTCACCTGGTAGGAACGACCAGAGAGGTAGGAGGAAAACCATGTCAGTACAGATCCTGTGACACCCATCTCAGTCAGCAATGAGAGCAGAATCTCATGGTTGACTGTATCAAAGGCGGCCGATAGGTCGAGGAAGATGAGGACAGAGGAGAGGTATTTGGCTTTGGCAGAGTGGAGTGCCTCAGTGACCGCGAGCAGGGCGGTCTCAATGGAGTGGCCACTCTTGAAGCCGGACTGGTTGGGATCGTGGAGATTGTTCTGGAGAAGGTAAGCGGACAGTTGGGAGCAGACCGCCCGTTCAAAAGTTTTAGCGAGAAAGGGAAGAAGAGAGACAGGCCGGTAGTTGTTCAGAGCAGAGGGGTCAAGAGTAGGTTTTTTGAGCAGGGGAGTCACTCTGGCCCTCTTCAGGGCAGAGGGCATGGTGCCGGAAGAGAGGGAGGTGTTGATTAGAGAGGAGAGACAAGGGAGAATATCATTAGAGATAGATTGTAGAAGGGGAGAGGGGATGGGGTCAAGAGGACAGGTGGTTGGGTGGTAGGATGTGAGGAGTTTCAAAGTGTCAGAGTCAGAGAGGGGAGAAAAGGAGGATAGGGAATTGGGGAAGGTAGGAGGGTCAACAGGGGGAGAGGGTGGGGAGAAGAATTTGTGAATGGCAATAACAATATAGATAAACAATGAAATATAGATCATAATCTTTATTATATGCAGCCTTTTTCCTTAAGATTTATCAAGGGTGCCAATAATTCCAGAGCTGACAAAATACTGTATGTAGTTCTCCAGCACATAAGACTTGCAATGAAGCAATAAATATAAGGTTAAAGTGCAGACTGTCACCTTTAATTTGGGAGTATTTACATTTAGTGATCCATGTAGGAATAACATCCAACATTCAACATCCAACTTTCCAAAGGTGACAAAAAATGGACCTGATTTTGTTGAATGGCAAAGTCCTTGAATGGCCTACAGGAATGGAAAATAACTCTTTGTAAATGCTTTACAATGTGCTTTTCTGCACATCACTATTCATAACGGTTCATCATACAAAACATTGGGACTATTCAAACACCTTCCAGACAAGGACTAGCATAGCAAGCATAACATGAACATCCAGCCTATCGAGGTTTGAAACCACTGGTCTGTATGGCCTGTTGTGCGTGATCTGAAATCTAACTTTCCCCCTCCCACTTTGTTCCCAAGACCGTAAACCCACAGCCATTTTTTTCTGGTTACCACATTTCCCACTGCAAAAGGAAAAACACCAGGTTTTTCTTTCTTTTCAATTTGTGTTGAAGCCCAAACCATGACACTTCTTCTACTGTGCTTCACAGATGAGGTTGTATATTTTGGATCATGGATCATTCTCCACACTTTGGCCTTTCCATCCCTTTATTAGAGGTTAATCTTGGTCTCATCAGTTGTAGCCTAGTGGTTATGGTACATCACTGGGACCTACAAGGTTGGTGGTTCGATCCCCGGTGTAGCCACAATAAGATCTGCACAGCCATTGGGTCCTTGAGCAAGGCCCTTCACCCTGCATTACTCCAGGGGAAGATTGTCTCCTGCTTAGTCTAATCAACTGTATGTCGCTCTGGATAAGAGCGTCTGCCAAATGCCGTTAATGTAATTTAATGTAATCTCTGTACTTCTTTACAAAGTATAATCTTGCCTTCCGATTCTTACGACTGATGAGTGGTTTGAATCTTGTGCCATAGCCTCTATATTGATTCTCTTCGAACGGTTGATTGAGATATCTTCACCCCTGCCCTGTGGAGCTTGTTTGTGATGTCACTGACTGATGTTTTGTAAATAGCTCTCAGAATGTAGCCTGTAGCGTAGTGGTTAAGGTAAATGACTGGGACACGCAAGGTCGGTGGTTCTAATCCCGGTGTAGCCACAATAAGATATGCACAGAGCAAGGCCCTAGAGCAAGGCACAGAGCAAGGCCCTAGAGCAAGGCCCTTAACCCTGCATTGCTCCAGGGGAGGATTGTCTCCTGCTTAGTCTAATCAACTGTACGTCGCTCTGGATAAGAGCGTCTGCCAAATACCATTAATGGAATGTAATATTTCTGTCATCAACTGCTGTTGTTTGCCTTGGTCGACCTGTTCGATGTCTGTTGCTCAGTACACCAGCAGTTTCTTTCTTTTTCATGACATTCCAAATTGGTGTACAAGCTATTCTCAATGCTTGTGCAATGGATCTTTTCTAAGCTTCAGTATGGCTTGCTTTTCACCCAAAGACATCTCTCTGGTCTTCATGTTGATTTATCTTTTCTAACACAAATGCAGTCTTCACAAGCAAAATGCTAAAACCAAGAGTAGACATTCAGAAACACCTGTCAGGCACATGTTCCAATACTTCTGCTCAACTAAAAATTTGGTGGTCTGATACAAAAGATTTGTTTAACAAATCAAGATACAAATAACAAGAAATAAGATCTGAAATTCAGATCTGTCATCTCATGTACATCTTTTGACCGCAAAAGATGTACATGAGATGACAGTAGTAGTTAGTTAATTTTATAATCTGACATTATTATAATTGTGTTCCATGAAACCTTACCGCTCTTCCATTATTACATACAACGAGTCACGTCAATATCGTTAATGTTTATGCACATGGGATTAAAATCTAATTCATTACAAGGCAGTTTGCGTTGTCTGTAACTAAAAAACTACACTTCCCAAGTGGGAACTCTGTCGTAGCCTGAGGCTACAGCCAGTGTAGCAGTGTCTCTCCATTAAAAGTGTTTTCGCATTGACTGTCTCGAATGAACTTGTTTTATGAACCTAACATTAACAGTTACTGTACATATTGCTTCTTACCATTGTGGATAGACTTCAGAAAGTATTCAGACCGTGACGTTTTTTCCGTTGTGGAGGAGTTCCTAGGACTCCATGGGTAGATTTCTGTCCTGACATGTGGTATGGGGACCTTATATACACAGGTGTGTGCCTTTCTAAACGATGTATCTAAATGATTTCCCACGAGTAGCTGTCATCACATCAAGGAATACAGAAAATCGGCTTTCAATTCAATGTGCCACAGGTTGACTCAAATCAAGTTCTTGACACATATCAAGGATAATTAATGCAAATAGGATGCACCTGATTACTTGGACATCATTTGGAGTGCCAGAGCAAAGGGTTTGAATACTTATGTAAATGAAAGATTTGATTCGAAATGTCTAAAACTTCACTTCGTCATTTTCGGTGATTGAGTGTAGATTGATTGATTTTATCCATTTAAATTTAAATCTACACAATAAAGTATGCAATAAGTGAAGGGGTCTGATTACTCTGAATCATGAATCATTTGCATGTATATATCACGTTGAGTGCTTGGACCCCTTAATTTCTGCTTGCAGCTGTATACAGTGGCTTCAAAAGGTAATCAGACCCCTTCACTTTTGAGCTAGCTCGCTCCATGGAATATGATTCAATGTCAACGGATCTCCTGTTCGCCTTTGCGCTAATCTCTTTCTTTCTTCCCCCTTTCTCAGCTCTGCTAGGAATGCTTTATGAAGATAAAGAGAGGTTGGACTTTGTGTACACCATATACCACTGGTGGCAGGCCGTTGCAATTTTCATCGTATATCTGTGGTCTGGCCTCCCCATGAGGGTAAATATCTGATACATTTTTTCATTAATTAATTTGAATCAAGCTATAAAACACCATCCCGTGTTCACTGATCATTCTCTTCTCTGACTTTGTGTATGTGAGACGGGTGCGTGGGGGTTGGACCCAAAATGCACGACAAGAAACAATAATCGGATAAAGTCCCGTCAGGGCTTTATTCGGGACGAATCCCAGGAGCGTAGTCAAAACAAGCAAAGTCCATACACGTAAATCCAGCCAGACAAACAGTAAACAAACACGGTGCCGAGGGAAGAGGCAAACTCGTAGTCGGTAGACGTGCAGGGAGGTCCGGTAGCAGGAGAGCTGTCAGCGGGGCAGAAGTACAGGCGGACGGCAGGCAGGGTCGTAGTCGAGGGCGATGCAGAAATCGAAACCATAAAACAAACAGCGAGGCAAAGGTACGAAATCGGTAGGCGAACAAAAACAAGCGATGGTCAACAAAACAGAAATCAATAATCGATGGTCGGTAAACAGGCTTGGATCGTAACGTGTAATCAATGACAGTAAATGCTCAAGAGTTGCTTTGACGTACAAGAGGCAGACAATTTCGCGAAGAACAGTAGTGCGACTGGGCTATAAATGCAGGTTGGTAGCTTAGAGAGATCTCGAAGGGAGACTTTCCGGTGGCGGCAGGCAGGGTGTTGTGCGCATACTCAACCCAGGTGAGCATCTTGCTCCATGAAGCCGGATTCTGGGCAGAGACACAACATAGCGCGGCTCCTAAATCCTGGTTGACCCTCTTGGTTTGCCCATTGGATTGAGGGTGGTAGCCGGATGAAAGGCTGGCTGTGGCACCGAGGGCCAGGCAGAAAGCTTTCCACACTTGAGAAATGAATTGTGGACCCCGGTCAGATACAATGTCTGAGGGGATTCCGTGGATGCGGAACACTTCCTTGACTAGTACGTCTGCGGTTTCTTGGACAGTGGGCAATCCAGGTAGAGGGATGAAGTGGGCCGCCTTACTGAACCGGTCCACCACGGTGAGGATGGTGGTGTTACCTTCGGAAGAGGGAAGTCCGGTAACGAAGTCCACCCCAATGTGGCTCCAGGGTCGGCTGGGCACAGGCAAAGGTTGGAGCAGACCAGCAGGGGCTTGGTGGGAGGCCTTGCTTCTGGCGCAGGTGGTGCACGCCTTGATGAAGTGCCTGGTGTAGGGGATCATGGTGCTCCACCAGAACTTCCGTTTAAGCACCGCCAATGTGAGGGTAAAGCCGAGATGGCAGGACAGGGGAGATGAATGAGCCCATTGAAGCACCTGTGTCCGAGCAGCTGAGGGGACATAGAGGCGGGTTCCGGGATTGGACCTGGGATCGGACTCCTCCCGTAGAGCCCTCTTGATCACCGCCTCAATCCTCCAAGTCACTGACGCGATGGTGCAGGAAACCGGGAGGATGTTCTCAGGCGCCTCACGCTCGGGACAGGTGTTGAATTGTCTAGACAGGGCATCTGGCTTAACGTTCTTGGAACCTGGGCGGTAGGTGAGGGCAAAGTTGAATCTTCCAAAGAATAGTGCACATCTAGCTTGGCATGAGTTCAGTCTCTTAGCTGTTTGGAGGTATGCCAAGTTCTTCTGGTCTGTCCAGACGACAAAAGGTTTCTCGGACCCCTCTAGCCAATGCCTCCACTCCTCTAGTGCCAGTTTCACAGCAAGGAGTACTCGGTTCCCCACATCATAGTTTATCTCCGCTGGAGAAAGCTTTTTGGAGAAGAAAGAGCATGGGTGTAACCGGTTGTCGGAGGCAGAGACTTGTGACAGCACAGCTCCCACCCCAGTGTCGGACGCCTCCGTCTCTACAAAAACTGGCGGGTGGGGTCAGGGTGCACCAGGATAGGAGCGGAGGAGAATAGTCTCTTGATCTTGGTAAATACCCCCTCTGCTTCGGGACCCCAACACAATGGCATGGCAGTGGATGTAAGCTTGGTGAGGGGGGAGACAACCTGACTGTAGGACCGGACGAATCTTCTGTAAAAGTTGGCGAATCCCAAGAAGCGTTGGAGGTGTTTACGAGAGACAGGCGTGGGCCAGTTAGTGACCGCCTGAACCTTCTTGGGATCCGCCCTGATCTGTCCCTTTTCCAAAATGAAGCCAAGGAACTTGACGCTGTAAGTGTGGAAGACACACTTCTCCGCCTTGACGAACAGTTTGTTCTCCAACAGTCTCTGGAGAACTTGTCTGACGTGAATTTCATGTTCCTTGGCATTGGTGGAGTAAATCAGAATGTCATCCAGGTAAACGAATACGTGTCGGCCCAGTAAGTCCCGAAGAACATCATTCACTAATGCCTGGAACACGGCGGATGCATTAGTGAGGCCAAATGGCATGACCAGGTACTCAAAGTGTCCGAGGGAGGTATTGAAAGCGGTCTTCTACTCGTCACCCTCTCGGATACGAACCAGGTGGTAGGCGTTGGGTAGATCTAACTTGGTGAAGATCGTGGCATCGTGTAGCGGGTGAAAGGCGGAGTCCATCAATGGCAGAGGACATTTGTTCTTTACTGTAATGTTATTGAGTTCTCTGAAGTCAATGCAGGGACGCAATGAGCCATCCTTCTTCTGGACAAAGAAGAATCCGGCACCCACAGGTGAAGAGGACGGGGAATCAGTCCATTAGCTAGGCAGTCCCGGATATATTTCTCCATGGCCTCCCTTTCCGGTCTGGAGACATTGTAGAGACGGCTTGAGGGGAGTGTGGAACCGGGTAGCAGCTCGATGGCGCAGTCATAGGGTCGGTGAGGGGGGAGAGTTTCTGCCTGTGTCTTGGAAAAGACCGTGCCTAGGTCGTGGTAAGGGGTGGGCACCTTTTCCAGGGAAGGCTTGGGGACTTGTAGTGGGTTGGGTGCACCCTCTGCTGGTGCAGGAGCAGATCGCAGGCAGGATTGGTGACACTCATGACTCCAGGCTTGAATGTGGCTTGAACTCCAGTCGATGCTGGGGTTGTGTCTTTGGAGCCACGGTAATCCCAAAATTAGCTGATCATTAGGGGACCGGATGACGCAGAACTGAATCATTTCATGATGGTTTCCCAGGTTTGGTGATGTGGGTCATGCGGCAAAACGTCTTTCCATCCAATGACCGAGCATTCTCAGGATGGGGCAGTGGGAGGGTGGGAATGTCCAGTTCCATGACCATTACCTCGTCAATAAGGTTCGCATCAGCTCCGGAATCCACCAGCGTGTTAACCTGGACAGCTCTGTCAGGAAGCATCAACATGGCCGTAAGCGTGGGACGATGGTCGTTCCTGGCAGACCCTTCATATCTGTTGAGTACTCTCTCCATGAGCCGGATTTCTTGGACCGGAGGGTGCACCGAACTTGGGTGTGTCCCAGCTTCCCACAATAGAAGCAGGAACCGGTCACCCTCCGACGTGTCCGTTTCTCAGGTGATATTTTCATAACGGCACAGGAAAGGTCCATGGGTTCGACTCCTTCAGCTAGCTTCTCCTCCGGTCGGGGACTTGACCCTCGCCTGGGGTAAGCCTGGGTGGGTGGGACCTGTCTCTCAGTCCGGCGTTGTCTGGCACGGTTGTCCAAACGGATGGCGGCACGGACGAGTGGGTCGAACTGAATGATGGGTTCGAGACGCGCCAACTCGTCCTAGAGTGCCTCACTCAGGCTGGCCAGGAACAGGTTTGCCAGAGCCGCATCATTCCAGTTGGTGGCTGCCGCGAGAGTGCGGAAGTCAATGGAATGGTCCGCCGCAGTTTTCCTGCCTTGGCGAAGGGCGATCAGGTGCTGGGATGGCTCTTGGTCGCTGGATGCGTGCTGGAAGACCTTGCGGATCTCTTCAGCGAAGGTCGGGTACCGGGGAGGGAATGAACCCCCGGACCACACAGCTGTAGCCCAGTCCAAGGCTCTCCCCTTGAGTAACCCCATCACGTAGCCGATCCGGCGGTCATCACAGTCATAGGTCTGTGGTTGCTGCCGGAACACAAAGTCACACTGGAGCAGGAACGCCTTGCATCTTTCCGGTTCTCCGCCGAACCTCTCCGGCGGGGGTTGTTGTGGCTCCCGGAATTGCCAGGTTCCCATGGGGTTGGAAGGTGGAGGTGCAGGCAAACAAGCAGGCAAACAATAAACAAACAAAAAGCACGGTGCCGAGGGAAGAGGCAAACTCATAGTCGGTAGACGTGCAGGGAGGTCCGTTAGCAGGAGAGCTGTCAGCAGGGCAGAAGTACAGGCGGACGGCAGGCAGGGTCGTAGTCGAGGGCGATGCAGAAATCGAAACCAAAAAACAAACAGCGAGGCAAAGGTACAGAATCGGTAGGCGAGGACGTGGTCAAAAACAAGCGATGGTCAACAAAACAGAAATCAATAATCGATGGTCGGTAAACAGGCTTGGATCGTAACGTGTAATCAATGACAGTAAATGCTCAAGAGTTGCTTTGACGTACAAGAGGCAGACAATTTCGCGAAGAACAGTAGTGCGACTGGGCTATAAATGCAGGTATAGACAGTTGTAGACAATTAGTTAGAGAGCAGCAAGGAAATGAAAAACAGGTGCGATGGATGACAAGTTTAACAAGGTAATTAGTAATCGTTAGTAATAAACCTATCCTGCCCTAGCATTAGTAAATTAGTAAATGACATGCACGAGAAACGTAAGGTAACATGAACACGATTAGTTTGTTAGTTCTACCCAATCCTGATCTAGCGTTAGTAGTTTTAGTAAATAGACAAATAGAAACAATTAGGGTGTGAATGACAGAAAGAGAGAGAGAGAAAGGTGGAACGCAAGGTTTGCGGAAAGACATGTAAAAGTGTATGTTTAAACAACGACCAGTCAGCGTAACAATAAATATAAATCAAAACATCACACTAAACGAACTAAGACGATAACCACTCAACATAACAAGGTAAAATAATCGTAACGAAACATAACGAAAAAATAAATCGTAACAAGAAACAAACTAAACAACATGACGAACCTAGACTAACATAATACAAGATAAGACAATACGTGACTAAGACAAAATGAATAAACATAAAACATGGCAAGACAGACCTGAAACGTGACAGTATGTCCTCTTTCAGAGCTGCTAGCCACACACAGCTTTTAAATAATAAAAAAATATGTTGAAAAGATAGATTACAAAAGTGTATTAAATAAAGTAATGAACATAAAAATGTATGTTCTGTATTATTTAGTTATTAATTGTGTTTCTCTCACTTTGCTGAATTCAGGCTAAAATCGGCATTCTCCTCACAACCTTGGTAACAGCAGGAATGTGCTATTGGTTGATGGAGCAGCGGCTGGCTAAGAAGGTGCCCTATAGACTGCCCCGAATCCCCCGGCCAAAACATAAGGTACCCAGGCTGACGACTGTGTCACATGACGCTATTTCTGCTTCCAATCATCATATTATGTGACTGGCTGTGTTGTGTGACCATCTGTGTGCTTATTATTGTCATGTGGCCAACTGCAAGGTATATAACAGCTTTAACTGCAGACCTAGCTGATATAGTATTACTGGTGAAACGTGTGGCGCATTGTGTGAAGCAGCTGACTTGGACCATGTTCAGATCCCCCCCCACATGGCTTGGGGGCTGTTCCCCTTGCAAGACACTTACTGCTTTCCCTACCCTATCCTTACTGTTATGGTCTGGCTCTAGGCCATAACAAAATTGGAGACACACACACACAATTTGGCAAAAAAATACAAAATAAAAAAAGTAGTGTAGTGAATGCAATGGAAAGTATGGTGAGACTGGTGTAAAAACCAAACAAACCACAAAGCCAAAAGCTACAAGCTAAAGCATAACAAAATGTGGAGCTTCTGTAAAACCCCCCGGTAATGAGACTGGAGGCTTTTTAAGCCTCTGCACCAGAAACTTGGGCAGCTGCACCTGGTTGGGGATAATTGCTCCCTAGCCCCACCCACTAGGTAGCAACCTGCTCAGGTAGGGAAAAGGACAAACAGCTTTAAGCAGCCTACAAGTCTATTAGACACAGAGGGTTGTCACATTACCAACAGAACTTTTTAATTTAATTGCTTAGCAGACAGCCTTATCCACACGCTCAGTGACAGAACAAATTAAGCAGGGGGTCATTCAGTTTTCACCGGACGGCCGATCCATTATTACAACACAAATAATACCCACAGTGTTTTCAATTTACAACAGGAATACATGGGAGTGCATCGCAGATACTTCACGTAACATACCACAGTAAACCACGCTTATACAAAACAATAGTGATATACCACCAGTGGAGGCTCCGCCATGTATGCAAGGGAGGCACTGCCTCCTCAGAATACATTTTTTAAAATATATTTAACGTAGCTTCAGAATGTATTCAGACCCCTTCAGATTTTGCACACTTTATTGTGTTGTAGATTTAATTTGCCAATCAATCTACACTCAATAACCCATTATGGAAGTGGAAACATGTTTTTAGATATTTTTGGAAATGTATTCCAAATCAAAAACTGAAATCATTCTTTTATATAAGTAATGCGACTACATTATTCCTGGTAGATCCTCTCAAGCTCCATCAGATTGGATAGGAAGCATCTTCACGTCTCTCCACAGATGTTCTATGGCGTTTTAGTCTGGGCTTTGTCTGGGCTATTCAAGGACAGTCAGACACTTGTCCCAAAGCCACTCCAGCGATGTCTTGGCTGTATGCTTCGGGTTATTATCTTGCTGAAAGGTGAACGTTGCCCAAGTCAGAGGTCACCTGCAGTCTGGAGCAGGTTTTCTTCCAGGACCTCTCTGTATTTGGTTGCATTCATCCAGTATCCCTGTCCCTGCTGCTGAGAAGCACCCCTATAGCATGATACTGCCACCACCATGCTAGCCAGGTGATGAGCAGCGCCTGGTGTTCACCAGACATAGTGCTTGGACTTCTCCCCAAAGAGTTTAATGTTTGTGTAAATGCCGTTTGGCAAACTCCAAATGGATTGTCATATGCCTTTTACCCAAGAGTGGCTTCCGTCTAGTGAATCTACCATACACTCTGTTAGAGTGACCTTTGGGTTCTTGGTCACCTCCCTGACCAAAGCCCTTCTTGCCCGGTTACTCAGTTTAGCCAGACAGGCAACTCTAGGAAGAGTCCTGATGGTTCCAAACTTCTTCCATTTCACAATTGTTGAGCCACTGTGCTCCTGGGAACACCCAAAGCCTAAGAAATAGTTTTATACCCTTGCCCTGGTCTATGCCTTGCCATACATTTATTGCGGAGGTCTGCAGAGGGTTCCTTGGACTTGTTTTGGCTTTACATGCATACTTATGTAAATTAGTAGTTTTTTTTTTTTAATGAAGCAAAACACTTTTACCCTGTACAATACTAGCACAATTTAGTTTTGTGATAACTAAATTATGATAATAAAGTGCTACAAATTCAAAACAATTGCACAAAAAGTTGTTCTTTATTTTGCAATGAAATACAGAGGGCCAGATTTAAAAAGGAAACATTTGCTCTTTTGCAAATCATCGCAGATATGGACATATTATAGACTGATTTACTAAGACTATTACTAATTATGCAAATTAAACACCCTCTTTCACAATGCTTACACGTCCAGATTACAAGGCGCTGAGAAATGGGTATGGAGCTACCACAAGAAAAATTAAATTAAAAATATACAGATCAGTAAGTATAGGTAGTCAATGGGGTATAGCTGCTCATGCAGTATTAGAGCATATAGGAATATAGCAGCAACAAAATCTTTGAGAGTAACATCACAAGCAAAATTCATTCTTGTAGGCCTGCAATAAAATGAAACTTGAACTTGAACTTGAACTTGAACTTGAACTTGAACTTGTAAAAAAAAAAAAACATAGCGTGATGTTAGGCAGGGTACAAAAAAAAACTTTACCAGGAAAAAAAAAACTTGTGGTCCAGCTAAGGACATAATATTAACACCTGTAGACATGGCTGCGTTAAACCAATGGACAACATGGGCTGCAGCCCAGGGCCTCCCCTGCCGAAGGGGCTTCCCCAGGATGTCTTCAATAGTTTTCATAGGCTTGCATCTAATGTTACAGTACAACAAATACGTGTTCATGTAGTATATACAGTTGTGTTCAAATAAATAGCAGTGCATTAAAAAAAGTGAATAAAGTACAAATATTTTTTAATTCCTTTTAGTTCAATATTTCAAATGTAGTGGAAACATTACACATTCAATTCCAAATCAAAGCATTAGCAAATTTTATCCAGCCTCTATTATTCTTTTTACTCATGTGTTTGCGTTCATTGTCTTGTTGAAGCACCAATTTCAGGGGCATTTCCTCTTCAGCATACGGCAACATAGTCTCTTCAAGTATTTTGATGTATTCATACTGATCCGTGATCCCTGGTATATGAACCCAAAACTGAAGTATGAGAAACATCCCCATACCATGAGTTTTGCACCACCATGCTTCACTGTCTTCACAGTGTACTGTGGCTTGAATGAGACAGGTGCGTGGGGGGGTTGGACCCAAAATGCACGACTCAGAAACAATAGTGAAATAAAGTCCCGTCAGGGCTTTATTTGGGGAATATCCAGAGAGCGTAGTCAAAAACAAGCAATGTTCGTACACGTAAAATCCAGCCAGAAAGCCAAAGCGCAGTACCGAGGGAGAAGGCAGTCTCGTAATCGGTACACCATGCAAGAAGTCCGGTAGCCAGGAAAGCTGTCAGCGGGGCAGAAGTACAGGCGGGCGGTAGGTTGGCTCAGGGTCGATGACGGTGCAAGAGTCAAGACCGAAGTCTGCTCCGCGGGGCAAAAGTACAAAAACAGCAGACAAAATCGTGGTGCAGGCAGGCAATGGTCAACAAAACAGAAGTTAATAAACAATGGTCAATAAACAGGCTTGGCTCGTAACAGGTAGACAATGGCTTGGTATAACCGCTCAAGAGCTGCACTGACGAACAGGAGGCAAACAATTTCGCACAGACATGACATGAAACTGAGCTTATATGCAGGTGTAGACAGGTGTAGACAATTAGTTTGAGCGCAGCAAGAGAATGGAAATCAGGTGTGGAGGATTGACAAGTTAACAAGGTAATTAGTAATTGTTAGTAATAAACCTATCCTGCCCTAGCAGTAGTAAATTAGTAAATGACATGCACAAGAAACGTAAGGTAACATGAACACATGATTAGAATATTAGTATTATTATTAGTATTACTGATCTAGCATTAGTAGGTTTGTAAATAGACAAGGGAAATTGAAACAATTTGGGTGTGAGTGATAGAAAGGGAGAGAGAGAAAGCAGGAAAAAGTGTATGCTAAATCAATGAATAGTACAACATGGAACATAAATTGTGACATAACAAGTTTACAAAACAATGACAAAAAACTATATAACATGACATGGCAAGACTAACAATTAAATCATAACAACTAAACCTGAAACATAACATGACATGAAACATAAAAACGAGGTGAGACTAGACTAACATAATACGCGACATGACAATAACATAACCAAGACAATAACTAAACATACATGAAACGTGACATTGAATTCAGTACCCGGGGGTCGTCTGACATACTGTCGATGACCACTAGACCCAGAAAAATCTATTTTACTCTCATCAGTCCACAGAATGTTACGCTCTTTCTCTTTGGGCCAATCGATGTGTTTCTTGCCAAATTTTAACCGATTCTGCACATGCCCTTTTTTCAACAATGGTGCTTTACGGGGGCTTCTTGCTGATAGCTTAGCTTTGATCAAATGTCTTCTGACTGTAACAGCACTTACAGGTAATTTTAGATCATCTTTGATCTTTCTGGAGCTGATGAATGGCTGAATCTTTGCCATTCTGACTATTCTTCGATCCGATTTAACAGTAGTTGCTCGTTTTCTTCCGCTTATTTCAGGTTTTTGTTGCCATTTTAAAGCATTTGAGATCATTTTAGCTGAGCATCCTATAATTTGCTGCACTTCTTTATACATTTTCCAAAATCAAACTTCAAATCGAACCTGCTTATCCAGAGTGAAAAGCCAGTACATGTCCAGGCCCGTCTGAAGTTTGCTAGAGAGCATTTGGATGATCCAGAAGAGGATTGGGAGAATGTCATATGGTCAGATGAAACCTTTTTGGTAAAAACTCAACTTGTCGTGTTTGGAGGAGAAAGAATGCTGAGTTGCATCCAAAGAACTTTGGGGCTGTTTTTCTGCAAAGGGACCAGGACGACTGATCCGTGTAAAGGAAAGAATGAATGGGGCCATGTATCGTGAGATTTTGAGTGAAAACCTCCTTCCTTCAGCAAGGGCATTGAAGATGAAACGTGGCTGGGTCTTTCAGCATGACAATGATCCCAAACACACTGCCCGGGCAACGAAGGAGTGGCTTCGTAAGAAGCATTTCAAGGTCCTGGAGTGGCCTAGCCAGTCTCCAGATCTCAACCCCATAGAAAATCTTTGGAGGGAGTTGAAAGTCTGTGTTGCCCAGCGACAAAACATCACTGCTCTAGAGGAGATCTGCATGGAGGAATGGGCCAAAATACCAGCAACAGTGTGTGAAAACCTTGTGAAGACTTACAGAAAACGTTAGACCTCTGTCATTGCCAACAAAGGGTATATAACAAAGTATTGAGATGAACTTTTGTTATTGACCAAATACTTATTTTCCACCATAATTTGCAAATAAATTCTTTAAAAATCAGACAATGTGATTTTCTGGATTTTTTTTCCCTCATTTTGTCTCTCATAGTTGAGGTATACCTATGATGAAAATTACAGGCCTCTCATCTTTTTAAGTGGGAGAACTTGCACAATTGGTGGCTGACTAAATACTTTTTTGCCCCACTGTATGTAGCTGGTTATTTTACTGAACCAATTCTGAAACAACAGTGCCCCCACCTGGGAATCAAACCTGCAACCTCAGAATTCCAAACGACATCCTCTAACTATCACACCTTCCTTAATTGGCTGATTGTTTCAGGTAAAAGGCTACCGCTACCTGGAGGAAGATGACTCAGACGAGTCTGGCTCAGAGAACAGTGTGCAAGAGGAGGAGGAGGGCGCCAGTGAGGACGAGACCATTGGAGAGCGGGTTTCCCTAGACTCCAATTCGCCGGTGAGGGCAGGGTGTGGAGTCAAGGGGCAGAGGAGGAGGAGGATGAGAGAGGAAGATGCCTACGAGCAAGCTGGAAGGTTGGAGGAGTATGTGAATGCAGAGTGAAGGAGGGATGGGGAAAGAAAGGAGGGAGGGAACATTCTGAACCATATTCCCCCGTGTCATCAGCAGCACCACGGATCTGAGATCAGAGCACAGAATGTTAACTCGGCATGCAATAACATTGCTCATCTGAGATCAATGCACAGCATATTAACTAAGCACGCAATAACCAGTGCTCATCTGAGCTCCATACGTAATAACAGTCCTCATCTGAGATCAGTGCATGGCATGTTAACTCAGTATGCAATAATCATGTTTATCCGAGATCAGCGCACGTTACCTCAGCATGTAATAATAGTGCTTATCTGAGATCTGAGATGCTGCTTTTGATAAATGGGAAAATTCACTTCCTAGAGGTACATAAAAAAGGTGTGGAGGAACAGGTGAAAAAAAGAAAAAAGTGTTAGTAAGAGAACCGAGAAGTTGAAACTGAAAGCCAGTGAGAAGAACAGAAGCATCGGGCTGAAAGCTATCAGCTCAAATGTGCATAGATAGTTTCTTTCTGCTTATACAGTATGAAACTGAAACATTATTTTTACTTTCTTAGGGAACAAACCCTGCCAGGAGTGGCTGTCACGCGTTAACATGTTACTTTTTTTGTGTGAAAGCAGCCTAGATTTAATCAAGTGTACATTAATGGCTTTTTCATGTTCAATCATGTTCAATAGGTCATGATCCTGCTGTATTCTTTTAGCAGATCTCTCCTCTGCAGAATAGAGATAATATTCTTGTGTTTTGCGCAGTACAAATTAAATGAGGCATTCTCGACTTCAACCACAGAAAACCAGTTCTGCGAATGTATGAGACAAACCATGGAGCAGATTAAAGCAGGGGTCCCAACAATTGTGAAACTTGTTTTTTGGGGAAATAAATGTTCTATTTAAAAAATGTAATTGGTTCATTCAATTTATTACTTAATAAAGCACTACTTTACACATGCTGGAAAATAAAGTTTACATCAATAACAACTAGCTCTAGCTCTTCTCATAGTGTTAGTATGTTGCTTTAGAGTATTTATTAGTGTAGTTTAGTTAGACTCATATGTTTCTGTTATTACATTACAGTTATTTAGCAGCAACTTAGTTGCTTAGACTAAGCAAGGGACAATCCTACCTGGAGCTATGTGGGATTAAAGGGGTCTAACAGCTGTACATATCTTATTGTGGCTACACTGGGGCTTGAACCACCAACCTTCTGGGTCCCTGTCATATACGACTAGCCTACTGGCTGCTCCAGGCTGCCTATATGCTGTTTTCTGATGGTTGTTTTGCGACTACTGGACAAACAATGATGACATACACTACCAGACATGCCTCCATGCACCCTGCTTCTGCCGAATGGCTAAGCAGGTGTGGGTTTGGTTAGTACTTGGATTGGAGACCTCCTGAGAAAACCACTGCTGGAAGTGGTGTTGGTGGGCCAGTATGGGGCGATCTTCCCTCTGGTAAAATAAACCCCAATGCCCCAGTGCAGTGATGGAGACTGTGACACCATCATTTGGATTAGACTGTGGACATGAAAGATCCCATGACACTTATCGCAAAAGGTAGGGGGTTCCCCAGTGTCTTGGCTAAATTCCCAAACTGGCTCTTTTAATCTGCCTCCAAATCATCCCCAATATATAATTGTTCTCTCCTTCTCATCTCAGCAGATGTGTGCTGAGCATTCTGGTGCAAAATTGCTGCCATTGCATCTAATCAGTCTAATCAACTGTACGTCGCTCTGGATAAGAGCGTCTTCCAAATGACAATAATATACAGTGGTGACCAAAATTATTAGAACACTTGGCATATTTAAGAGGTTTCAGTTGTTTTTGTTGAATTGGCCATTACAATACCCATAAAACAAATGAAATATCTACAAAGTCATCATTATGCTCTATAAACCATAGAATAGAGCCATCATAAGGAGATTTACGTCATTTTCCATACAAAAAACAAGCTAGGCCTATTTCTCTGTCAATGTCACACAATCATGTTCCTTCACAGAAGAAGCCAAATTACCTGTGTAATCATTGTCAGGTGTGATTGTGGTTAAATTGATGGTGATGCAAGAGTCTTAGGACACAGCTGTGTGATTCTTTTGAATGTACAATGCCTATCCTGCTCATTAAGTGATTTATAACATCAAGGTTTTGTCACTGAGGCCACACCACCATCCATCCATCCATTATCTGAACCCGCTTATCCTGATCAGGGTTGCAGGGGGGCTGGAGCCTATCCCAGCGTACATTGGGCGAAAGGCAGGAATACACCCTGGACAGGTCGCCAGTCCATCGCAGGGCACACGCACCATTCACTCACACACTCATGCCTACGGGCAATTTAGATTCTCCAATCGGCCTAACCTGCATGTCTTTGGACTGTGGGAGGAAACCGGAGTACCCGGAGGAAACCCACGCAGACACGGGGAGAACATGCAAACTCCGCACAGAGAGGCCCCGGCCGACGGGGATTCGAACCCAGGACCTCCTTGCTGTGAGGCGGCAGTGCTACCCACTGCACCATCCGTGCCGCCGCCACACCACCAATTGGTATAAATTCAAAGCCTCTAGAAGTAGTCTTGAAGCACATGTTGCTCTTTGAACATGGCTAAGGTGAAGAAGGAGCTAACGAGTGAGCAACAGGTTTGAATAAAGGCCCTTTTTGATGCTAGCTGGAGTTACCGCCGCATAGCCAAGGACTTGAGATGCAGTCCAAGCACTGTAAATTACACTTTAGACTGCCATGATGCCACCAATTCAAACCAGAACCGAAAGGGGAGAGGTAGAAAAAAGAAACTTTCAGACAGACAAGTGAAGCATCTCAAAATTCTCACTCTTAAGGACCAAAGAAAGACCTCATGAGAACTGCGTGACGAGATCAACACCACAATGACTAATGGTGCAACAGTGTCTTTAAGAACTGTGCATCGGAAACTGGGAGAAGAAGGACTTGTTGGCAGAATAGCAGCAAAGAAACCATTACTGAGAGAGAAAAATATAGTGAAACGCCAGAAATTTGCAAAAGAACACAAGAAATGGACAAAGGAAGATTGGTATAAAGTGTTGTGGACTGATGAATCCAAATTTGAACAGTTTGGCAACAAGCGAAGAGTATATGTTCGACGGAGGGAGGGGGAGAGATATAAAAATGAGTGTCTCTTGCCAACAGTTAAACACGGAGGGGGTAGTATTATGGTGTGGGGTGCCATTTCAGCCTCAGGAACAGGTGACTTAGTGAAAATTGATGGCATCATGGATAAGAAAGTATACCACAACATTCTGGTGAGGCACAGAGTACCATCTGGGAGTCGTCTTATTGGGCCTGGATTTATTTTCCAAGAGGACAATGACCCTAAACGTTCTTCTAACTATTGCCGGAACTACCTGCGACAGAAGGAATCTGCTGGAACATTGAAAATGATGGACTGGCCTCCTCAAAGTCCAGACCTCAACCCCATCGAGCAAATTTGGGGCGAGTTGGACAATAAACTGGACAGATCTATTGTACATTCAAAGGAAAGCTTTTGGCTTGAGTTGCAGAAGGCATGGGATAACATTAGTGTTGAAGTCCTCAGGAAATATATTGACACTATGCCAGAGAGATGTGCTGCTGTAATTGCTGCAAAAGGTGGACATACCAAATATTAAAGTTAAAAGTGGAAAAAAACAGTAGGACTCTCTTCATCTGATATTTGTTGTGCTCAGAGCAACCATCTGCATGTTTCATGAACATTATGAAATGAAATCATGTTTTGGAGGCAAGAAAAGGTCAATATTTTCAGATCTGTCAGGTGTAATATTGGCCACCACAGAGAACATCAATACTTTGTGTAATCAATGTAATCATACTATATTTTTTGGTAATATAGTATGATTACATTGATTACACAAAGTATTGATGTTCTCTGGAGCAAAGACATGTTGTAGATATGTCCAAAAAATTATTGATTATTATTACATTTATTTAACAGGGACAAATGCATACAACATTGCTTTATATATAAAATACAAAGTACAGATTTCTAGCCATGGCTAATTTGCAATCCCTGGCCCAGGCTTTTTAAAGTTAAAACAGGAAGTACAGAAACATTTCACTTATAATGATACCAAAAAATGTAGTTGCATAGTATAATAACATTAAATCCATTGGACTGACAGTGAAATTTCAATTAAATGAGTAAAATATAAATCAATTCAGATCGCCAGCTCCTTTGGTCCTACTGTAACTACCTCACACATGTCCTCTCCACAGCAAACACTAAATTAGGAATGGCAAATAGCATATGTAGGCCTACCACCTTTTAATCTCCCCACTACTGTGCAGAATTTTATTTGGATTGGTGCATTTATGTTTTTTCCCTTATTCTGGCATTCTGTCATTCTGTCATGCTCTCCCAGTTTGTGAAACCTTGATTTCGGTGACACATAGGGCTGCTGCAAAGCTACGCCAATTAAAGCTACACCTTAATTTGACCAAGAAGTCTGCTCAGGTTTGTTGGAGCACACATGTTTACATGGTTTTGTATTAAATCATATTTGTTGATTAATATTGAATAACTGAAGTTATTATGACACAGTTTTAAATCACAGTAACTGCCGTTTTTTGATTGCATTTATAGGTCTTCTAACTCCTGGTACATTTCTAGTCCAACACTACCACCACCATACCTGTATCACCACACACAAGGCCTATATCAGGGCCAACCTCTCCTGCACACCAACCGCTGTCTTGTCCTGCAAAATTCATCCAGACCCCTTTCTCCCTGCCCCCTTTCTCTTCTGCCTCTGTGTGGAACTCTGGCATTTCCAGTTCTGTAATTTTATCTTTTATTATAAGTTTATACAGAATTTTCAACTGACAATGATTATTTTATTTGGCTTATGAGTTACTTTGGTTATCTGTAGTTGGGATGTTTAGATAAGTAAAACGTAGGCTGTATATTATAGGCTACTCATGTGTCACAATCAGAGGAAAAGCACAACAAGTTTTTATGCCTAATTCATTTAATGAAATAAAACATTAATTAATGAATGAAAATCAGTTTTATCTTTCAACTTGTCATTTTCATTGTTATTAAAAGAATGAACAGCATATTTCTGTTTATTGCAGGTACTTATTAGTCTTATTCTTATTATGGACATAACTCCTCCTGCAGTTGACAAACGGACCAATCAAACATCCACACATCTATTTGGCCGCTTCTTCTTTGTTAAACGATACAATTTATACTTTCTACATCATAAGGTTTTTAAAAACAGCTCCCTGATTTAACATTGTTGGAATGTGAGTTTACAGCAGAAAACCAGTCCAGCAATTGAACAAACAAATGGAATTCACAGTAACTGTTTGGAGAATTAGCAGCTTCCTTGGCTAATTTGAATGCAATGCCAGTGACTTCAATGTTAAATTACGGACTTGACTAATGTTAATGACTGCAAGATTGGGCAATGTAGGAATGAAGTTGTTTAGCTAACATTAACGAGTTTGCTGCAACAACCCAATGAGCCAACCCAATGAGCAAAACTGGAATCTAGATGTTGAGAGGGAGGGGGTGGAAATAGAGACCTTTTGACAGACTAGGTTAACCCAAATACAGCTCAGGATTTATATGGATATAGCATGGCTACTTCCTAGTTGCTAGAATCTTTCAGGGAGCCAGATTTTCACCTGAGAAAGTACAGTAGGATATATTTAGCTTGCTATCCTACCTGCAAGTTTTCGCTGCCCCTGGGTGCAGCAATTGCAATGGGCAGCTGCTACTGGGAAAAGGGTGCTTTAAAAAAAATTCTATTTTATGCCTTCTTTTCTGTGACCTAGTTTAGTGCATTAAGGGCATTTTCAAACCAGGCAGCTAAATGACGCTCAAATTGGGAAACAGCAAACATATTTCCCCTTTGCATATCAGAAAAGTATACCAACACCACAGTAATTAGCCTGGTACAAGTTATTTCACTGAATAGTTTAAACAATATTACATTTTGAACACACACTCTAAATTTAGCATGATCACAGATTATACTACAAAGAAAGTGAAAATAGCCTTTCACCAGCATTGGGATTATGGAAGACAAAGGACAAATGCAATTCACGTTATCATTTTTTTGTAAATTTGCTAATAATAGTTATAATACCCAATGTATATATGCAAAACATCTATCAAAAATAACTATTCTAATTGTTGAAGTTTAAGGACTCACAACTATGGTAGCCTATAAATGGGATAATCCATGACAAGACATGCGGTTATACAATTTCAGTGAGCTCTATGGAGGGTGCTTCATCACCTCCCGCCCTGCATTAAAATAATTGAAAAAATAACCAGCATTATAAAATATATATTTTGATAAAATATCGATACTTGCCAGCATTGTATTGATACTCTATTGCAGACAGTATTGCAACACTATGCTATATTAAAGTTTTCCCCCCACCTCTACTGGTGACAGCCCACAGGCTGTGGGGGACCCTCGTTTGGAGGCCCCACTGTTGGCCCTGGACAGCTTTTGCCAAGCCTTGGAGGAGCTCATCCATCTTAGCGGCCTCCAGCAATACCTCAGGGCTAGGCGGCTGAGCTGCGGCCCCTGGCAGGACCTCTGAGCAGGGCCCAGTGGTAAAGCTTGCCCCAATCTGTGTTCCAACTCACCTCCATGGCATATCTCAAAAAATATATATTTGTCTTTCCACCAAGGGTTGCGCTGCATGCATTCTCCACCTGTTGTGATGCTGGGCTGGGTGTGGCCACTGGTTGCGAGGTGGACAGACCAGACAAAACCAAAAAGGAGGGTTGGCGTCCAGGCTTTTATGAACAAAAAATGCAATAAAGCTTTCTCAAATAAAGATAAGGCCAATCTGGGAACAGAAAAACATTGCATTACATTAATCATACAGAAAGAGCCCAGTTAAGATAAAAGCACAACATAACGTTATTATGAAAACAAATTAGCTAGCCTAGCTAACGTTATCAATAACGTCACCTTATGCAAGCAAACTAGCTAATGCTAAAAACAAAATCTATAACCAGAAATAGAGTAATAGTCTTTAAAATGCACTCTAATTTAAGTGAACCTAACATTAGTCAAATATTTGCATTATCTTGCCTGTAGACCAGCGGCACAAACTATGGGTCGCAAGTTATAGGGAAGGGATAATGACATTTACATTTACATTTTAGTCATTTGGCAGACGCTTTTAATCCAAAGCGACTTACAAGTGCATAGGTTCTACCATAAGTCAGAGCATCACATCCAGAAACTAGCAAAATACACAGGAAATGCTGTTCTAAACATAGTTGTCATCAGAAGTGCATATCAGAAAGGAGGGGCAGGGGAAATCAGGAGGGAGGACTAAGGTAGAGTTTGAAAAGGTGGGTTTTGAGTCTGCGTCGAAATAGGGGGAGGGATTCTGCTGTTCTGACAGTGGTAGGCAAGTCATTCCACCACTGAGGAACCAGAACGGAAAACAGGCGTGAACGTGCAGCTCGACCGCCAGGTGCACGTAGTGAGGGAACCGTAAGGCGACCAGAGCTGGCAGACCGGAGTGGTCTAGCTGGGGAGTAGGGAGTGATCAAGGATTGTATGTAAGGTGGGGCAGTCCCCTTAGCAGCCTGAAATGCCAACACTAGGGCCTTGAAACGGATGCGTGCGGCAATAGGAAGCCAGTGGAGGCCAATGAGAAGCGGTGATGATCCTCATGTGACGCACTATGAGGAGAACTTTCTCAACTGGATGAAAATAAGACGATAAATTTAAAATGCTTACTTTTCCAAAACTAAAGAACGGACATATTTAATACTTCCATCATGTTTCTCCAATGCCCTCTTGTGATTGCATATAAAAACCTTGAAAGTGACCAACCACCATGTGACTCCTTTAATGTAAACCGGTTCCGCCAACTGATTTAGTTCTGATGTAGATTTAAGATAAAACTTAAAATTTATAGCTACTCCATTCTAGGTGTAAAGTCATTCCTAAAACAGCCGTTGACACAGTGCATCAATTTCAAAGATTCAGACACTTGTTGGAGGAGAAATTCAGTGTGGTATAAGCAAGCAGTGCATTATCCGCAATTGACCCCTTTAATTTGTATGATAAGATTGATGTGCACTCATGCTTTTTGTTTTCATCAAGCAGAGATACAGAAAATAACCGAATACAGCAATAAATTATAAGAGGTTATTATAAAAAAGCTTTATTTCAATTTGTAGGGGAAAATTCACAGAACAAAAGATTTCCCTCCTAAAATCATGATAACCAATCACAAGTCAAAATCAGACTCCACCTTAGTGAGCAGGCTGGTTCCTCCAAAACTCTCGATGATGTATGCTAAAAGTGTATCATATCCATATTAAAGTATGATATGTACCCTGTATAGTTTCAAACTGATTAACTGCTAAATTGTGCTAGAATTACACAGTGAGCCAGCCAGCTGGGGGGGAGGCATCTCGAACTGTCAAGGTCACGGGCAGAGCAAGATATGACTTTACAGCTGATTTCTCCGGGACTCTCAATGTTTTATGCCAGAAGTGTATCTATTTGACCTAGAACATTAATTATAGCTGAGCTTATGAAAACGCAAGAAACCACAGTGAAAACTGTTGAAATAAGAGCAAAGAATGCAACGCACATTTACTCCCTTATAAGAGAATAATTAATCAAATATTTAGTATGTCTGTATATTAGAAAAACATATTAGAAGTGAATATTAATGAAATGTTTAGTATGTCTGTATATTTTCAATGATTACTGCTGCTTAGTTCGTCTTATAAAAGCGAAAGATACAGAGTGACGTGTATGGATGACGTGTCTGTTAGAGGGGGGGCATCCAGAACTTTATGAGGTCTGGTAGTTTGCCAAGAGCAGGTGCGGGGTGAAGTGAGGACAGGGGGAGTCCTGAACTTTGTTCGTAGTTGGCAGAACGCCCTGAACTTTGTACAGAGTTGGCAGAGCATAAGGACCGTTGGCAATTTGCCACAATGATGTTGTGGGAGGAGCGTTGGGAGGAGTTACGATAAGAACAGTGTGGGTAATTTGCCAGAATGAGGTTTGAGGAGGAGTTGTAGGTGGAGTAACTGTGTATAAAATGGGTGTAAAAATGACAGTCGGGGTTCAGTTCTGGAGAACTATTCTGGCTTTATGCACTGCTGCTAATAAAGTCTGATTTTCCTGAAGAACTTGCTGCCGTGGTGTCGTCTTTTCCCTCGTGAAGATGTTTTTCGACAAATTGAAGATTTGGAATTGTTGGAGAGCAATACATATCAAAGAAAAAGCACCATTAAGGCAATCCAAATACGGGCACTAAAAGCCCATAACAAGTCACCTGCTAGAAAAGGTGGTAATGTACAGGCTGTAGGCAGCTGTTGGAAGGGCACGAGACACGAATGCCGATTTGTTTTTTAAACGTGCACAATTGGTCTGAATATGGAAAGACACAACTTTAGTTTTAAACTAAGTAGTTACAATGTAACATTTAGTGTGGACTTTAGACCCTAACTTTTAGTGATTAGGTAATGGGCCACAGCTACGGTGATTTGTGTGTCTGTGGCCATACCTGTCTGTAGGGCCAGTGCTTCCCTCTGGCGGACAGCCCCTTAATATTCCTGTCCTGGTGCCACAGCATTTTAAGCTCTGCTTCATATGCAAGATGAAATAACTTGGCTGTCCAAATTGCATATTGCATAATTATTTGTAGCTTTAGTAAATAAGACATAATTGTATGCAGACTGCATACACACTAGTCAGGCCTAGTCAAGCAATTAAATGCCAGGAATAATTATTGTTATATTTTGTATTCAACAAAAAAAACCCTTAAAGAGCCTAAGGGCCATATCGTCAAAGTCATAACACATAGGTCCATAGGGCAGCATGCAAGTCCATTAGTGGCTGGACTTAGTGGCTAATGAATTAATAGGTAGGTCTTTGTCATAACAAACTGTAGGGACAATAGGACTACAAGTCTCTGCATTCCACAGAACTCAACTACAACACCCTTGATGTAGGACAGTCACCCGGCTACCACTTCCTGTTGCACTGTAATTCAATACTGTGGATGGACATAGTTGGAATTCCAATTATAAAATGGTGAAACATATGCCTCTTCCTCAAATTCTCTTCCAAAAACACTCTGCAAACACGCATCCTCAAACACTCTCAATGGAAGAAACTTTCCCTGGACCAGCGTCTCATGTGCAGCACAGGTCTATCCCAGCAACCCGCCACGGAGCACTGCAAACCGGTCCGGAGCATACACGAGTGCCGGTGTTCCAAGGAGTCTGAGAAGAGCCATGCACCCAATTGACAGCCTACCCAGCAACCCCTGTAAGTCCCATGAGGCAAGCGACCTATGACAGCGCTGCATGTTTTGGAACTGGAAGAAGGGCAAGCACTTTCCCCTTATTCATACCGCAATTCCTCCAGATTTCACCCTGGAAACCAGAACATATCCGATGAGGAAATCAAACATAAGGACTCAAGTACATTACATTACATTAATGCCATTTGGCAGATGCTCTTATCCAGAGCGACGTACAAGTGCAAAGTGCATACCCATAACCAGGGATAAGTGCGCTGAAAGATACTAGAGGGAAGTACAATTTTTATTTATTTATTATTTATTTCTTTATTTATTTCATTTATTTATTTTTTAAATCGTTATACCGTAACAGTTGAGTTGCAATAGTCCAGGCGGGACAAAACCATTTCTTGGACCAGGAGCTGGGTCTAGTAGGGGGTGAGAAAGGGGCAGATTCTCCATATGTTGTATTGGAAGAACCTGCATGACCGGGTCACCACCGCAATGTTCTCAGAGAGGGAGTCTGCTGTCCATCACCACGCCGAGGTTCCTTGCACTGGGTGACGGCGTGAGTGTGGTATCCCCTAGGGAAATGGAGAGATCCAGATGGGGAGCGGTAATAGCAGGGATAAATATAATTTCAATCTTACCTGGGTTGAGCTTTAGATGGTGGTTGTCCATCCAGCTCTGGATGTCAGTCAGGCAAGCAGAGATATAGGCTGAAACCTGTGTATCGGATGGTGGGAATGAGATGAAGAGTTGGGTATCGTCCGCATAGTAGTGGTAGGATAGACCCTGTGCAGTAATAACAGGGCCAAGGAAACGAGTGTGAAGAGAGAAAAGTAGCGGGCCTAGGACTGAGCCCTGGGGAACTCCTGTGGCAAGGGGCCGAGGTGTTGATACTGTACCAGCCGAGGCAACCTGGAAGGAGAGACCAGAGAGGTAGGACTCAATCCAATCCAGGGCTGTGCCACAGATCCCCGTTGCAGACAGGGAGGACAGGAGGATGGAGTGATCCACAGTGTCGAAGGCAGCAGAGAGATCTAGATAAATGAGGACAGAGGAGAGGGATTATGCCGCTCCATCATGCATCAGCCGTACTCGGATGTAGTAGGACCAGGGTGTGCGAGCCCTGGTCCTCGGTGTGCAACTGCATCAAATGAAAGTCTGATGGCTTTAACATACACCACCACAGCACTCTATGGGATGTTAATTTTTTAAAGTATTCTTTGTCCACTACCATTCAGGGAATAATTCTGGAACCCACTGTATGAGCACAGTATCAAGCTAACAAGGTTTTTTTTGTGGGGTTTTCGCCCTCTTGGAAGCAAATTAAGCTAGTTGGCTAGCTATGTATTACAAGGGCTCTTTTCTTTTCTTTATAAAATCAAGCAGCTACACGAGTTAGTAGATTATAATGTTTATTTAACATTAGCACCTGATCGTTTTATTTGTGCAGTACAGTTAATTAGCTAGCTAAGTTTATAGTTAAGAGGCGTTTTTATCTCTCCGGTTTTCTGCTGCTAGCTGTTCGGAGCCACCCCGGGGTTTTTTTAAGCCATGGTTTTTGGTGTTTACATTTGGGCAGTAACTTTCAGATCTAGGGAGAGAGAAGGGCATAGTTAGGGGTAAAAATATGGGCGAAGCTATGCGAGGGGTGAAGAATGAACACTCTACTGGAAAGCGATTTCCTTGAGTCCTTCGTCTTTCATCGTTGTCTGCTTGCTGAGCATCTCCAGAACAAGATTCTTGGTCTGGAGGGCTGGCTCGCGGGCCGATTGCATAGCTCTGAATTGGAAGAGTTCCAGGAACTGCATAGCACGTCCTTTAAGGAACTAGTGTGCATGCCACAGCCAGCAGGGGGGAAGACTTCAGACCAGACAGGACGAGTTGAGTAGGACGCAAGTGAGGGAAAAGGCGTGCACACTACTCAGCGGCTGTATCTCCAGAGGTGGTGGTGTCCAACAGATTCCAGCCCTTGCAGGAATTGGACCTGGCCCCTGTCTCAGAGAGTGGGAGGACTGATGAGCCTCAGGGCACCCCGATGGCCACATCCTCCAAGAAAAGTGAGTTAGTTATAGTGGGGGACTCAATTATTAGAGGTATAGACAGCATAGTCTGTGCTTGTAAAAAGGAGTCTCGTATGGTGTGTTTCCTGCCTGGTGCCCAGGTAGGAGACATCCTGGAGCACACAGACCAGCTCCTGGCCAGAGCAGGGAGGGATCCAGTTGTCATGGTCCACATCGGGGCCAATGACATAGGTAAGGGTAGATTTGAGGTTCTGAAGGACAAATTTGTGGAGTTAGCAGAAAAGATTAGGAGCAGAACCTCCATGGGAGTCTTCTACGGAATTCTATCTTTACCACGTGCAAGCAGAGGGAAGCAGCACTTTATCTGGAGGTTTAAGACGTGGCTACAAAAGTTTTGTAGGAGAGAGGGTGTCGTGAGCCACGGACCCCTTGCCGAGCTCAGACCTCACGTTCCCACGAGCAGTACCCCATGAGGAGGTGTCTCGGGGACGAACTCAAGTACTCCGAACGTCCTGGAGCCCTGGTAAGTTCTACTGAACTTCCAGCCCAGTCTCGAAGTGAAGGGTGTGATGCAAATCTGGTATTCGATGTCCTGTATTCAATGTATTCCTCTAAAGAATCTTTATCACATATGATTATAGTAAGATATACTTTATTATAATCAATCAAAAGAATAGAGTTATACAGATTACAGTGTACATATCATCTTTTGCAGTTTGCTAATCACATGCAAGTTACATATACCCCTTTCTAATTTACCTTTCCACCATGATGTTTAAAAATCAAGGTACACCCCTCCAATATCCATCCTCTTTGGCCTTAGCCTTATCCTATAGCTCCCCCTTCTTGACGTTTAAAAAGAAACTATTCCTAGAATATTATATTTATCTAACTATGATAACTTCTCTACATTTTTCTACCTTATATAGTACCTTAATGAGACAAAAAAGATATTAAAATAAAAGGAAACTTATAATGTGTTACCTTTCCTACTTCTACAAGTAATATAGATTATAATTACCACTCCAGCTTGGTTATAGTTGTTCTGCGTGGCTCTTTCTTCAGCTGAGTCCGCACCGCGTACGTCACTCCTCTCTCCATATCCATATCCTGGAGTGGCGCGCAGAGGGAGCGCGCCACTCCAGCTTGACTACAGCTGTCTTGCGTTGCTCTCTCTTCAACAGCCCTTAGATATCTTGTGAAGCAAAATTCTAAGATCCTATCCTAAGGTCTAAAAGCTTATTCCTTATATATCTTTTTTGCATACAAAAGTTTACCTTTTTGATAAGAGATGTCCCCAATATTTCAAGCGGGAAGACATTTATCTCTTATGTAACTTGTTTTTTAATGATCATATTAATTATTTCTGTTTTTCCTATTGTCATTTTCTCATACCTCAAAAGAAATTTCCCCAATATTTTATGTCATGTGCCCCTCCGATTTGGGAATTTCCACCATCTTAATATACGAGTGGAAAAACACTAGCTCTTATGTAATTTTTTTAATGAACCTATTCATCACTGGTATTTGTCTCCCTGTCATAATCTCTCCTTGGACTCTCTTCAAACTTTGACTTCATACAAGCCAGAAGTTAGTGCCCTCCAACATCTCAACACACTCTTCAGGTGCCCCTCTCAGTGGCGCCTTAAGGGATCTACAAAGGACATCCAGCTAATAGCTGAGTGTAATTCATCCCCCAACTTCTTCTATAGTCAGTCCTTTGAATCTTTCCGATAAATTATTTGCGCTATAATCAGGAAGGCCCTTGAAGCCTCTTAATATTCTTTCGGTATTGACTTCCGTTTTCCTTATTTTTTTTCTTTAGCCAGGCATTGTGCCCCTCCCCTGTAGGGTTGGGGTATTCTCAGTCAGAACTTTAACCTTGCTCCTTAAAACCCTAAATCTAAGTCCTCTGACTTCAGACTCCTCAGTATCCATATACGGTTGTACATTTATCTTGTACCACATATTTTTCTTCTTACGGGTGTTCTTACTACCACCTCGATGGCGTGTGCGAGGGGTTAACAATGCATTCCTTCTGAACCCATCCCCCGTCAATCTCTCATCAGGGGGGCCTAGGGCCGGGTCCTCGACAAGGGGTACAAGTTTATGGGGCATTAGGACTCCTTTTGGGACAAGGATGAGCTGTACAAGCGTGACGGGCTGCACCTGAACCGGAGGGGAAACTTTGCACTGGGTCAGCATATGCTTAGGGTAGCACAGGATTATTTAAACTAGGGACTTGGGGTGCAGGGAGGATAGAGAGTGAAATGGGCAGGGAGGTAGACTGCCCAGACGGAAAAGGCAAAGGCTACATATAATGGTGAGAGCAATAACAAAATCATTTCAGGGCAAAAATCAAGTAGTGGTGGCTTGGGACAGCAGGGAGTGAGGGAAAAGGAAAGGATGTGTAGAAGTAACAAACTGAAATGTCTTTGTTTAAATGCTAGAAGCGTGAAAAATACGTTTTTGGAACTTGAGGCAGTTGTTCTTAGTGGGGGCTATGACATTATAGGGATTACAGAGACATGGTTTGGGGATGAAGATGGGGATGAATACAATATAGAGGGGTATAAACTTATCAGGAAGGACAGATCTAGTAAGAGAGGTGGGGGTGTTGCTATTTATGTAACAGAAAATCTTAGTGTGCAAGAGATTCCAGAAATTGGAATCACATGCCTAGTGAGGATATTTGTATTTAGCTTATTGGGGAGGAAGATGAATTTGCAGGATAGAGGTAATGGAACCACAAATTAAGAGGGGTTTCTCCAAGTCCAGGATTTTTTATTTTAGGCGGGCCAACTTTAAAAAGATGCGATCAAATTTTAGTGTTTGATTGCAGGACTGTGAATGAAAAGTGGAGCAGGTTCAAAAGGGTTATACTTGACGCACAGTGTAAATTTATTCCTAAGGTGCAGAAATGTAAATTGAGAAAACAATCTCCACAGTGGATGACTACAGCAGATGCAAGAGTTTGCAAAAAAATAATAAACTGTATCAGATATATAAAAAGGACAGCACTGAGAGTAATAAAGCAGAATATTGTAATATGCGTGCTAAGGTTAAAAAAGAACTAAGGGTAGCCAAAAGGCAATTTGAAAGGACAATCGCGGATGATGCTAAATGCAGTCCCAAACGTTTTTTTCAATACTGCAGTAGGAAAATCAAGTGCATTAAGAATAACAAAGTAGAACTGCTGTATAAGAATAAAGACATATGGGGCGACATGGCTCAGGCAGTAAGAGCAGTCGTCTGGTAGTCAGAGGGTTGCCGGTTCGATCCCCCGCCCGGGCTGTGTCGAAGTGTCCCTGAGCAAGACACCTAACCCCCAAATGCTCCTGACGAGCTGGTCGGTGCCTTGCATGGCAGCCAATCGCCGTTGGTGTGTGAGTGTGTGTATGAATGGGTGAATGAGAAGCATCAATTGCACAGCGCTTTGGAATTACAGAGGCATTAAATGCCTACTTTGTTGAGAGTTTTACCAGAGAGGGGGTTACTCGTAGGCCAGAAGGCATACTCAATACTAAAAATGTCTCAGCCAATATTGAGATAGGTGTAATAGTTTCACAGTAATTTGGGGTTAATAGTGAGCACAGCACAATTTAGAGACGCCCTATTGGTTGAGTTAGTCATGTGACTCTTATCTCATGAAGAAGCCCCAGTGTTTCAGTTGATTGCCAGTAAACTACACAAAAACATTGCTCCACTCTCCATCTCTTTTATTAATGGTATATATGCCCAATATATCACAAATGGTGACGAGGATAACCAATAAACAAACGATTTCGGGGAGAAGAAACGGAACACAACAGATACATGTGGTTAAAGAGGCAAAGCCATTTCCCAGGAGGGGGAAAGGAGAGAATAAGAGACAGTTCCCGAAATATGAGAAAAGTGGCCAAAAGCAAGATGGTGTAGGTCAGACTCAGCAGCCATGCTACAGATGCAGCGGGAAGCATTCGGCTCGTTACTCCATCCATCCATCCATTATCTGAAACCGCTTATCCTGATCAGGGTCGCAGGGGGCTGGAGCCGATCCCAGCATTCATTGGGCGAAAGGCAGGAATACACCCTGGACAGGTCGCCAGTCCATCGCAGGGCACACGCACCATTCACTCACACACTCATGCCTACGGGCAATTTATACTCTCCAATCGGCCTAACCTGCATGTCTTTGGACTGTGGGAGGAAACCAGAGTACCCGGAGGAAACCCACGCAGACACGGGGAGAACATGCAAACTCCGCACAGAGAGGCCCCGGCCGACGGGGATTCGAACCCAGGACCTCCTTGCTGTGAGGCGGCAGTGCTACCCACTGCACCATCCGTGCCGCCGTGAAGCATTCGGCTCGTTACTGCAGGTTAAAAAACGAAAAGTGCCACGTGTGTTCCAAGGTGGGGCACATAGCCCAGGCATGCAAGAACCGCAGACCAGCTGCACAGAAGCAGTATGTAGAAACAGAGCAGGTGGAGGATGAGTAGCGTAGTGGTTAAGGTAAATGACTGGGACACACAAGGTCAGTGGTTCTAATCCCAGTGTAGCCACAATAAGATCTGCACAGCCATTGGGCCCTTGAGCAAGGCCCTTAACCTTGCATTGCTCCAGGGGAGGATTGTCTCCTGCTTAGTCTAATCAACTGTACGTCGCTCTGAATAAGAGTGTCTGCCAAATGCCAATAATGTAATGTAATGTAATGAGTCAGAGCTGTTGGGGGTGTATACAGTTTACACTACCTCAAATGGAAAAAAGGGCATAACAGTGGATGTCGTTTTGGATGGAAAGGAGGTAACCATGCATGTGGACACAGGAGCTGCAGTTTCACTGCAGTCCAAAGTGTCTTATCGAAAAACTCTGTATCACCTAGCACTAAAGGAAACCCGGCTGTAGCTGACTACGTATTCCGGGGAGACCATTCCTTTACTAGGGTATGTGCTGGTACCAGTGCAGTATGGGGAACAGAAAGCGAAACCGATAGTAGTGGTGAGGGGCGACAGACCTGCATTGCTGGGCTGAAACTGGCTTGAGAAGATCAGACTAAACTGGCAAAGCATCTTTTCAGTGGAGAAAGTCACAAACACTGATGCAGCAGTCAAAGAGGTCCTACAGCACCACCCAGTGGTGTTCATGGAGGGGGCAATTGTAATAAGAGACTTTAAATCGACCAAGCCCAGAGGCACACGCCATTTTCAAAAAGGCAAGGGGTGCATTTCCCGATAACAGTGTCTCTTAACGCTTTACGAAGACTCTCTAAGGTATACCTTACTAAAGTTGTTTACTCTTCCACTGACTCACTTAGGTGGTTCCTTAAGGAATACCTTCTACGTGCGACGTTTCTAGGCCCATCTACTTGCTCTAAGATCGATTATGCACTCCATGTAGCAACTGTTTGACTGCATTATGAGAGAAAGTAGTGTTATTTATGAATAAAACACTGCAGGAATACTTAAAAATATTGCATTTATCACGACTGGTGGGAACGTATTCATAGAATTAAAAACTTGCAAACTAAATTATCCAACCATATATATAATAAATAATAAATTATACAGTTAGTGATACAGTACGCCATACGCCATCTTTGGCATGTCATGTTTTATTTACATAATTTTAATATCTTCGTCATAGTGCCTTAAATTACTTTGCAATCAGGGTTGATTTGGCAGAAGCACCATCACATTACTGGTGTAATTCACTATTTTCTCTGATTAGCTGACGTTTTCAATAAAAGCACACCAACAAGCAAAATGCATCAACACGAAAACAAAATTTACATAAGATATGGAGGAAAAAAACAAAGAAATAAGCGGTCCCACAGCTTCACAGGAAACAAAATGGAGATATTGTTAGACGTGGCGGTGATGAATAAAGAAACATCATTTTCCAGTTTTAGGACTACGGTGTCTGACAAAACCAAGAAAACTATGGTTAAGCATCGCTCCAGCACACCGAGAGAGTGGGAAATCGTCAGTTTAGGAATATAATTTAAAAGGTAATTGGCAACATGTTCAATAAAGTGCAGCATGCATCCTTCATAATTTACAATTTTATTATTTGCATGAAAACAGTCCCATTAATGTGGTATTTTAGTAATATTATTAGCCAACTACAACTGTAGAATTATTAGTGTACATATTGCTCAACAGATTGAGATGTAACTAAGAGCAACAGCTGATTTCAGAAGCTTGCGGTCGTAACAGAGGTGGCCACTAGCGGAGTGAGCTGACAACATCGCTAAGGTATAGAGTGGTCCACACCAACCTTACGAAAGTACGACTTACAGAAGGTATACTTAGCTAAGAACGTTTCGGGAAACACACTGAAACGTTAAGGTACTGCTTAAGGTACAACTTACGAACAACGTAGCGTTAAGAAGGCTTCGGGAAACGCACCCCAGACCGGTACCATATGCACTGAAGGAAAAGGTGGACAGGGAGCTAGATAGGCTAGAGCAAACTAATATAGCGTCAAAAGTCGAGAGGAGTCAGGGGGCAAGCCCTGTAGTGATAGTCCAAGTGATGGATCAGTCTGTTTGTGCGGTTACCATAGATCAGAGTCTGGAAGACAAAACATATCTGTTACCCAACGCAGAGGATCTGTTTGCTACTCCAGCAGGAGGAAACCAACCAACCGCGCCTGAACTACTCTTCAGCAAACTGGATCTCTCCCATGCATATCAGCAGTTACAGTTGGACGCAGATTCAGAGCAGTACCTGACCATCAATACTCACAGGGGACTGTACCGCTACCACAGGCTCAGCTATGGCATCTCCTGTGCTCCCTCAATATTCCAGTCCGTCATGGACCAGATCCTACAGGGACTAGAGCATGTCACCTGTTTCCTGGATGATATTCTCATCACAGCCAGCTCCAAGGAAGAACACCTGCAGAGGCTGGATGAAGTGCTAATACACTTGGAGAAGTACAGCATACGAGAGAAGCTGGCATAGTGCAAGTTCCTCCAGAGCAGTGTGGAATACTTGGGTCATCGGATTGACAAAGATGGACTGCATCCTACTGATGAGAAAGTGGCAGCCATTGTCAAGGCGCCCAAACTGAACAATGTCACAGAACTTCCAGGGCCTGCACAACTATTATGGAAGATTCCTGGCCAAACTGTCTAGCCTACTGCAGCCATTGCACAACCCGCCTAAACAAGAAGAAGCATGTAGCTGGACAGCAGAGTGTGATGCAATTTTTGAAGAGGCCAAACAGATGCTACTGCAGAGTAAGGTGCTGGTGCACTACAACACCAACAGGCCACTGAAGCTCGCCTGCGAAGCCTTACCATACAGCGTGGGTGATGTGATCTCTCACATCATGGACAATGGAGAAGAGCAGCCCATAGCGTTTGCTTCGACGACGCTGTCGCAGGCTGAAAGGAACTACGCCCAAATCGAAAAAGTAGAGTTGGCCATCATCTATGGAGTCAAAAAGTTCCATAAGTACCTCTATGGAAGGAGGTTTACTCTGATTACAGACCACAAGCCCCTGTTGGCTGTACTGGGCAGTACCCACACTGGCCACACTAAGGATGCAGCGATGGGCTCTCATTCTCATGGCCTACAACTACAGCATTGAGTATAGGAGGTCAGCTGATCTGAATGCAGACACGTTACCTCAACTACCCCAATGAGAAGACAGAACAGCAGAGGAAGCGAAGATATTCTATTTCTCAGTAGTGCCAGAGCTGCCAGTGTGTGCAAAAGACATTGAACAAGCCACCAGGAAAGATCTACTGCTGAGTAAAGTGTGGAGTTACACGATGAATGGGTGGCCTAACTAAGTGTCAGAAGAGGCACTGACCCCCTACTTCACATGCCAACACGAGCTGTCTGCAGACCAAGGCTGTTGTAAAACCCCATGCTAACCCAACGACGGAATTTAGCACGGGGCGAAGGTATCTGCGTGCTTGTCCTTCTGGTGTTGCTGAAAGAATAGTAGTAGGGTTAAATAATAATCACCACTATGCGGAGAGTCTAGATCAGCCAATAAATAAACCATGTTACAAAGACAGTAGTATCACTCTGCCTTCTGCTCTCTACTGGTCCGGGCTGACCAAGAATCTCCACAATAGGGTCAATACATTCACCTTAGTTATCTGACTCCATTTTAAGATAGAATTTAGGAATTTGGTTTTAATCATGCGTGAACCTCGGGAGTAGTTACACTCAACTCTTACCTGCGCCACCATTACTCAATATATGCTCCCGGGATTAGCATTATTACCACTCATGGCAATATACCGTATGATTTTGGAAAAACTCGATTTGGGTCAATTAAAGGAAAGGAGACAAAACCCCAGATTGCTTGGTTTATTCTCCTTATCACCACAATCCAAGCCTTTGTTCTTGACCATAAAAATGGGTCAACCATTTGGAATTTAGAGCCAAACCCCCACCAGGCAGTGAGACCTTGGTCAGGGAGCTAAAGCAAATGGCTTCTACAGAGACAGATTTGTTTCCCCTCGGCTCTTGGACAGTTATGATGTCCTAGGTATACTGTTATGAAAACTAGACCATTGCACCAGTCACACTGAACCACAATCAGAATAACACCAAATATGACTATATTCTGATCTGGGATTATCATGAAATATCTTTATGCCATTTACAGTACTGTGCAAAACCTGAAAGGAATGTGAGAGAAGGGGGGGCTCCACAGGGGGCCCAGGAAGACTCCTCCAGGAACCACACTCAAGTTTTGTTGTAGGGGGGGGGGGGGGGTGCACTGAGTGATGACACTAGATGTAAATTATTTCCGGCTTACACTGTATACTTTGGGGCCTACGAATCATCATACCCTCATTGTACAGAGAGAGGTTACTGGAGGACCTGCCCCAGGAACATCCGGGTATGTGTCGGATGAAAGCCTTAGCCCGCAGCCAGAGTTGGATGGGGAGATAAAAAGCAAGGTCCAGAGTTGCAAGGTCTGCCAAGCCATGCAGAAGTCACCAGCTGTTGCACCTCTTCACCCAGAAAGAGTGTGGCAGCAGGTGCATATAGACTTTGCCGAGAAGGACAAGCAGTACTCTCTAGTACTAATCAACAGTCACTCCACGTGGTTGGAAGTTGCCCACATGACATTGATTACATCATCCAACACCATTGAAGTACTCCGAGGGCTGTTTGCAGCCTATGGCTTACCAGAGGAGTGTGTAAGTGACAATGGGCCTCAGCTGACTTCATTAGAGTTCGCAAGCTTCATGAAAAAAAATGGAATAAAGCACACCCTTGCGCCAGCGTTTCATCCTGCTTTGGACGGGCACTGTTGAAGCAAGTCCTGGAGGGAGAGGGAAAATCCGCCATTTCACTGAAACACCGTCTGGTCAACTTCCTGCTCAGGTACTGCAGCACACCACATACAGTGACAGGAGGAAAAACAGGCCAATCGGAAACAGGACCATGACCATGGTAAACTACGGCTACGAGTGTGTAAGGCTGACTGATTGTGATCCCCTGAACTTTGACTAGTGAGTGGGTAAAGTTGCCTTCCCTTTGGGGGAATCGGCGCCAATCAGTACCATAAAACTTTACAACCGCGCCTGGTTTCAAACCTAGGATTCGACTCATCGCTCTGTACTCTCATAGGAAGCAGGAAGGGTAATCAAGGCATCTGTTTTCTTCCGAAGCAACCCCCTCTATTGTCTGATTATCTATTCAGGCCTCCAGCCGTTAAAACTCGTTACGACTTGGCAACATTCTTTACGGCACAGAGAGGGTGGGAGGAAATACTTCCTGCTAGGCCCTGACCTTCTCCTGAACCCCCCTTTATTTCTCTCTCCTTCTTTACTCAGTCACTGAATGGTGTGTACAGCACTGGATGTTTCATGGCAAGGCCAATTATGATAAAATTCATGTTTGGTATCATTTTTCTTGGTTTAGTGTGATTGGTACAATGGTCTGATTTCTAAGGATATCATAGCCATCCAGGAACCTAGGGAAAGCTATGGAAATCTGACCTAAGGGAAGTCATCTGGTTCAACCCCCCTGTCTAGATCCCCATTAGTGATAAATTACAAATGGTTAATTATGGACCCAATTTTTATGGTAAAGCATAAAAGGCCTGGTTTGCTTCTTAAGGGGAAGATACAAGGGGTCTGGGAGATCTGTTGCCAGACTCCCGCACCTGCCGTGTGTGTAGAAACCCTTGCCAGGTATGACAATGTTTTTACTTTGTACTCTGTGTAAAATTGTATTATATACTATGATTTGTAACTTTGTGATTTGGTTGTAATTTGAAGAAGTGACCTACCTGGCAAAATAAATTGTTAAACTTGATCTGTTTGGTTTTCCTTACTGACACTTAATGTTATACAGGGAATGCTTGGTTTACCCCCTCGAACTGGTCTAGGGAGGATGATTATTTCCACTTATTGTATCACGGAGTATAGCACCCGTAGACCTATGTTGGTAAATCCCTCGCCTCCGCATGGTAGTTCATTCATGTCGAGCACAGCCGTAGCTATGTTGGTCTGCTTGGGTCCCTAGGCTGTAAACAGATATACCCGAGAGTAGCTATTCCTGCGACCTCTGTAATGACTACAGATAGCTAGTCAGTTCGTGAGACGTGCACATAACGCGCAATGTGACATGCGGTGGTACCAGCAGAGGATTGTTCAGCAAGTTTTTCTCAGTATAGGATTCCCGCAACAATCAAGTCCAAATTTAAATAATGAAAATATTATAAATTGGGGTTAATTATATTGAAACAGAGTCAAAGTTTATAGGAACTGTAAGGTGCACCATTCCGGGGATTCTGGGTCAGTCCATATCAGTAAAAAGCGGAAGGCAGAGTGGTACTACTGCCTTTGTCACTTGGTATTATTTTCCTGACTGATCTAGGCCCTCTACGGAATGGGTTAAATTAGGTAATAACATCTTCCCAAACAGCACCTGAAGGACACACGCAGATACCTTCGCCCTACACAGCTAACTTCGTCATTGGGTTAGTGGGGGGCTTACAAGTGTTCCAGGAGGGCAAACACGTCTGAGTTCTAAACTTCAGAGGAGGACAGAAGAAATGGACACAGGTCACTGTCATGCAGCGACAGGGGCCAGTCACCTACCTCGTTCAAGATGGACAGAGAAAACGCACAGTGCACGTGGACCACATGTTGCCATGGAGAAGCAACCCATGGGAGACCTTACCAGAAGAGGAAGAGCTGCCAATGGTGATGGAAATGCCAAGACACCTGTCAGAGAGCCCTGCTCCTGAGAAAACACCGAAATAAAGTGTGGAAATCAAACCCAGCTCAGGTCGAGCCATGCAGCCAGAAAAAGAGACTGAGGAAATTCCAGCTTCATCACCCTTGGTCCCAAAGAGTGTTTCAAAACCTGTAGTCCGCAGGTATCCTGAATGCACTCAAATGGCTCCGAAGAGACTTGACCTATGAAACAAAAAAGAAACTGTTGAGTTCAGAGAACTAGAGACTTAAATCAAGTTCCTCCTAGTTAAATAAAAATAAAAAATAAAAATAAATCCTTGAAAATTGTTCTGTTATGAATGGGGCATTAGTATAGATGTGATTGTAATGTGCTGTGATTGACACTTCATTGAAATGTGATTGGAAAGTAATGTTCATTTACTTTAGGGTAAACAATCTTAAGGGGAAGGAGTGTAATAGTTTCACAGTAATTTGGGGTTAATAGTGAACCCAGAACAATTTAAAGAGACCCTATTGGTTGAGTTAGTCATGTGACTCTTAGCTCATGAAGAAGCCCCAGTGTTGTACCGTTTCAGTTGATTGCCAGTAAACTACACAAAGACATTGACTCTGTCTCAGTGGCAGCAGGCCTAGATGGCGTATTACCAAGGGTACTCAAAGAGTTAAGTGAGATCATTTTTAAACCATTATTTTAGGACAGTATTTTTAGATAGTCCTTGGAAACTGGAGAAATACCAGATGACTGGAAACAAAGTAGTATAATACCAATATATATGAAAGGGGACCATAGCAATCTAGGAAACTACAGGCCTGTCAGTCTGACTTGTATCACATGTAAAATACTGGAATCTATCATTAGGGACAAACTGGAATTATTTCTTGAAAATAATAACATTGAAAGGGATAGCCAGCATGGTTTTCAAAGGGTAGGTCATGCCTGACAAACCTTTTGGCATCCTTTGAGGAAGCTACCAAGTGTTTTGACGATAGCAGGGCTTATGATATTGTATACCTAGATTTCCAAAAAGCATCTGATAAGGTACCACATGACAAACTCATTATCAAAATGAGGACAGTAGGAATTGTAGGAGCCATTTCTAAGTGGGTTCGGAATTGGCTACGGGAAAGGACACAAAGAGTAGTAGTAGGAGGGGCCTTATCCAAACAGGGTATTGTGGGAAGTGGAGTCCCACAGGGATCAGCGCTGGGGCCACTGCTCTTCCTCATTTACACGAATGACTTAGACATGTGGGAATGACATTCAATACAACTAAATGTAAAGTTCTACATGCGGGAAATAAAAATATAAGGCAGGATCACTTCATGGGGGGTACAAAATTGGATAATGCTCAAGTGGAAAAAGACTTGGGGGTCATAGTTGACCAAGGCCTTTCGGGTTCTAGTCAATGTGCAGTAGCAGTAAATAGGGCCAATAGGATGTTAGGATACATAGCCAGGAGTATTGAAGTCCAAGCAAGTTATACTCACCTGATACAATACTCTTGTTAGACCACACTTAAAGTACTGTGTGCAATTCTGGGGACCGCACTATAAGAAGGACATCAAGGCAGTAGGAAAGGTTCAGACAAGGGCAACCAGATTGATTCCATGTATTAAAGAGTTACGAGGACAGACTTAGGATGCTTAATCTCTTTAAGCTTCATAAAAGGAGGCTTATCGGTCAGATATCCCTTGATCTTTTCCATCTATCCCAGCTTCAATTCAGGTCTTTCCTCACATTTCCCAATTCTGCCCTCACTCTCTTCTTTGCTTCTACATGTTCTCTTACTCTGTGCACATGTTTTTCCACCTCATGTTCCCTCTTCCTTCTTTTGCACAGCTTTGCTCCCACTTCATGATTTCCGCCACAGTGATAACAAACAGCCTTGTCTTTAGACAACGTGCACTCTTCTTCAGAACATCCCACACCTTTCCCACACCTTCTACACCTGTGCATCCCTTTTCTACAAACCGATGCCACATGCCCATATTTCTAACTCCAGTCTGTCTAAGTGTCTAATTTGGATCAATAGTATGTCCATCCATTATGACATTGTATTTTTTATATTTTGATAAAAATACACAATAATAGTCTAACATTGTCATCTTTATATTTGTAAGCATGTTTATTTGTAGGTGACTGTGCCAACAGACTGGAGGGCATACTATTGTACAGCAGCCTATAATGCATTGCTAGCCTAATATTGTACTAAAATAGCAATGGAACTGCAACATTACTTCAGACCAGGTTATTCTTAGAGCAAACACATTCAGCTGCATCAAAATGGCAATACACTGTACTATGACCACTCTTCATTTAAAGACCAACCCACCCAAATAGGTGCATAGTCCTTTGCTATTTTAACAGTCAAGGCGCTAGAGAGAAAAAGGTCATTGCAGCTCTCTGGCCCGAAATGTCTTGTTCAATTAATGTGTTGTATGTCAAATGTTGTATACACTTTGGTGTTCATAGTGTTCATTCTATGGAATTGTCACTTTAGCCTGTTTGAGTCAAGCTTGAGTGCCAATCGCTTTTCTGCTGCAGCGCCTGTCTCATGTTGAGCTTTAAAGTTTTTACCAGCATCCACAGAGCATCCACAAAGGATACACATCTGCGCGCCTGGGATATTGTCGCCTGTGGTGTTTGTGTGTGTGTGCCTGTCTCTTCTTTCAGCGTGTACAAACATTACTGACATATCCTTTTCTTTTATTCATGGTCTGTCACGTTTTTCTACTTAATCTTTGGTAAGCCGACTCAGCAGATAGTATAGTATTGACTCTCGAGAATTATAAGCCCTTACAATACAGCCCGTTCAGAGACAAGAGACTTTGTGTGAATGGGATCTGCACAGTAGAATAAGTCCGGTATATTTGTATATGTCAGCATTGTCTGTCCTACAGCTCACAAAAGCCGAGTCATGGGCAGGATTAACCATTTGCATTTCCGGCAATGTCATGGTCAGTGGTTGAAATAACATACTGGGAAGGGGACAGGTAAATAAGCTATAATCACAGCATGTAACAAAAATAAATGTCATATACTGTATCATATACGCTCACAAGCACTTTATTAGGCACATTTTTACTTTATTAAGACCTACATATTCATGCAATTATTTAATCAGCCAATTGTGTGGCAGCAGTGCAATGCATACAATCATGTAGATACAGGTCAGGAGACAGGGTGGTTTGAGCATCTCAGAAACTGGTGCAAAAAAAATCCAGTGAGCAGCAGTTTTGCAGACAGAAATGCCTCATTAATGAGAGATGTCAGAGGAGAATGGCCAGCTGCCAGGAAGGTGACAGTAACGCAAATAACCACACAATACAACAGTGTGTTGCAGAAGAGCATCTCTGAACACACAACACATCATAACAACAAATGGATAGGCTACAGCAGTCTAAAAAATATGTCTAATAAATACATAATAATGAGACATTTTTACAATGAAGTATATGAGATGTAAAGTCAACCATTTAGATGCCAAGTTGCTCGTGATCTTTGTCCTTGCAGTCCTCTGTCCGCAAAAGACTTGTTTCTGTCTGCATCTCTCTCACTGGCATAGGGAGTTGACAATCCACTGGATACAGGGGAAGGGAAACATTACCAGAGGGGCCGGGATCATCTAAATCAGGGATATTCAATCTTTCCCAGAAAGGGCTGGTGTGAGCGCATCCAACTTTTGTTCCAACCAAGCAATTACAAATCTGACTCTACTAATCTGCTAATCACTAGATTATTTGCTCAGACCTTTGATTAGTAGAATCAGGTGTGCCACTGCATAGTTGGAACAAAAGTCTGCACCCACAAAATACTGTAAGGACAACATTCCACAAAAGAAATGTATGTGCACTGTGTATATTCAAAGTACTAAAAACACTCAGTGAGCACTTTATTAGGTAATTATTAGACTTATTTTTTTTACTTCTACTGCTGTAGCCTATACACTTGGAGTTATGGTGCATTGTGTGTTCAGTGATGCTCTTCTGCATACCACTGTTGTAATGTTTGGTTATTTGCATTACTATCACCTTCCTGTCAGCTTTGACCAGTCTGGCCATTCTCCTCTGACATCTCATTAACAATGTGTTTCTGTCTGCAGAACTGCCGCTCACTGGATTTTTTGCACCATTCTTTGCTCAAATACTCAAACCACCATGTCCCCATTCTGATGGTTGATGTGAACATTAACTGAAGCCCCTGACCGATATCTACATGACTGTATGCATTGCACTGCTGCCACACAATTGGCTGATTAGATAATCGCATGAATAAGTAGGTGTAACAAAGTAAAAATGTTCCTAATAAAGTGCTTGGTAAGTGTATGAACACATTAATGCTGGACCTCATTTACCTTCCTTCCTTCAGCTAGATATTACATTGAACATTTTAACTTTTAACATATGATATTTGACCCACAGATGTGCTACAGTTTAAACGGGTATATAGTCAGAAATCACCCATAGTCAGATGTCATGGCTTTTCAGACCTTAGTCATTGTTTCAAAGACCAAAACAATAACATTACATCTGTTTAAATTACATTACAAATTTACTGTTCCTAATAAACTTGGTGAGGCTCAACTTCGCTAAGTTAGCTAGATTAGCACTTTTAAGTAACATTAACCTCCTAAGACCCGCACTCTTTTTTGGTATGCATTTTTAATTTCTCTTTGCTATTTGGGCTTATTGGGACCTGATAAGTATAAAAACTAAGCATCATCTTTTGACATGATGTAGTTTTTGAGAAAAATTATGTCCACATATGTGGACTCTCGGTCTTAAGAATTAAGTATTATGGTTGTACAGCCCAAAATGTGGAGTCCACGCATGTGTACGCCAGGTCTTAGGAGGTTAAGATAGCATGTAACATGTAAGACTTGTGGACTCCTGATTGTTCTTTTCAGGGGCCAAATCATAAGAAGGCTTAATTCTCTGTTGAACATTGGGGGGGCATCTAGGCAGGATGCAGCACCCTGAGAAGTATTTGGCCAATACAATGCGTATGTTAGTTAGTACATTATTTATTTCCTAACTTGATTGCTGGACTTGGAGGCAGCCTGTAGCCTAGTGACTAAGGTACATGACTGGGACCCAGAAAGCACACAGCTGTTCAAATTATTATTGTTACTAGGAGTCTGCTAGCCGCCAGCTACGTAGCAAGTATTGTTACAGACAAAAACTTGCTAGCTGGCTAAATTAATAATAAATAATAAATAATAAAATCCACTTGTTGTCACCTTGATTTTCAATGTTCCCAATTTCAAACACTCAAAAATGATGTGGAGCAATACAAAAAGACATCCCCCAAATTACAAAACGTCTGAAAACGCATAAATTAAATCCCAAGATGTAATCATACATATAGCCCACTTCTTATGCGTAGTAAGTAAATTCCATATCGTGGAAGACTCTTTCATTGTGAGCCAAAATTGAACATCTTGGATCTCTCAGGGTGCTTTCATATCTATAGTTTGCTTGATTTGGGACAAACCAAATACAATGTAGCATTTTTTGGTTTGGCATGGTTACGTTTCACATTGCCTTTTTTTAAGCGAACCATGATTTCTAAATAAAACCATGTGTTTGCAAAGGTAATTTATTTATTGGACAGAAATTTTAAGTCAGATCATGTTCTCACCAGAAATGATCGGCACCAGAGTTTGCTTGTAACTGGACCGGTCTCCAGGGTCTCAGTACGGTTGTTTTGGTCTGCACCAGGGTTTGATTGCTGTATTCACACCTGCCCAAAATAACCGTATCTGGGGGGGAAACGCACCAGGGTTCAATTTAAACGGACTAGACGAGGCAGGTGTGAAAACGCTCTTAGCCTCCGACAGAAGGATGTCTAATGAACAACCAATGGGACTTATTCGGACTTACTGCAAATGATACATGTGACGCAGTCCAAACATTCATTTATTCAGTCACTATTTCTAGTGTCACCTTTGATACTAAAATATTACTTGCATGTTGCATGTTGCATGTTGCATGGTATTTTTAGTTGGCTAGGTAAGCAGTGTTTGGATAGTTAACTTTGGTCACTTTTGCTCTGTTTGTTTGTTTGTTTGTTCAAAAAAAAATGGCCCTTGTCCTTATCTTTGTTGTACAGGTAGCAGTTGAAATTGTACTTCCCTCTAGGGTCTTTCAGCGAACTTATCCCTGGTTATGGGTATGCACTTTGTTGTACGTCGCTCTGGATAAGAGCGTCTGCCAAATGCCAATAATGTAATGTAATGTAATGTGAATAAAGTAGTCTAGGCTAATTAAGTGCATTGGCATAATTTTTGCTACCGCTCTCAAACCGTTTCGCATCCCGAATAAAGTTGAAACAGTCAAAATATACGTATACCCTTGGGGGTTAAGATTGATCAGGATTTGCGGAATTAAACATCATCCATTTTAATGTTGAATCCTGTTGTATTTTTATATGAATAATTACAATATTCAATTGGCTTATTAAAATAATTTAGCCACAAAATAAAATATTAATCAATGAATTAATACAAGCACAAAACAAGCTTTACAACCACACGCTTTCATTTCTGCGCACAATACGAACAGCTGATACCACTCGTGAAGTTCGTTCGGCTCGTACAAAAATATTTATAAACTTTGATGAATCCCACATTATTTGTGCAAATGCATTTCTAAAGGATTGACGGTCAATTTATAATTTATAATCCTACGTAGAATCTTCCCCAGATTACTGCTCACACGTGGTATCTTGGTAGTTGTTAGGGTGAAATCCACTTTTGAAAATGGGGGTTATGAGTCCTTGATTCCAGATGTCATGAAAGTAGTCTACCCTCAATTGAACAGCTTTAGAATAATTAATTTAAAATTTTCACCATTGTGTATCAGCATCACATTTAAGATGCCATCTGGTCTCCAAGCGTTTTTGGCCTGCAGGTTCTGCAGTTTTTCAATTTATTCCTGTTCTGTGACTGGGGAGTCCAATGGGTTCTGGTAATCCTTAATGGCCAATTAAAGTTCTTTGCAAATACAATGATTTTTTTTGAAAATGCGTTTTTGTGGGAGCCGCGGTGGCGCAACAGGCTAAGACGCAGCAGACTTGCGGTTGCAGTTTGCTGCAGTTGCACACTGGGGACTGGGGTTCGATTCTCGGTCCTGCCAAAAGCCAAGTTTGGCCGGCTCATGTGGAGTAGCAATAATTGGCTTGCTGCTCCAGAGGGAGCGACTTGGCAGGGTTAGTAGATCGCCGCACAAAAACAAGCACCTCGAGTGCCTCGGAATCACGGTTATGACTTGGGAGGTGAAACGGCTTGAAGAAGGCGTGTTGCTCTCCTGTCGGCCGCCAAGGGATGGGGTGTGGGCGGTGTATCTAATACTAGCTCTAATTGAATCAGACGGGGTCCAATTGGGAGAAAAAGGGAAAAAAATCGAGAAAAGCGTTTTTGTTCTGTGTTTTCTATAATTGTATTATAGAGTTTCTGATAATGATCCCTCCATATGTTCCAATTTTGAATGGCCAGTTATTCATGTTGGGGATTATTGAGGCAATTCCAATTTTTCCAGACATTGTTTGTGTTAAGGGACTCCTCAATCATAGTAGGTTCATTGTTGATATGTTCCTTTTTGGTTATGAGCATGTCCTTGTGTTATTTTAGAGTTTTGCAATAACTACGGCGTAGATCCTGGTTATTTTTGTATTTGGATTTTTTCCCCTAATGGTTTGGCAATCAATATTAAACCATCTTTCACATCTTTTTGGTTTTGGTTTAGTTTTGCTGTTACAGCCAGTTTTCCCAAAATGTAATTTATATTTTTCACTGCCAGGCCTATTCCGTATTTATTTTATATGTGGTAACCAGAAAGGTGTCTAAGAGTGAGGTGTCTGGTACTCTTCTGTGCTGTTTTGGGCCCATCTGTTGGGCTTATGAATGTTGTACAGCGTACTGCACCGTGTGGCTGTGTTGTCAGTTTCTCACTTTTTTAGATATACAGTAATATGGCTGTGATCTTCCAGATGGTTTAGTGGCCTGACTGTGAAGACTGAAAGTGAACTGATCCATTTCTGTGATCACATATTCAACAGTGCTGTTTCTAAGAGGTGAGTTGTAGCTGTATTTCCCGTAAGAGTCCCTTATTAACCTACCATTGACAATGTGCAGAGGGCATTGGGGCTGCGTGTTTCTACCTTTTACCAGGAGAACTTCCAGGGCAGGTTCCTACCTTTTTCTTCTTTTTATTATTATTCATCTTTCTTCTGGCTAGGCTGTCTATGGCAGCCCCTATAACTGTTTGGTAAAAAGTTTAGAAATTGGGGATACTGATTGGGGACAGTCCAATGATCACATCAAGCGCTCAAGGGCCACCAACGGTTCAAAGTTGGAGGTATGTTTATGCATGTACATTTTGAGCCATATGCTCGATTTTCAAAAAATGAGGTACTGTTGGATTCCTTGGATCATTAACATCAATTTCCGCTATATTCTAAAAAAGGTTTAAAATTTCTCGTAGGTCACATGTCCAATGTTCACCAAATTTGGCACAGATGATGTTCAGACCAAGCCTCACAAAAGGTATCAGATGGATTTCTGATTTCCAAAAGCGTTCGTCCATCACAGCCAAATAAAATTGCAAAAAAAGTATTTTTTTCTTTTGATTTGACCACTGGGGGAGTCCCAACAACTAAAAACACGTTTTGTCCAATAACTGTTGATGCCCTAAAAGAAGAATTTCTTGTGTGTGGTGGTATCTTGGGAGATCCCAAGGCGGAGACAAAAGCATGCTTCCAATATAGTCAATCGAAAATGATTTTCAAAAACATTCGTCCATTACAGTCAAATCAGGAAAACGACTTAAACAGGACATGGGCTAACAGTGCTTACAGGCACACTTTTAACATGATTTGATCAAGTTGCCATAGTGATCCTGACCTGCTGGACTGCTTATCCCCCTCAACCCTGCCTGCAGGTATATTTGTTTGCGGTTTTCATAATTATTCCTGTGGGAAGAAATGGGAAAGTTAAGATGGTACTGGCCAGTTGGGTTCTGCTCCAGTCCTGGAATTCAGATCTATCTCCACAGATCATCACATTTCCCTGGGCCTGGAAATGGCAGATCTCCTGTTCTATTTGGCAAAATGTGTCTTCTTTAAAATAAGGAGATTCTGAGGGAGCGATATACAGTTGTGTTCAAATAAATAGCAGTGCATTTAAAAAAGTATAGAATGGCTTTTAGTTCAACATGTAGTGGAAACATTACACATTCAATTCCAAATCAAATTTTATCAAGTCTGCATTAAACTGAAGAAATTTAACTTTAACTATTTCAGCCCAGGATGAACAAATTACAAGTTCCTGTGAATTTTTGGGTTTTGCTTCATCCATCCATCCAGCCATCCATTATCTGAACCCGCTTATCCTGATCAGGGTCGCAGGGGGGCTGGAGCCTATCCCAGCATACATTGGGCGAAAGGCAGGAATACACCCTGGACAGGTCACCAGTCTATCTCAGGGCACACACACCATTCACTCACACACTCATACCTACGGGCAATTTAGACTCTCCAATCAGCCTAACGTGCATGTCTTTGGACTGTGGAGGAAACCGGAGTACCCGGAGGAAACCCACGCAACACGGGGAGAACATGCAAACTCCGCACAGAGAGGCCCCGGCCGGCGGGGATTCGAACCCAGGACCTCCTTGCTGTGAGGCGGCAGTGCTACCCACTGCACCATCCGTGCCGCCGGTTTTGCTTCAGAAACTGCATTTTTAATGTCACCCCAGTTTTCAATGGGGTTGAGGTCGGGGGATTGAGCTGGCCACTCCATTACCTCAATCCTTTTTGTCTGGAACCTCACTTACTCGTGTGTTTGCGGTTGCTGTTTTGTTGAAACACCCATTTCAGGGACATTTCCTCTTTGGCATACAGCAACATAATCTCTTCAAGTATTTTGATCCATGATCCCTGGTATACAAACCCAACACTGTAGTATGAATAACATCCCCATACCATGATTTTTGCGCCACCTTGCTTCACTGTATTCACAGTGTACTGTGCCTTGAATTCAGTACCTGGGCGTAGTCTGACATACTGTCGATGACCACTAGACTCGACAAGAACAATTTTACTCTCATCAGTCCACAGAATGTTACGGCATTTATCTTTTGGCAAATTGATTCCTTGGCAAATTTTAACCGATTCTGCCCATGCCCTTTTTTCAACAATGGTGCTTTACGGGGGCCTCTTGCTGATAGCTTAGCTTCAATCAAACATCTTCTGACTGTAACAGCACTTACAGGTAATTGTATATCATCTTTGATCTTTATGGAGCTGATGAATGGCTGAATCTTTACCATTCTGACTATTCTATGATTTGTTTTAACAGTAGTTACTTGTTTTCTTCCACTTGTTTCGGGTTTTTGTTGCCTTATTTTTTAATGCATTTGAGATCATTTTAGCTGAACATCCTATAATTTTCTGCACTTCTTTATACATTTTCCCCTCTCCAATCAAGTTTTTAATCAAATGGCGTTGTTCCTCCGAACAGTGTTTGGAATGGCCCATTTTACTTAGCAGTTCAGGAGGAAATATATTTTATAAGAATGTGTGAAACATTTGCTTCCCTTCTTCCTTAATAAAGGACAATTAATGACACCTGTTTTTTCAGAATTAATGAATTCTCTGATTAAACTCCACACTGCTATTATTTTAAACATGCCCCTTGCAATGAATGAGTGAATTACTCAAGCAGCATGCATGTCATGACAGTTGGGTCTGTTGTTTTTCTATTACACTACTACATCTACAAGTAAAGTATTTGCCATGCAGAAATATCACTACTACTAGTGATTCATCAGGTAACTGATGTTGTACTGCTATTTTCTTGAACACAATTGTAAATAGCACACAATAAAATATATTTTGTGGAAATTGTGGAAATCTCTCTCTCTCTCTCTTTCTCTCTCTCGCTCCCGCTTTTCCCTCTCTGGCTTTGATGATGGGGAGGTTTCTATTCTTTGGCAAATGCATGGTCAGCAGGTTTGTTTTCCTACACTAATCCCTCCATGGAGGGTGCCAGGGTATAAGAGGGCTGGCAGCATTCTGGAAAACACAGACTCGCAGAGAGACAGAGAGTTCACTCCCACACACAGAGAGGTAAGAGGCAGTAGAGCAGACACAACGGGGGAGAGATCAGTGTATCACAGTGCAGCAGCAAATGATTCCAGATGAGTGACTGACAGAACAGAGAGGAAATATAGCTGATCTTTAATCCTTCCAGTGAATCTCAATGATACAACTACAGTGTGCTGAAAACATATAATAATTGCACATGTCTAACAGCATGTTCTGTCACAAGCGGAGCTCTATAGTGTTGAGCTCTGCATCTTTAATGGTCTTACAAATGGTTCTTCCCTCTCCTTAAAACTTTTTTCATCCCTCCATCTCTTCCCACTCCCACGCTACTGACACCTTATTTCTTTCTTTTTTTTCCCAGCAGTCATCATGTCATCCAGTGGAGAGAAGTCCTCTAAGGCTCCATCCCAGACTGATGGGAAGACCGCTCAGAGCAAGAAGTCTGAGATGGGTATGATGTCATACAAGGTAACAACATGACACCACGATCACATATTACACCAAAAAATGGTCACATGACCGCACCTCCAGAGCTGGGGTTATTTTATTTTTTATTAAAACCAATTCAGAAAATTAACTGACGATTCAATGTATGAAAAATATATCCAGATACAATATATCCAGATAAAGTTCAAGATCCAAAACATGTATTATCACACAAAAGGTGAGGGAGTGTTTACTGTTACTATTGCCATGACAGTAATGCCGTTAGGAACAAGGCCCTTTGCTATAATGTTACTTTGAGCGAATAACAACAACGAAATGTGTCAATTTGCACGATCGAGCATATCAACAATGTATCACTTGAGCGAGTGAGAAAAATCCGCCATTCATCAAAACTATAAGCACACCATACAGTTACCCTACTACAAAGCAAAGTGATAAACAAAGCAACGTAACATGTCAAGCTAACATTTCACAGATAGCCTTAAGGATGAAATGAAATAATTTAAGGAAAATGCAGGCTGCAATCTGCAATCTCTGCAATCTAATTTTGTTGTGCCATATAATTAGAGAAGAGAAAAGAGAATAAAGTTCAAGATCCAAAACATTTATGATCACACATAGGGTATAGGGTATTAATTAAACAATAATTAGTGGCTCTTAGGCAGAATTTATGAAAAGAAACACAGTGCAAGTGTGTATGGCCTAACAGGCTAAATAACAAAATAGGCAACTTAAGTGCAGCAGCACAAAATATTTTTTTAATGAAAACACAATAAATAAATACATGAATTCATTAAATGAAATGAATATATGCTTTTCAAAGTAAACTAAAATAACGACAAGCAAAAGCTATCTTTGGCTATAACTATAACTTTTTCACCAAAGACACTAGCATATCCACTTTATCTGGTTTATACGCTCTGATGGAGTACTTATGGCACACACAGGTATTTCCTGGCGACCCAGGATAATAATGGAAGTCATGCTGCATTGGTGCTTGAGCTTGCTTTTTTCTTGTCAAATAGTCATATGCATACGTCACTCCCAAATGTTTTGCTAAGGTGCATTAACCTACACCTTGCTACATTGTAAAACATCATAGTCATCATAGTGGGCCGTTAGAATAGAATAGTGAAATATTGGAGATTTGAACATAACATGCGACAACTGTGGCATAATTGTTTAGACAGAATTGATGAGGAGACCATCAAAATTTGATATTAGTGCAGGATACCATAACACCATGAAACCGCCCAACCCTAATATTATACACTCAGTAACAGTTTTATTAGGTATTTATTACTTATTTATTAGAATTATTGGTGTCCTACTGGTGTAGCCCATCCACTTCAAGGTTCGACATATAGGTTCTGTATGCCACTGTTATAACACATGGTTATTTGAACCAGTCTGGCCATTCTCCTCCATTAAAAGCATTTTTGCCCGCAGAGCTACCACTCACTGGATGTATTTTTCTTTTTGCACCATTCTCTATAAACTCTAGAGACTGTTGTGGGTGGAAATCTCAGGAGATCTGCAGTTTCTGAAATATTCAAACCACCCCATCCAGCACCAACAATCATTCAAATTCCAGCAATCACGTGTCTTCCCCATTTTGATGTATGGTCTGAACAACTGAACCTGGTGACCATGTCTGCATGTTTTTATGCATTGAGTTGCTGCCACATTATTGGCTGATTAGAGTTGCATTAACAAGCTGGTCAACCTAATGAAGCGATCACTGAGTGTATAGCTGTATTTAGGCAAATGAACAGTATATAATACATGTCTTGTAATATCTTGCAACACCTTGCAAAGGCGTTTAAAATGAAAATCAATAATTGAATGTTCAGCCAAACTAACATTTCGAGAGGTCATTTTTAGAGAATAGCTTTGAATGCTTGGTTCAGATCTGAAGATAAATTTGAGGATAAATAGTACAAAAGCTTTGGAACAGCAGATGGTAGTGCACACACTGCACTGCTTTGATCCCCATTCTCCTCCCTCTCTCTCCCTCCTTTCTCTCCTCCCACCTTCCCCTGCCCCTCAGATGTGCGTCTTTGACCAGGAGAACTTCCAGGGCAGGTGCATAGAGATCAACATGGAGTGTATGAATGTGTGTGACATGGGCATGGACAAGGTGCGCTCTCTGCGTGTTGAATGTGGCCCGTAAGTCTCCCCTCTACGCCTCACACCCTCACCCACAAATATGCTCACCCTTTCACACTTTTATCCTCTCACACCCTCACCGATTCACATTTTCATCCTTACCCTCAGACAGATTCCTTATTGCCATGCCTCAACTCCAATGACACAATGTCCTTAATTATGCTTTATAATTATAATTAGGCTTCCCAGACGGAATTAGCATTTTATCAACTGCTATCACATACACTGCACTGGTTTGTTTAGCAGCCGAGTAAAAGTGGTGTGGAAAGGAAAAGGAGATAATAATTAAATGAAACAATAATTATCATTATTTATTTATTTAACCATTTATTTTAGAGCCAGATCAACTTTACACAGGATAACTTATAGAGCACAAGAAAACACCAGCCTGCACAGTTAATAAGCAATACTTAGCAATACTTAGCAGTGCTATGTGCAGTACTGCACATATTCTGAGTGAGGCACTAGTGTAGTACTTAACAGTGCCTTAGTGAGTTAGTATGTGCGTTGTAGTGACTTCAGCCTCTGTCTCTGTGCTAGCTTTGTGGGTTATGAACAGATGAACTTTTGTGGGGAGATGTACATCTTGGAGAAGGGAGAATACCCCCGATGGGATTCCTGGAGCAACTGCTACAGGAACGACTTCCTGCTGTCCTTCAGGCCTGTCAGAATGGTACTTCACCTCTCATTAATTAACTAGCTAAATAATTCAGTAAGAAAGTAAGCAATACAATGATTTAATTATATATTTTAAAATGACTGATTGGTTAAAGGGACAATAGGTAAGATTTTTGTGTTAAAACATTGTTACAATCCCTTCCTATTGTTGAAAAAGGCTCACTGACATGTTGACTCACCCTCTGCCTGTGTTTATAGTCCTTAAATTCTGTTGTATACAGAATACAGAATACATAAATATACAGTTGACAGGCTGTCCCTCTCTACCAAAACATTGCACAGCTGTACAATAATTCAAGCTCATTGGTTGAAAAATGGTTCTTATTGCCACAGCCAATGGCTTATTCTGATTGTTCACGTGTAGCTACCTAAATTGCACTCCAGACAAGCTATCACTGAAACTCTGTATACTATTGCTTATTATCCAAGCGAAGAATACATATCTAGTTATAAAATGATACCAGTTTATTATTGGTAGCAACAAGCAAATTAGCCATAGTTAGCTTGACGAAATTTACAAATATCCACCTATGGCAATACGAACATAGTAGCAAGCGTTTCGAGCATTGGTGCACATGCTTTGAGTCTCAGGTGGATATTTGTAAATTCGGCCAGCTAATTTGCTTGTTGCTACCAATAATGAACTGGTATCATTTTATAACTAGATATGTATTCTTCTCTTGGATAATAAGCAATAGTATACAGAGTTTCAGTGATTGCTTTTCTGGAGTGCAATTCAGGCAGCTACAACTTCCTTTCATCTCTTTACATGTTGAATCATGCGTGTTTAGCTAAACCTTTACTTGTCTCAAACTGTACGTTGCAGTTGCATCATTTGTGGTACACTATCATATCTTAGTTATATAGCCAGCTAGTTCCATAGCCAACTAAGTTTGCTTGCTCATAATATAGTCGGTTAGCTAAAATGAAATCTTCTAAAAGACAAAACATATAAATACTGTTGTGCAGCACACTAAATTCAACATTTCATAAAGTCACCTTTTCGGCAAACATTTTCTTACTAGAACACTACGAAAAGATGACAGGCTCTGTCGTGTTTGTCACTGTCAACTTTCCAAAACTGTGGTTTGAGGGTGTTACAATTCCTCTCTTGACCATTAGGAGTCCAAAATTACCTATTTTACCTTTCATTAATATACTAATCAATCACTTATTTCATTATGTATCTATTATCTTCAGTCAATAAACTCACTTTGCTTACTGCTCAACTCCCCTTTCCCTCTGCCAGGATCCTGAGAAGCATAAGATCTGTCTGTACGAGGTTGGAGAGTTCAAGGGGCGCAAGATGGAGATCATGGACGATGACGTTCCCAGCCTGTTCTCCTATGGCTTCACAGACAGAGTGGGAAGCATCATTGTGAGCTGTGGAACGTGAGTGAACATCAAAAAGAATTAAATGTTACTATACAGATCAAGAACCATAATATTTGTGAACTGTATGAATACATACGGATATCCATAACAAGCTCAAAACTTAAATTTTACATTCTTGCCCCAACTCTCTGTCTCCAGGTGGGTCGGGTACCAGTACCCTGGTTACCGTGGCAGCCAGTACCTGCTGGAGAAGGGTGACTACAGGCACTTCAATGAGTATGGTGCCCGCTGTCCACAGTTCCAGTCCGTCAGACGCATCCGGGACATGCAGTGGCACCAGCACGGTTGCTACACCATGGCCAGCAAGTGAGGAGGAGGCTGAAGAAGAGGAGGGAGGAGAGGGAAAGGGAGGGAGAGTCATTTCAGACAATTTTACAACCTGGCCCAGAGAGGCAGCAGGGGTAGAAAGATGTGGTAGCTGTTATTATTTTATTATGTGGTACCAACTCCCTTTCCTACTGATCACACCCATGCTTTAATGAGAAATAGGCCTGATTTGTTTTAGTCTTGTTGCAGAGTGGTCTATCTCTCTGTGAAGATGGAAGCATCTTAATAGATTTTAATGAAAAGCACATGACCACACACACACACAGACTCACAGATCACACACATATTATATATACATACTTATACATGAATAAAATATTGAGATATATCCTCACAGAAATATGTGAGCTAACAGATCAGTCCTCCCCTCTCTCTCTCTCTCTCTCTCTCTCTCTCTCCCTTGCTCTTTCTCTAAACTCTACTCTTTCGATTCCTTTCTTCTCTATATTTGCTTTTTCCCATCTCCCTTCTTTTTTGTCCTGCAAATAATTCTTTCACCTGCTCTCCAACGCAGAAAATCAAAGGGAAAAAGAAAGAAGGGGAGAAATATCTAGTTTTGACTGGTGATTCTCAGGTCAGGATCTGCCATTGTGCAGTGGAAGCATGCGCCTTCACTCCCTCCATTTAAAACCCTGTTTAAATCATTTCATTCAGCCTCAACGGATCACTGACCGCTTTTCAATAAACAATAATATTTGACCTAATATTTCTCCAGTGTACTGACTGATGTTTGAAATCTTAGTACCTTGTGACATTATATATGAGACGGGTGTGTGGGGGTTCAACCCAAAATGCATGACTCAGGCAACAGAGATGTGATAGTCTCGTCAGGGCTTCATTAAGGGAATGTTCAATGAGCTGAAAATAAGCAAGGTTTATACACGTGTAATCCAGCCAAAACCAAAGTACTATAAAGGCAGTAATTGGTACACCATGCAATAAGTCCAGTAACCAGGAAAACTGTCAGCGGGGCAGACAGACGGTAGGCAGGCTCGGGGTTGAAGGCGGTGCAAGAGTCAAGACTGAAGTCCGCTCCGCGGGGCAAAAGCACAAAGACAGCAGGCAAGAGTTTGTGGTACAGGCAGGCAGTGGTAAACAAAACAGAAGCCTTTGGTCGATAAACAGGCTTGGATCTTAACAGGTAGACAATAGCTTGCCAAAATGCTCAAAAGTCCACAGACGAACAGGAGGCAAGAATTTTGCAAAGACATGACATGGAAACTAAGCTTATATGCAGGTGTAGACAGGTGCAGACAATTAGCTTGAGAGCAGCATGCAAATGGAAATCAGGTGTGGAGGATTGACAAGTTAACAAGATAATTAGTAATCATTAGTAATAGTAACAGGAAAGCCACACTATGCAGAACGAACGCTGGCGCATTTTGGCTGCCGCTGCTCTGGTTTGGACTGCCTGTTTGTTTTTCGTGTTTTATGTTTAGCCATTTCTGTCTAAAATAACACCGACAAACTAACACAGACTCATCTATCGACTCATCTAACAAGTGGATCCGGGCGTCTTTTCCGAAATCAATTAAAACCAAGGGCAATTTCTTTGGCCTAGGCCCACTGGATACCTTTATCTTATTTTTTGGTCTTTCTCCCTGCTGGATATTTGTATGTGTGTGGTAGCCTACACTCACCGGCTCTCATCATCACGCCTTTCACGAGCTTCCCCTCAGTTGCTCTCCGCTCGGCTTTGTTGGTAAGTCTCCCCTTGCCTGCAGGTCCACTGGCTTTTTGGGTGGATTGAGTTGCTTGTTGCCGCTCGACCCTCTCAAAGGCGCTGGTAAATCGGTAGTTGCAATTTTGGTGGCTAACGTGGTTTTAATAATCTGGCGTCCTTGCTCTGAAGGTTGGGTCAGGGTGGCAGGCTACTGCGGCTTCCTGGTTACCGGGGGATCTCTCTACTTCACGTTTGCGGATTATTTACCATGCATTCTCCAGATGGATTGTTTTTGCTTTTGCTTATTATATTTTATCCTGGATTTCTGTTTTTAAAGGCCAATTCAACAGCTCTGTACTTTCCCCAGGCATTTACATACTCTCGCACAGAACTTTGCAGGTTGAATGAACATTTTCGCCTGTCCCCTGTTGTTTACAGCACTGCCTGCTCTGTGGGCATCCTGCGACGTCGTCGATATACTCACAGAGGATCAAGGCGGCATAAAAATATGCACAAACATGCGGACACTAATATATGTTCATTTTGGTCCAGCTGCCGTCCTAGACTGTGCCATTTCCCTCAAATTGACTATCGAAATCTTTGTCCAGTGAAACGCGCGTCTTCGCTGGAAAAGACTGATGTCGCTTCTAGTGATCATTTTACCTGCAGTCTACTGAATATCAGATCACTATCGAACAAAACTTTTATAATTAATGATTATATTACATCGTTTAACTGTGACTTCCTATTGCTTACAGAAACATGGGTGAATTCTAATGATCAGTGTAAATTTATTGAGGCATGCCCGCCCGAATAAAATTTTTTTAATAAGCCCAGATCCAATGGCCGGGGCAGAGGGTATGTTTGTGCAATTTAGACACAGTACACGTTCAATTATCTATAAGTTTTTAATGAACAAGCAAACAAGCGAAATAAGAAAAAAAATATACACTATTTATGCAGTTCACTTAAAACTGGAAAGGGCTCTACATCAGTACTTTTCAACCTTTTATGTGCCAGGAACAGGCATCTGCAAGTGCTGTCCTTTGAGGACTATTTTGACATCTAAATATATAAAGTTCAGTTTACACGATCAATAATAAACATTTAATTTTGAAAAAAAATTAAATCTTAGAAATGTGGGAACATAGGGATGACCCCGGCGGAGGCATAGCTGTGTTATACAAAAGTCAGTTCAAATGTAACACTGTATCGGTGAATGATTTCTCTTCTTTTGAAGTGCTCATGTTTACTCTCTATTACAATGCTCCTGTTCCGTGTGTGGTGGTTTATCGCCCCCAAACTAAACAAGGATTTTATTTTAGAATTCTCAGATCTTTTATCTTTTTTGGTGTTAAAATATGACAAATTGATTATTGCTGGAGATTTCAATCTTCACGTGGATGACATATCAGATTCGGCTTCCACCGAATTCTTGGAACTAACAGATTCTTTTAACCTAGTGCAACACGTGTCAGGTGCAACTCACAATAAAGGGCACACGCTAGATTTAGTGTTTACGCTTGGTCTGGAACTAAATAGCCTTGTTATATGTACAGTTATATGTACAAATTATAAATGTGTTTTTCGTTCTCGATTCATCAACATACAAACAGCTGAAATGTTTTCTTCAGCATTTGAAAACCGTATAGTTAATTGTACCCCGCTATTAGACACAGAGGAATTAGTAAAACATTTTAATAGTGTATGCTTGGGCATACTAGATGATATCTCTCCTTTTAAAATTAGGTCAAAGTCAACCGTAAAGAGACTCCCTTGGCTTTACGATAATGATTTACAAAATTTAAAGAAAGAACGAAGGCAAGCTGAACGAAAATGGAAGACATCTAATTTATATGCTGACTATCTTCATATGAAAGATTTGTTTACAAAATTCAACCAGGCAGTTAAAAATGCAAGGGAGAAGTATTTTTTGAACTTGATATCTGTCAATAGCCGTAAACCAAGTTGTTTGTTTCAAACTATCGACTACATTTTAAATCCCTCTCCGAATGTTTTTTCTGAATCCTCATCTGAGCTCTGCCAGAGGTTTTTAACATTTTTTATTGAAAAGATCGATAATATCACAATTAGAATCACTCCCTCTGCTCACATTATGAATGTGTCTTGCCATACCTCTGCTACATTTAGCTCATTTGAATCCATTGCAATGGTAGTGTAAGGTTGAGGAGGTGCGGAGAGCCAGGTGCGACTAAGGGAAATCCCTTTTAAGCGGACACACAAACGTGCCCGCCACTAAGACCCCGGGGGGTAGGGGAGACAGCTCTGAGACACGGAGACAACTCTGAACAAATAAAAGGAAGAGCCCCAAATAACGGCTCAGAAAATAAAACTACCCTACAAAACTAGGGCGAAACTCACAAACCAAAAATAAGTGCGTAACTGCTAGCACTTCTCTCCCGGACCGGGGAAAACCCAAAGTAAAAGTACAACCCAGTATAAAAGACTGGGCGAAACGAAAATAAAGATACAGGAGACGCAGCTCCGTAATAACACAAATCAAAATACAAAATACCGGGGACAACGTCCCTCACCCACGGACTCACACGAGCCGAAAATAAAGAGAAATAAAGAACCAAACGGAAGGCGGTCGCAGTGTTCACACACTTCGCACGCAGACCCCTTCCTTACCCTTTTCTTTTGAAACACGAGCGAACCAGCACAATACCCGACTCGTAGCTTTGAGTCTACCCTGTGCCAAATACCGGCTTTAGGTGGCAGAGCGAACAGTGACACCGAAGCGAAGACTCAGGGGAAATGCGGGCTTTAAGTACCTTCAGGAGGTAGACATCATGTAAGCACTAATGACCATCAGGTGAAAGTAATAAGCCCCCTGATGGCCACAACCAGTACTACCTCCAACCCTGACAGGACCCCCCTTCTAAGGAGCGGCCCCAGACGCTCCTTTAGCCCCCCGCCTGCGGAACTCATGGATGAGCTCTGGGTCCAGAATGTTCCTAGTGGGAACCCAACAGCGCTCCTCAGGACCATAGCCCTCCCAGTCCACAAGGTACTGTCTGCCCCTGCCCACGCGACGCTCAGCCAGGATGCGGCGCACAGTATAGGCCGTACCCCCGTCAACTACCCGTGGAGGTGGTGGAGGGACCTCCGCCGGGGCCAGCACGCTGGTGAATACCGGTTTAAGGCGTGAGATGTGGAAGGTGGGATGGATCCTCATGGACCGGGGCAGTTGGAGTCTCACCGTAACTGGGTTGATCTTCTTGACAATGCGGAAAGGACCCACATAGCGGGGGGCGAGCTTCCGCGACTCCACTCGCAATGGCAGATCGCGAGTGGACAGCCACACCCTCTGCCCTACCCTGTAGGAAGGAGCTGAACGGCGATGTCTGTCGGCCAGTCGCTTCTGGGTAGCAGTAGCCCGTAGGAGTGCCGCCCGTACTTTGCTCCAGGTGCCACAGCACCGCCGAACAAAAGCCTCAGCGGAGGGCACCTCGGCCCCCTTCTCCAGTTCTGGGAACAATGGCGGCACGTACCCAAATTGAGCCTCGAAGGGTGAGAACCCGGTGGAGGCGTTGCGCAGAGTGTTGTGTGCGTACTCGGCCCACGCGAGCTGACGACTCCAGGACGTGGGGTTGGCCGCGGCTAAGCACCGCAGTGTGTTCTCAAGCGTCTGGTTAGTGCGCTCCGTCTGCCCGTTGGTCTCAGGATGAAAGCCCGAGGACAGACTTACTGAGGCCCCTAACAAGGAGCAGAACACACGCCAAAACCTAGACGCGAACTGGGGTCCGCGGTCAGACACCACATCCTGGGGCAGACCATGTAGTCTGAAGACGTGGTCAACTACTAGCCTTGCGGTCCCCGCTGCCGACGGTAATTTTGGTAGCGCCACAAAATGAGCCGCCTTAGAAAACCGGTCAACTACTACCAAGATCACCGTATTGCCTTCAGATGACGGCAGCCCTGTAATGAAGTCGAGGGCCACATGACTCCACGGGCGTCTCGGGACCGGTAAGGGTCGTAATAGCCCTGAGGGGGGTTGGTGCGATCCCTTACTACGGGCACAGACCGGGCACGCGGCCACAAACTCCCGAACGTCCTTTTCCATCCCGGGCCACCAGAACCGCCTAGACAAGAAGTCCTTTGTGCGGTGAACCCCGGGATGCCCTGCCAGCCGTGAGGCATGTCCCCACTGCAGTACCTGGGACCGAACCCCAGCAGGCACGAAAAGGCAATGAGGTGGACCCCCCCCTGGATCCGGCTCGAGGCGCAACGCTCCTCGCACCGCCGCCTCCACCTCCCAAACCACTGGCGCCGCTATTTGCTCCCCAGGGATGATAGGTTGAGGAGTGTGCTCTCTGTCTGTGTTATCAAACACCCTGGAGAGGGCGTCGGGTTTAGTGTTTTTGGAACCGGGACGGTAGGTCAGTGTAAACGAAAAATGCGCAAAAAATAGGGCCCAGCGGGCCTGCCGCGAGTTCCGTGTCTTGGCAGTCTGTATGTACTCTAGATTCTTGTGGTCAGTCCATACAGTGAATGGGTGCTCCGCCCCCTCCAGCCAGTGACGCCACTCCTCCAGAGCTAACTTGACCGCCAGCAGTTCCCTGTCTCCCACGTCATAATTTCTCTCGGTCTGGGACAAGGACCGAGAAAAAAACGCACAGGGGTGCACTTTTTGGTCTAGAGGAGACCGTTGGGATAGAACAGCGCCCACCCCCAGCTCGGAGGCATCCACCTCCACAATAAATGGGCGCGAAGGATCTGGAGTTTTTAAAATAGGTTCCGTGCAAAACCTCTCCTTTAGCTCCGCGAACGCCGCTTCCGCACGGGAGTTCCACACAAAGCGCGCTGGAACCGTCTTCTTGGTAAGCGCCGTGATGGGCGCGACCACCGTGCTAAAACTTCTGATAAAACGGCGATAAAAATTTGCGAACCCTAAAAACCTCTGAACCTGCTTTATTGACGTGGGCGTAGGCCAGTTCTTAACGGCCGCTACTTTCGTTGGGTCCATCTCAATTCTCCCCTCAGACACAATGAACCCAAGAAAAGATACCGTATTCGCATGAAAAATGCATTTCTCCGCCTTGACAAATAGGCGCGCCTCCAAAAGACGCGTGAGGACCTGGGTCACGTGCTGAATGTGTTCGGTGTGATTGTTGGAGAAAATTAAAATATCTTCCAGGTAGACGAACACAAATCTCTCCAGCGTCTCCCTGAGCACATCATTTACCAGTGCCTGAAATACTGCAGGGGCGTTAGTAAGACCGAACGGCATAACTAGATATTCGTAATGCCCGGTGTGGGTATTGAACGCTGTTTTCCACTCATCACCCTCGCGTATGCGTACAAGATTATACGCATTACGGAGGTCGAGTTTGGTAAAAACAGATGCAGATTGCAGGTGCTCGAACGCGGAGTTCATTAGCGGTAGGGGATACCTATTTTTAATGGTTATAGTATTTAACCCTCTATAATCTATGCAAGGTCTCAGGCCCCCGTCCTTTTTTCTCACAAAAAAGAACCCGGCCCCCGCTGGTGATGTAGATGGTCTAATAAATCCATTAGCTAATGCATCGCAAATGTATTCGTTCATGGCCTTGCTTTCCGGTGCTGACAACGACCCCCTAGGTGGAGACGTTCCAGGGAATAACTCGATGGCACAGTCATAGGGTCGGTGCGGAGGTAACGTAGTGGCTCACTGTTTGCTAAACACCTCCGCTACCTCCCTATATTCCCTGGGAACGTTCTGCGGGAGAGGAAACGTAACAGCCCCTATCATCCGCCCCTCCTCTCCACTGTCAGAGTCCTGCAAGCATCCCTCAGAGTCCCGGTCAGTGACGTCACTGATCTCCCCCTCGTCCACAGGAGGACTCCAGTCACAGACGGAGTCCCACTCCAGACTCTCCGCCTGCGCATCTGACACCTGAGAACTAGCCCGAGGGCTGAGGAACCCCCTAGCCTCCTCCTCGTCCCCCTCAGAGTTTATATCGGTCTCTACGGGTGGGGCTGCGGGAGTGTGCGTCTGCTCAGAGTGATTGGCGCACTGCGGACCCCACCGGGACACCGGATTGCTCCGGTCTCCCCAGTTTATTCGGGGTTGATGTTTTACTAGCCACCCGTGACCTAGTACAATAGGGTACACCGGAGACTCCACCAAAAAAAAAAAAATGCGCTCCCGGTGCCCCAGAAACGGAATCCGCATTACCACCCGCTCAACCCCGGACCCCAACGGGCGACCGTCCAGCGCCGTGATGGATTGGGGCTGTGGCAAAGACCAAACCGGCAGGCTCTGGTGTTTTGCCCACTGTCGGTCGATAAAATTGTCAACTGCCCCGGAATCAATAAAGGCGTTTGCCCGAGCCTCACCCCCCTTCCACGTCAAGTTGACGGGGAGAAACGTGCGAAAGCTAATACCTCTTACCAGTCCCACTAGTGACTTTCGCTCCACTAGTGGGACTGCGCTTTTCCCTTCAGGTCGGGGCAGTTTCTAATTAGATGCCCCGGTCGCCTACAAAAGAAACACAATCCCTCTTTCCAGGGACGTTTCTTAGGGCGCACCAGATTAGCGCTGTCCATCTGCATAGGTTCCTCCCCTGTGTGTGTGTCTTGTGCCCCCACGGTACTGACAGCCTTGCCTGGAGGAAGCGGAATAGGCCAGTTGGACCGACCTCCCCTGCCCACTCTCTCCCTCTCCCGTTCACGAACCCGGTTGTCAATGCGGATAGCCGTGGATATTAACGCACCTAAACTCCCCGGTGGCTCCATGGTAGCCAGGGCATCCCGGACTGGGTCAGATAATGCGCTAGTGAACAAGGTTATGAGTGGGTCGTCCGCCCACCCTGTCTCACCTGCCAGAGCCTGAAACTCGACAGAAAACTCGGCAACACTCCGGGCACCCTGCTTTATCCATGTTAACCGAGATGCTGCCTCTCAACCCGTGACATCGTGGTCGAATACACGCGTCATCTCCTGCATTAGGAGCTGGGAGTCATTCATGAGGGGAGCCTGACCGCGAATCAGCGGGTCTGCCCAGGCCAGAGCCGTCCCCGTCAATAGAGATAGAATGAACGCTACCCGAGCATCCTCTGTGGTGAAACGTGAGGGTTGAGATTTAAAAAAAATTAGGCACTGGGAGAGGAACCCCCTACATTTCCCTGCCTCTCCACCATACCGCAAAGGGAGCTGGAGCTTGGGCTCCCTAACCACCGGTGTAATGGGTTGATAAGTAGGGGGGGAAAGGGACGATTGGGAGGTGTCAGAGATGGGTGCAGGTGTAGGAGAAGACCGAAACTCGCTGGCTAATTGCCGGAACGTCTCGGCGAGTCCGAACAATACCTCCTGCTGTTGGTCTAACCTAGTTAATATCTCCTCCTGCTGTTGAAATACCCTGGTTTGCTGCTCGGCAGTGGCAGTTTGTTGTGCACGCAACACCAGTAACTCCTGCTCCTGCCTAACTAGAGCAGCCTGCTGGGCGGATACAACCGCCTCCAGAGGAGAATCCCCTCCCACACTAGTCGCTGGCCTCTCCATGCTGGCTTCGGTGTTCTGTAAGGTTGAGGAGGTGCGGAGAGCCAGGTGCGACTAAGGGAAATCCCTTTTAAGCGGACACACAAACGTGCCCGCCACTAAGACCCCGGGGGGTAGGGGAGACAGCTCTGAGACACGGAGACAACTCCGAACAAATAAAAGGAAGAGCCCCAAATAACGGCTCAGAAAATAAAACTACCCTACAAAACAAGGGCGAAACTCACTAACCAAAAATAAGTGCGTAACTGCTAGCACTTCTCTCCCGGACCGGGGAAAACCCAAAGTAAAAGTACAACCCAGTATAAAAGACTGGGCGAAACGAAAATAAAGATACAGGAGACGCAGCTCCGTAATAACACAAATCAAAATACAAAATACCGGGGACAACGTCCCTCACCCACGGACTCACACGAGCCGAAAATAAAGAGAAATAAAGAACCAAACGGAAGGCGGTCGCAGTGTTCACACACTTCGCACGCAGACCCCTTCCTTACCCTTTTCTTTTGAAACACGAGCGAACCAGCACAATACCCGACTCGTAGCTTTGAGTCTACCCTGTGCCAAATACCGGCTTTAGGTGGCAGAGCGAACAGTGACACCGAAGCGAAGACTGAGGGGAAATGCGGGCTTTAAGTACCTTCAGGAGGTAGACATCATGTAAGCACTAATGACCATCAGGTGAAAGTAATAAGCCCCCTGATGGCCACAACCAGTACTACCTCCAACCCTGACAGGTAGACCTTAATGATATTATTTCTGACATGAAGCCTTCCTCCAGTCCCATGGATGTCATCCTGACTAAACTCCTGAAGGATGTTCTAGGAACTATAGGTCCAGACATTGTTTTGATTATAAATAGCTCATTGGCCTCAGGGTGTGTACCCTCTCATTTTAAATGCGCTTCAATCCAGCCTCTTCTTAAAAAAACGAATTTAGATGCTTCACTTTTAAATAATATTAGGCCTATTTCAAAGCTTCCTTTTATTTCAGAAATTCTAGAAAAGGTGGTCTCTAAACAATTGATAGCATTTATGAACAAAAACAGCCTGTTCGAAAAATTCCAGTCAGGTTTTCGGGCATGTCACAGCACAGAGACCGCCCTTTTAAAGGTAGTTAATGATCTACTGCTGAATGCAGACTCTGGTGAAACATCCATTTTAGTTCTTCTTGATCTTAGTGCAGCGTTTGATACGGTTGACCACTCAATCCTCATCGATAGACTTAAAAACTGGGTTGGCATTTCTGGGATTGCACTGGAATGGTTCTCCTCATATCTGTCGAATAGAACCTTTTCTGTCTCCATAGGTAATTCAGTTTCCTCGTCTGCTATTTTAACTTGCGGTGTTCCTCAAGGATCTATCCTTGAAGATCTATCAAGGATCTTACCTCTGGGCAGAGTTATTCAAGATCACCACATATCATTTCATTGTTATGCAGACGATACACAATTATATCTTTCAGTTAAACGCAATGAGGTTAACACACTTACTAGACTGCCTAACTGATGTTCAACGCTGGATGGCTCAAAACTTCCTACAACTTAATCCCGATAAGACTGAAGTTTAAATTTTTGGAAAACCAGAGATCGCTCAACAAATTTGTTTAAACCTTGGCCCTTTTGCACATAATGTGAAAAGTACTGCTCGAAATCTGGGAGTAATTTTGGACTCAGAACTTAATCTCAATCTCCACATTACAAAAGTAATCCAGACTTGTTTTTACCATTTAAGAAATATCTCAAAAATCAGATGCATGTTATCATTACAGGATACAGAAAAAATCATTCATGCTTTTGTTTCTTCACGTCTGGACTATTGTAACTCCATATATACATGTCTAAGTCATAAATCCATGTCCCGTCTCCAGGTGGTGCAGAATGCAGCAGCCAGACTTTTGACTCGGACAAATAGAAGGACCCATATTACCCCAGTTCTAGTGACGTTACACTGGCTTCCTATTGAATTTAGAGTCAATTTTCAAATTTTACTTCTTGCACACTCAGATCATCTTCCTTGGCATTATTGGCTGTTCCAAAGTCCAGGCTGAAAACGAAGGGTGATCGTGCTTTCTCGGTCATAGCACCCAGACTTTGGAACTGCCTTCCTTTGGATATCAGAACAGCTTCCTCCATGTCCACTTTTAAGTCCCAGCTCAAGACTCACTTTTATAAAATGGCTTTTAATATTTAATGTTTGATGTTTTTTGTGTATTTTTATCTCTTTTTATATTTTATTGTTGCTGTCTTGTCTTATTCTTGTTTTCTTTTTGTGTGCTGCTTGTGAAGCACCTTGTGCTCTTATGCTTGAAAGGTGCTGATATGAATAAAATTTACTTACTTACTTACTAATAAACCTATCCTGACCTAGCATTAGTAAATTAGTAAATAACATGCACGAGAAACATAAGGTAAACATGAACACATGGTTAGAATGTTAGTATTACCCAATCCTGATCTAACGTTAATAGATGCATATGTAAACACTGGAAAATGAAACAATTAGGGAAGCAAGAGAGAGAGAGAAAGCATGAACGCAAGGTTTGCGGAAAGACATGAAAAAGTGTATGCTAATCAATGAACGGAACAACATAACATGAAACAAACATAAGTCGTGACATAACAAGTTTATGAACTGTGACATGAATAAACTATATAACGTGACATCACAAGAGTAGAAAATACATCGTAACAAGAACTAAACATGAAGCGTAACATGACATGACAATGAAACGTAACAAGAAATAAAACATAAAAACATGGCGAGACTAGACTAATATAATACGTGACATGACAATAACCTAAGACAATAACTAAACATGAAATATGACATGACAAGCATGAAACGTGACAGAAGCGTTTGGGATTGCATTTTGCATTATGTGAAATTTGCCTTTCAAATAGACTTTGGCTAACCTTAGTTCTTTTTTAACCGTAGCATGCATATTACAAAATTCAGCTTTAAAATTCAGTGCTGTCCTTTTCTAATTGTCTTTTAGAAAAAAGAAAATAGCAAACAATCTAACCAGACACACCTTAATGGGCATCTTGGAATCTAACAAACCTAGTCCCATCTTTCTACAACAAATGGTTCAAAGGCTATGATCATTTAGATGTAAAAAATTTGACTTAAGGCTATAGCGCCACCAATTGGCCATTCAGTAAAATTTTAAGAAGTTATAGACCTTGAAGTGAAAAAAATTATAATAAAAATCCAAACAAAAACAAGAGGGTTCCAGCAGCTTCGCTTCTTGGACCCCAAATAATAATAATCATAATAATTATAATAATAATAAACAGAAAAACACAACAGGCTTCCAGCACTTCCCACTTGGACCTCTAATAATACAAATAATAAAAAACAGAAGATTGCAATTGCAGCAGAAGAAAACAATTGCATTCCAGCAATTCATGCTTGGACCCCTCAATATAAGTGGTAATTACTACAAGTAATTACCCTGTACAATTTACAGGGTCCAAGCACCATGAGACAATTACAAATTTTCTGTAAAGACACATATTGGTTGAATCAAAATGGCTGCTGATGTTCATTCTTGAGGCAAAGTTTTTTGGTTAAAGGAGATGGATCTTATGTTGTATGTTTTATGATTTTCCATTAACCATACCAATGATACACTCTTTGAAAACCTGCAACTGATAACTGATTCAAAATTTTACACAGGTAAATAGATCAATATACACACCAAGTTTCACGATGAATGGCCATTACTAAGCCTGTCAAATGGCTGTTGATATCTGATTGGCTGATGATAGCCATTGGATATTCTGGTAGAAACTGTCAGTGTTGTCTGCAGAATTTTACACCAATTGTTCAATTGATTCCAGAGATATAGGCATTTAGACATTGTATTTACCAAATTTCAGGACAAAATAAAGCATTCACAACTTATTGCTGTTTTTGTCAAATTGGCCACGCCCAAAAAATATAAACATTTTCATTAAGACAAATATTTTTCCAAACATGTTGGAAAATGTGTCATTCAGTTTGCATAGTACTTCTATTCATCTGCTTTAGTACACAATACAAGTCAGTCTAATTGAAAAATTATATGTTTCACTGTATAATCAGTAGTGGTGTTGTGACAGGGACAGGCAAAGCAAAGTCCTGGAAGGAGGTGACAGATGCTGTTAATGTTGCCTCTGTAGACAATAGAACCATATCCGAGGTTAAACGTAAATGGTTTGACATGAAACTGGAGGCAAAGAAACACATAAGCGCACAAAAAAAACATGCATCAGCCACAGGAGGAGGAGGCTCACAGGCACAAATATCACCTGCTGACGAGCGCATCGCTGGCATTATTGGGGAGACCTCTCTGTCAGGAATTATACCTGACGGAGACACCGACATGCCTCCACTGGAGACAACATCAAACCCAGATGGTAAGGTGATAATTGTTGTATCATAATACATTCTGAAAACCATCACTGATAGCTTAGTGGTTAGTGTAGTTTAACCTAGGTCGTACAGTCCCACCAAACAAACAGAACATTTGTGGGGGTTTCTCTTCGGATTGAATGAAGTGGAAACGGGAAACCAGTAATGTTATATTGTGCGATATGGTGTGTAATGGATATCAGTGTCGGAATGTAGAGCTATTTAACATTCATTTCAAGAAAGGATACGGATAACGTATAGCCCACTGCAGTTTTGTATGCATCGTCTTCAAATTATTTGAATCTTAATAGCCTAAAGCTCTGTTTTATACTGTACAGCTCCAAACAACTCTTCAAGGGTTCTGAATTTCTGTATGTTTGCACTAGGACTCGGAACTGTACTGTGCTCTCAGGTCCACTTTTGCACGTGTTCTTGTGTTTGATTTGCACTTTGTTGTACGTCGCTCTGGATAAGAGCGTCTGCTAAATGCCACGTAATGTAACGTAATGTAATGTAAAAATAAGTCAGTCTGCAGCCAATGTAAATTAAACATTTTTCAAATAAGATTTATTTAATGTTTCTTTCAAATGAAAAAAGAGCCACACATAAAACGAAAAAAAACAAACGTTGTCATATTTCTAGCTGGCGAGTGCTCCTCCCATGATGTGGCTCCACCACCTGCTGCCGCCGCTGCTGCTCCTGCTGCACCCAGGTACCGAGGCCGAAGAGGTGATCCGGCTGTCCTTACGGATGAGGTCCTGAGGAATCAAGAAAGTCTACTTACAGCAGTCAACCAAATCAACATGTCCCTCCAAGAAATTAACACCAGCTTGAAGGAAATCTGCAAGGCACTTTTGCGTCCTCAACAATAAAGTGTTATGTTGTCAGTATTGTGTGATGTCTGTGTTTATCCTGGGAAAACACTTATTTACTACAAGATAATCAAGCTACTCTCTTTTACTCTGATAATTAAATATAGCCTATTTGTATACATTTTAAAGAGCATGACCTGAAAATGAACTGAGGTAGCCTACTGAAACAGGATGTTGTATATAAATATAAAACAAATGTAGGGGTCCTCGCACAGGACTCCAAATTATGTAGGGTCCTCGCACGGGGTGCCAAATAACGCAGGGATTTTACTCTCTACGAAACCGGGGCGCCAGTTAAACGTTCTGTAGCAGTATAACTGCAAAAAGTAATCAGTCTCATAAAATTACTATTATCAGAATATCTAACCGCAAATTTAGTATTTTAATTAATAATTAAAATAACCAATATTAATGATTAAACATACCGATAACCTGAAGGTTGGAAGTTCTTCGAAAGACTGCTTTAACTCGGCTCTCATGTCTATGTGATTCCAAAATGGACACCGGGGTTTAATAAAATATATTTATTAAACAAACGTAAAACGCAGAACAGATAAACTAACGGGAAGTTAGTAAGGAAATTTAATTGGGTATGTGTGTGTGCATGTGTGTGGCGCGCGCAAGCGCGCGTGTCGCTTGAAGGAAAGGTAAGGTAAAAGTGGGAGTAGCTAGCTTGAGTAAGCTAGAGTTCTGGGTGTGGTAATGAGTTAGAGTTAGCTGTGAGAAGGGACTACTTGCGTAGTTTTACTCTATATATGCGCAAAAGACGGCGAATCAATTCACGTACATATATATGTAGCTAACCAAACACATTACAATGGTTGGATGGTAAATATTGAAACACAGATTCACAAAAACAGTTAAGACTAAACTAAACACTGGCTATGCCTGAATGTTTGTTTTCTTACTGAGTCCATACGCATTGCTGGATCCAAAAGACATGCTGTCCTTGTAGAAGCGGCGATGGTGCTGTGAATGGTGTCCGGGAGAGATGCGCAGGCTGGGGTGTTCCCGTCTTAGCAGCGCGTTGTCATCTGATCCGCTGGTCCTTTTCCAGGTGTAAAAGTTTGTTGTTCGATGGTGAGCTTTGCAGGAGTAAACTGATGTAGCGTTCCGCGTACACCAGTTTCCACTCGCTATAGGCCACAAAGTTACCGCGAGGTAACTGGGTGTGTCCGTAGGCCTGGAAGTGCGCTGTGCAGCATTCAGCCTCTGTCCGAGTCTCGGAGCAGATGAGCTGAAGCGAATGGCCAAAAAGGGTGCGTCGAAGAGAAGAAGCAGAAGAAGAAGCAGAAGAGAGATCCCAAGAACGTGTCTTGCTCTTATACGGGACCGTTTATTGCTCCCGCCATTACGGGATTGGCTGAACCAAGTTAGACGTCATTCGTGGTGGACGTCGCAGAATTTTCCTGTGGGAATGTGGAAGTTGTAGTCCCTACACAAAATACAAATGAAACTAACTTTTTGCAAAGCTTGTCGGCCTAAAATGTGCACAGCTTATTCAGTCTTAGCAACACTTACCTTAAAATTGCTCTACAAGTTGCTGGCGTGTCTGTATAGCAGCCGCATTTCGAGGCCCAAGAGCTGGTTCTGGAGGCAGTCGTTCCTCTGCATTGGGGACTTCAGGCAGGGGAAGGCCCTGTTTAATGGCCACATTGTGCAGGACACCGCAGGCTAATATTATTTTGCACACCTTCCCGGGTGCATAAAGAAGGGTACCATCTTTATTGTCCAGGCAGATCCATCTTGTGCGCTCCACAACGGCCTGAGTAGCAGCGTGTGCCTCACAGATCAGTTGCACATTAACGGAATGAAAGTTTTTCCAGTTTATGTAAGCAAATGCATCACAAAGAATGTGTAATCTATTGAGTCGATTTTCATAGATAATTCACAATCATGAACCTAATCTGGATCTTAAACCTGCTAATTGCCAACTAATTTAACGAAATGTGTTATATTTTTAATTGTTTGTCATGTTCATATCACGTGTTTCAAAGGCATCTGCGTATTGTTTACATAACAGATGGCAATATGAATTAAAATGTAAATTTCCAATAGTGACAAGCATTATTTATGTGCATTCTTTTTATACAAGCACTACACGTGGTCAGCAGCAGGTGTAGATTTTGTTAGTAGCTACGAAAAGATCGGAGCTACTAAAATATTGATGAATGCCAAACACCCGTAAATTTCCCTCTACTCACATTTTACACACAAATTTGTTCTGTTCACGTTTCATGAATGAGACCCATTGTGTCCATTTCAGCCTGTCCCACCACCCTCCTGTATTTGAACAGTGAAGCAGTTTTAATGGTCTGTAATTCCAACACGGTTCAGTCCACACTTTAATTTGAGGGTATTTACATCCATCCATATGGTACCATATAATGCACTTGCACGCATAGATACACACAGTGAGCTCCAGAATTATTGGCCCTTGATAAATATGCACAAAATGCGTTGTAAACTAAAAAAATATAGTTATTAGTATGCTTTTTTCCAACATAGAAGAATGCTTTATTCATGATTCAACTGCAAGAAAAATTTCGGGAACAAAATCAACCATGATACATGGCCTTCATAGAACTCACCAAAGCCTTTGACTCTGTGAACCGTCAGGCCCTCAGATTGGGCCTGACAGTTCAAGACCTATATACCAACAAGACCCTGCCGTTCTGCAACTTCGTGCCGTCTGGCACCTCCTCCTCGCCACACCTGCACTTCACGCTCACGACTGCTGTCTGTCCTGGTCCCACGGTGGTGGAATGACCTCCTGGTGGATGTCAGAACGGCAGAGTCTCTGACCTCCTTCAAGCGCAGACTGAAGACTCATCTCTTCAGGCTACACCTTTCCCTCCCAAACTCACCACCATGATTAGCATTATATATGCCATAGACTGTAATGGCACTTATGTATAGATTGTATAGATATTGTTACTTGTATAGATATTGTTTATTTATTTTTGTATTAGCTATTGTATTGTTGTACTCAGGGTATTCTAGCTGCCAACTGTGGTATGCTAGTTTGGAAGTTGATTGTATTCTTCAAGGGTTCTGATTATCTGTATGTTTACACTAGGACTCGGAACTGTACTGTCCTCTCAGGTCCTCTTCGCACGTGTACTTGTGTTTGATCTGCACTTTGTTGTACGTCGCTCTGGATAAGAGCGTCTGCTAAATGCCATGTAATGTAATGTAATGTTCTGGCAAAAAATTGGCTGCCCACACAAATACACCCGGATACTGAGACTGTTTCATGACAATATGTCAGCCACAGTACTCAGTGGCTGTGGAGATGAGACAGAGCCCTTCAGGGTTGACACTGGATTCAAGCAGGGCTGCGTCATTGCCCCCACCCTGTTCTCCATTTTAATTGGCGCTATCCTCCATCTCATGAGCAAACACCTGCCTCAAGGACTCAGAATCATGTAGAGAACCGACAGACAACTCTTGAACATCAACGGATTCAGGGCTAAAAGCATGGAACTACAGTATCCTGATGACAACGCCCTCTTGGTCGACTCAGAAGAGGACCTGCAGTGCATTCTGGATGCCTTTGCCAAGGCAGAAAACAGCTTGGTCTGGCTCTGAAAATAAAAAAGACCCAGATCCTCTATCAGCCACCACCCAACAGAAATACTCCTACCCATCTCCAAACATCTCTGTTGACAATATATCTGGAAAATGTGAGTCAGTTCACTTATCTCGGCAGTCTCCTATCCTTCAAAGCTGACATTGACAATGGAAATACACCACCGCCTCAGTTGTGCAAGCGGGGCTTTCTCAAGACTGAGAAAAAGGGTCTTTTTTCACAAATCACAAAAGGTACAAGGACAACATAAAAGTGAACATAAAAAAGTGCCACATAGACCTTAGCACCGGGGAGGACACAGCAACCAATAGGGTGACCTGGAGAAAACTTGCAAAGGGGCTGTACTATATAGCAGAAGACATGAAGCATAGACTCAGAAAGGAGAGAGTTTCCGCCAAAAAGGCCCAAACCAAAACTAAACCCACGACCGCCACTGCTTACCCCTGCCCACACTGCACCAAAATATGCGGCTCCAGGAACGGCCTCTTCGCCCACCTGAAGACCCACAAGGACCAAGAAGGAGGACAGTCATACTCGACCCTGAGTGACCGCCGATGATGATGAGAGCCTCCTAGCAGAGGCAACTAGATTTTCTGCAAAGATTCATTGTGCCATTGATCCCCTGGACCACTGGCAGCAAAACATCAATGACCCACTGCCATATTTGACAGTAGATATGAGGTGCTTCTCCTTGTATGCATTCCATTTTGCCGCCAAACATGTTGATGGCGTGTGTAGCCTTTCATGTGCCATAATGACCATAATACTCTCTTCCGGTCATACAGTGGGAGCAATAATTATTTGATCCCTTGCTGATTTTGTAGGTTTGCCCACTTACAAAGAATGGAACTGTCACAGACTAGCACCGTGACGAGACTAACACTGTTACAGACATGCAACAGAAACACTGCAACACAACACACTTTACATTTTAAACTGAGCGGGAGTAAACAACGCACAGCGGGTGCTTTTAAAAATGTTTTACCACATAAAACAAAGGGTTTACCTGGGTCTGTTCAATCCTGGTCTCACAACCAAACAGGAAGTGAAGGGGACCAGGTGATATTTATGAAGGGTGATTAGTGGGAACTACCACCTGTTTAATTTAGACAAGGGGGGAATTTGAATAGTACATGAATGATTGTTTTAATTTCTGTTTAGTACCCCCTTGTTATTTTTGTGTGTTTAGCTGTTTGTTATTCTTGTTATGGCCATGTGTGTTATGTTTGATCATTTTTTGTTTTATTTTGTTAATTGATTATATTTATTTTGTGTGCATGGAAGGTGCCAGGTGGGAGGGGCTATGCCCATTTATAGCTCCAGGAGAGAACTGAGGGGGTTCTCTTTTTTGCTTGAGACATGGAGTGGGTGTGCTGTGTAATGGGCCTACTTTTTGAGGCATAGCGAAAGTACACCATTTTCATGACCATTTTATTTAGTTTGTTCTAAAATCTTCCTTCTTAGTTTATTATTATTATTTTGTTCATCACTGTAAATAATACACCTTCAGCACCTCATCATCACAGTCCCTCGTCCTTCGTGTCTTCCACCCTCGGTGCACCCTAACAGTTGGTGTCAGAAGTGGGATCGCACCGATGGAAGGACAGAGACTGAACAACCGCCATCAGCTGCAATGCCTATTACGAGGAAAGATCAGCACGAGCTCACAGAGGAGTCCAATGACGGCGGGGGTACGTCAGCAGGTGAACCAGCATCTGCCAAACCTGCAACTGTTCCCTGGGCTGCGGGTGATGCTGCACTGATCAAGATGTTTGAAAACTTCATGGCGTTCCAGAATGAGCGTGATGAACGGCAGGAGAGGGAGGTTGTGAGACAGGATCAGAACTACAGAGTCCTGAGTCACCAAGTCACCCAACTACAGCTGGACCTGGAGCATACCAGAACGGACCAAGCTGCTCCAAGAAGACCAGCCACAGGGGTGTTAGACTGGGAGCCCCGGCTAGCCAAGCTGGAGGACAAGGATGACATTGAACATTTCCTGACAACATTTGAAAGGCTGGCGGTGGCGTACAAGTGGCCAAAAGAGGACTGGGCTGTTCGTCTCATCCCCTTACTGACGGGGAGAGCCAGGAGCGCTTTTGTCGCCATGAGTCCCACCCACACAAACGACTACGACCTTGTGAAGGAGGCCGTATTGAAGAAATATGAAATCAATGAAGAGACTTATCGTCAACGTTTCCGCACAATGGAGACACCAGTGGATGAGTCACCGCAAGAGCTCTACACCCCCCTAAAGGACTTATTTTGCAACTGGGTGCAGTACGAGAGGCTGTGATGGAAACTGTGGTCCTGGAGCAATTCCTGCAAGTCCTGTATCCAGAGGTGAGAACCTGGGTGAAGGAGCATGACCCCACCACTGCTGCAGACGCTGCCAAGCTGGTGGAGTCCTACATCAACGATCACAAGAGACCTGGAGCCTACCACTACGCTGGTGGATGGCAACCTTCCAGGGGTAAGTCTGAGGGGTCTGGGGAAGGTGGTGGTTCTGTAGTGCAAACATATAGCCAAACTAAAGTTTTAAAGCCTCACACATCCAAACCTCCCCTATTCAAATCGCAGCAAGACAGGGCACAGATTGTGTGTTTTAACTGTGGAGAGGTAGGGCACACCCGTCCACTTTGTCCTGTAAAGAAGCCAAAGACTACTAGTCTCTGTTATGTCCCAAGGCCCCTCCAGACATCTACTCTGCCACAGGAGCCTGTTTTGACTGTCTTGTTGAACGGTAAACCACTCTCAGCACTGGTAGATAGGGGGTGTTCACGCATACTCGTGCAGGCAAAGTTCATCCCCAGAGACACCTGGAGTGAGGAGGACCCCATCACTGTCTTTTGTGTGCATGGAGATAAGACCGAGCTCCCTACAGCTGAGGTATATGTGGAGGTCAACAATCAGGCCTACCTCATGCAAGTAGGTGTTGCTAGGGATTTGCCTTATCCTATCCTACTGGGTACTGACATGCCCATTCTACCTGACTTAGTGAAACAGACTGCTTGGTGTGGGGTTGTTACTAGGGCTCAGGCACGACAGAGTGGTCAGACCATAGAGGCAGCAGATACAGTGCAGAACACACTGCAGCTTATGCCTTTCAGCAGTGAGGACATTGTTGGAGAAGCCAGACCTACATGGGAGGAGAGATATGAGAGGCGCAGACAGCGGGTTGGGGAGGTAATGTTGCAGGCTGCTGAGGAGACAAGCAAGAAGCCGACCCAGACCTCACTGACACTGACGTTACTTTCCCCGCTGACTTGGCTACTCTCCAAAAAAATTACCCTACCTTAGCGAACTGTTTTAAGCACATTGGGGATAGGAGCAGTAATCTCCTAGGAACAGAGAGTTATGTTATTGAGAATGGTTTGCTCTATAGAGAGAGTGATGATGGAAAACAGTTAGTGCTGCCTGAGTTATGTAGGAATGAGGTCCTAGAGCTAGGGCACTCCATCCCTTGGTCTGGACACTTGGCACACATGAAGACTCTGTTGCGCATTTCAAAACGTTTCTACTGCCCCAAAATGTTTAACGAGGTTAAGGAATACTGTAAAACCTGTCCAGAATGCCAGCTTACTGCAGGAAGAGCTTCAGCTCATGCACCACTCATCCCACTTCCTGTAATAGATACACCATTTGAGCGTATTGGAGTGGATGTAGTAGGCCCAGTGGAGTGGAGTCAGACAGGAAACAGATTCATATTAGTTGTCTCTGACTATGCTACTAGGTACCCTGAGGCTTACCCACTAAGAGAGGTCACTGCTAAGCAAGTAGCTAGTGCGCTCCTGTGCTTCTTTTCACAAGTAGGCATTCCAAAAGAAGTTCTCACTGACCAGGGCCCAAACTTCATGAGTCGCACACTTCAACATGTCTATCAGCTCTTAGGGATTAAGCGCATACGAACCACCCCTTACCACCCTCAGACTGATGGCTTGGTTGAGCGATTCAATTCCACCTTGAAGTGCATGCTGCGCAAGTTTGTCTCCGAAACAGGCAAAGACTGGGACAAGTGGCTGCCTTTCCTCCTGTTGCTTTTAAAAATGTTTACCACATAAAACAAAGGGTTTACCTGGGTCTGTTCAATCCTGGTCTCACAACCAAACAGGAAGTGAAGGGGACCAGGTGATATTTACCACCTGTTTAATTTAGACAAGGGGGGAATTTGAATAGTACATGAATGATTGTTTTAATTTATGTTTAGTACCCCCTTGTTATTCCTGTGTGTTTAGCTGTTTGTTATTCTTGTTATGGCCATGTGTGTTATGTTTGATCATTTTTTGTTTTATTTTGTTAATTGATTATATTTATTTTTTGTGCATGGAAGGTGCCAGGTGGGAGGGGCTATGCCCATTTATAGCTCCAGGAGAGAACTGAGGGGGTTCTCTTTTTTGTTTGAGACATGGAGTGGGTGTGCTGTGTAATGGGCCTACTTTTTGAGGCATAGCCAAAGTACACACCATTTTCATGACCATCGCAGTCCCTCGTCCTTCGTGTCTTCCACCCTCGGTGCACCCTAACAGTTGGTGTCAGAAGTGGGATCGGGAACTGTGTAGAATTTTAATCATAGGTACATTTTAACATTGAGAGACAGAATATCACAAAATAATCCACAATAACAACATCATATAAATTCCCTGATGTCCTTAGACAGCTCCTTTGTCTTGCCCATGGTGGAAACGTTGGAATCTGATTTATTGTGTGGACAGGTGTCTTTTATACAGCTACATAATGATGTAACGAGTTGACACAGGTGTTTTGGGTAATGAGTTGAGATTAGGAGTGCTTCTTAATGGAAAACTAACTGGTCTGTGGGAGCCAGAATTATTGCTGATTGGTAGGGGATCAAATACTTATTTCATGCAAAAATACGCCAATAAATTTATAAAATGTATATGATGTTGTTATTGTGGATTATTTTGTGATATTCTGTCTCTCAATGTTAAAATGTACCTATGATTAAAATTCTACATAGTTCCATTCTTTGTAAGTGGGCAAACCTACAAAATCAGCAAGGGATCAAATAATTATTGCTCCCACTGTAATTCCACTGAGGTTTTGCAAACTCAAGATGATTGGTTTGTTTATTATGCTCAGTAAGTATGCTCAGCCACCCTTCCAAAGAGTTATGGAGGTGCTGTTATGGAGGTGCCCTTTTTCTTTTCAGACTTCTTCAATTCTTAAATTGCAATCTTTAGGTTACTTATGGTAAATGGCCAGCATTTCCAAAGTGATGTACAATTGACACCTCTCATTCACACACCAACTGCGTTAGGTGTCTTGCACAGGGACACTTCAACACACCCAGGGTGGGATCAAACCGGCAACCCTCTGACTGCTCTTACCTCCTGAGCCAATGTTGTACTCATGGTATGTTTAACAGTTTATGTATATCCCATCCTGATGGTTGACAACAAGATTTTAGGTACTTGTTACAGAAAGTTATGGAATGACACCATATACAGTGCCCTCCATAATGTTTGGGACAAAGGTCCATCATTTATTTCCCTCATTTTTGTTTAGACCCCCCCATTTCAGGGCACCATAATTTTGGAACACAGCAATTTTATTTACATGAAAGTAGTCATTTTGTTGCATATCCTTTGTGTGGCGTGACTTCCTGATATGGGTGAGACTACATTCAGCTGCAAGTTATGCTGACACAGTGTGGAATACATTTGGTGGCTAGATGGCTTTCAGTCATCAAGGGTCCAAGGTATCGAATGCGCATCAAACCACTGTGCCCACACTTCAACACATCCTGGAGCTTCAGATTCATCCCCCTCCCGTTTGAACTGCATACATTACATCAATGTGGACTTTCTAGATTACCTGTTTACCCAGTACCTGAACTGTTACCATCTTAACCTATAGATCAGTGGAGAATGGGCATCCCCTATAGCCGGGTTCCTCTCAAAATGTGTTTTCTCTCAACACTGTTTGAAGATTTTTCTCCTACTAGGGAGTTGTTCACCTCATATGCTATTTGGGGGCTTAGGGCTGACATTTGCCATGTTTCCTCCCTTTTGTAAAGTGTCTTTGTCATAGTCTACAGTGAAAAGTATTATATAAATAAAATTGAATTGCTGCTGCAAGATATACAGTAGATATGAAAATAATTATTTCTTCTGACAAATTTTCCTGTTGAGAAGAAACAATTATTCAGAAGAAACAATTATTTTCGTATCTACTGCATGATTACTATGTATAAACACTTCCGTAATTTATAAACGGTGAAACCAAAATTTATACAAATACTCTTTATTAAAATCTGACTGTGAACTTTTTTCTCAATTTTGATTAAAGGTGCCAATAATTCTGGAGCCCATGTTCACACACACACACACACACACACACACACACATGCATACACTTGCACACTGTGCTCTCATGCACATGCATACACACACTTATGCAGATGTACACACACACACAAAGTATAAGATGGAGATGTTTATGAAGCAGTTTATTTACACCTTCTTGGTCACCATGGCACATTAACACATGCTGGGTTTGATACACAAATTTCATATGATCATTTCTCTCAGTGTCATTCCATGATGTCATCAGCACAGTACTGACATTCAGATTCAGAGTGTGAGGAAAAAAAATATCGAGAAGAAGGGAGGGCAAGTGTCTCTGTGTACAGCAGCCAACAAGGTGGCAATTACAGATACACTGGAACATAGAGGTTACAGATAATAAAATAAATCCAATAAAAATATGAAAATAAAACGGAGTGAAAGGCAGGTTTAGAATAATATGTTTTCATGACAGGGCCCACATTTAAGAGTTTAGTCTGTTAATAATTGTGAACGCAGGCGTGGCCATGCAAAACAGTGCAATCATAGGAATTTATGGGATTTTAAACACACAACACTGTTCTGCAGCTCTGACTCATCCATTTGGCGGGGAGCTCCTGTCCATCAGCCCTGCTGTCCATTGGAGTAGGCTCCGGAATCCTCTGAGAGCTTCCCTAGCTGCTGGACTGACAGCTGGGTGGAGCTGCCCTGATAGAGCTCATTGCTGTTGGAGAGGGAATCTGTGATCTCTGAAACCTGGATGCAGAGGGGATTAATAGTGGGGTATTACCATGGCTGCAAGTGAGCATGTGGGCTCAGTCAACATTCCCTGTATAAATATAAAAGCTTACATTAAAAAATGTATTAAATATTGGACTAATATCACAAAATTTCCCATTGCACATTGGTACTAAGCAGGGATGTCCACACTCCCCCTCCCAATTTTCAATTTTTATCAAGCCATTGGTAGATGCTATCCATCAGAATGAAAACATTAATGCAGGGGTGTTCAATCTTATCAAGAAAGGGCCGGTGTGTGTGCAGGTTGTTGTTTTAGCACAGGACTAAGATAGCTTATTCTACTCATCAATGTCTTGATTAAACGATTAGTTCATTAGGATAATCAGGTGTGTTACTGCTGGGTTAAAACAAAAACCTGCAAAGATTGGACACCTCAGCATTAAAGGACAACACCCAACACACACTCAGTGTTTATGCAGATGACATATTACTCTTCCAACAGAATCCTCATTTAAAGAGACCATCTGGCTTATTGAAACATTCAAAATTACTCCATCAACTGGATCAAATCCACAATCCATCCACTTGGTGTGAATAGCTGGGACGTGGTCAAACACCACCAGTCCCTATGCATACCGGTCATATCACATATCTAGGCAATAATATTTCCCCCCAAGCTGGCAGAGTTCCTCCTCAATTTCACCCCACTACTCAAAACAATAGACAATGGTCTTCAACATTGCAGGAACCTTCCTCCATCTCATTGGAAAAATACCACCAATAACAAGACGAGATGAGCCTGGTTTAGGCAAACCCTTGTAGCTAATGGTGAGTATGTGAGGCAGAAACTATATGGGATGACCCATGCCTGCCAGTGCAGAAGTGGAACTGGACCCTCTCTCGCTCTGTTGGTTGCAGTTGTACTTCCTTAATTGAAGCATTTCCATCTCAATAGGCTACTTGTATTACTACCTATGTCTGCGACCCATCAGAGTCTGGATATCTTATTTTCAGGTTGTCCTACAAGCGATACTAAAACTCTTTGCATTTGAATGGATCTCTATGGGAATTGGGGGATGGGACTAGATTCAGCTGTAAATTATGCTGATACAGTATAGAACACATTTGTTGGCTAAATGTTTTTAAGTCATCAAGGGTCCAAGGTATGAAATAAGCCTCAAACCACTGTGTTGCTCTCAGATATGCAGTAGATAATAGTTCAATAGACAATTTGTCTTGTAGTATCTACTGTATATCTGGCAGCAGCTTGATGGCTCATTTGATAGCTTGAACCCTTGATGACTTAAAGTAATTTAGCCAACAAATGTGTTCCGTACTGGATCAGCATAATTTACAGCTGACTGTAGACCCACCCCCCAATTCCCATACAGATCCATTCAAATGCAAAGAGTTTTTGTATCCCACCCCCAAAGAAATGTGTGCTGAAGACCTGCATAACAATAACAATGTCTCGTTAATTCCATACACACACAAACACACACACGCTTGCTTGCTGGTTGTCCATTGTATCCAATGATGAGCATCTTCTCCTATTTATGGGTCTTTCGGTGGCTGTATAGTCCGATGTTGGGTAAAAGCAATGTTGGGGGGGCATTACGTGCATGCCTCTTTGCACACTTTGCTATGTGATGTTATGCACACAAGTTTTCCATATTCTCCAACCCCTGTGAGGAGTGAGAGCATGGCTGGAAGCAACTTCTTCCAATCAATAGGGGCTGATTTGGCATCTCATCAGTGTGGTCTTCAATTAGTCCTTGAACTGCATCTTCTGGCCACCATCAGAGTTTATTATTTTTAGTATTATTATTATTCAACCAGGCAGGTCACTTAAGAACAAATTCTTATTGACAAGAATGGCCTGGCAAGAGATAATTAGCTCGATGCAGTTGGCCGTTGACAGTTTTGCGGGGGAGTCTGTGGCTGGACATGCCTAATTCATTCTGTCTTTCCAAGTGATGCCAGGGATCTTTTGTGGGCATCTTACATGGAAGGCCTCCAGGCTTCTGACATGATGGCTGTAGATGGTCCATATCTCACATCCAGACATGCATGTATGCATGCACACACACCCTCTGGCTGTCCTTGTATAGTCATTCAGTAAACAGTTCCCCCTTCCGACCAGCAGATATTAGTTTCATTAATACAACTTAAACAAAATGCTAGCTAGGTCTGTGTCAGGTGAGTCTATGACAGATTTACATCTATCCATGTCTGTCTTTGTGAGACATGTTTCACCCGTTTGTTGAGTCCATGTCCAATTTGTATCAGTCCATGTCTGACACATCTCTGTTTTGTCAGGGGAAAAAGGAAATCTTGACAAAAATTCTTATTGATATTGCTTTCATAAAAAGATGATTGGATTCCTAAAGAGTCATCATAAAGAGATTCAATATTGTATTTTTTTCAATATAGTAAAGCTATCCTTTTTCACATTCATGGTTACTATGGCTTAATGGCACAGTTGTTTTGCTTTATTTGGGTTTGTTTCTGACAACAAAGCTTATCTGTTCTGCAAAATCTGGCAACACTGATGCACACACATACAAACAAACATGCTGCGTTCAAAATCGCATACTATCTTAGTATTTAGGGTGTCAAAATAGAATTAATTTGTCCGAAACCATACCTGCTAAAGCTACCTGGATGACACACTACATTCGGTGATATATCAAAGTGTGCGAACAATAGACACTATTCTGGACACGAGTATCCCATAGTGCATTGCACTAGGTCATGACCCAAACAGAAGGCCGATGTTAAGTGGTGAAAGAGTTGAACAATTTAAATGCAAGTATACCCTTCAACTTTGCTTAGCGGAACGTAATTCAAATCAATGGATATATTTACTTTTTTTATTTTATTCTGTTTTCAGTACATGAAGTCACATCAACTAGCTGCCGTCATCAATGCGCACTGTGTTTAAAGTGTCAGTGTTAAACGTATGATGTAGTATCTGATTTCGGATGCAGCCACAGTCAGATAATTCACCTTCAGACACAATGCAAAAAATACCCAATTTTTCATTGACTTAATTTTAAAGAAATGAAACAAAAAATAGGAAGGCTTGGCTAGGCATGCACCTCTTCAAATTTAACAGCCTTGTATTTGTCTCCGCCTTTCAAGAAGTTGAGAAGGATGATATCACAAAGGACCGTACCCTGAAAGAGAGATGAAAGGCATGCAAGTCAGATCCTCTGAACTGTACTCCCTCATACTAAGGCTACGTAGCCTACACAAAGACAAACTAGCGGTTTTAGTTTAGAATCATTTTAGTAGAGAGGTTTTTGCTTCCGTACACATTACATGAATGCATTCTGTGATTTTCAAAACCTAGAATGCGGTCCACAGAGCACATTTATATTTACAGCATATCTGAGTATCGTGGTAATCATAATAACCTTTATTGTTTATTGAAAATGAACAAAGTGGATCAATTTGTCACTTGCTTGCAATGCAGTTCCGATGGTGACACAAGGAGAATGATTCCATTGGTAGGTTTCGGAAACCAGTCCGGTACTTATGAGGGGCGGCCAAGCGCATAATTCAAACATTGCTTCCGTATATACAGTGGTGTGAAAAAATGCAGTTTTTAAATGAAGGTTTTTATTATTAAGGGAGAAAAAAAATCCAAACCTACATGGCCCTGTGTGAAAAAGAGATTGCCCCCCCTGTTAAAACATAACTTAACTGTGGTTTATCAAACCTGAGTTCAATTTCTCTAGCCACACCCAGGCCTGATTACTGCCACACCTGTTCTCAATCAAGAAATCACTTAAATAGGACCTGCCTGACAAGTGAAGTAGACCAAATGATCCTCAAAAGCTAGACATCATGCCGAGATCTAAAGAAATTCAGGAACAAATGAGAAAGAAAGTAATTGAGATCTATCAGTCTGGAAAAGGTTATAAAGCCATTTCTAAAGCTTTGGGACTCCAGCGAACCACAGTGAGAGCCATTATCCACAAATGGCGAAAACATGGAACAGTGGTGAACCTTCCCAGGAGTGGCCGGCCGACCAAAATTACCCCAAGAGCGCAGCGACGACTCATCCAGGAGGTCACAAAAGACCCCACAATAACATCCAAAGAACTGCAGGCCTCACTTGCCTCAGTTAAGGTCAGTGTTCATGACTCCACCATAAGAAAGCGACTGGGCAAAAATGGCCTGCATGGCAGAGTTCCAAGACGAAAACCACTGCTGAGCAAAAAGAACATTAAGGCTCGTCTCAATTTTGCCAGAAAACATCTTGATGTTCCCCAAGACTTTTGGGAAAATACTCTGTGGTCTGACGAGACAAAAGTTGAACTGTTTGGAAGGTGTGTGTCCCATTACATCTGGCATAAAAGTAACACCGCATTTCAGAAAAAGAACATCATACCAACAGTAAAATATGGTGGTGGTAGTGTGATGGTCTGGGGCTGTTTTGCTGCTTCAGGCCCTGGAAGACTTGCTGTGATAAATGGAACCATGAATTTTGCTGTCTACCAAAAAATCCTGAAGGAGAATGTCCGGCCATCTGTTCGTGACCTCAAGCTGAAACGAACTTGGGTTCTGCAGCAGGACAATGATCCAAAACACACCAGCAAGTCCACCTCTGAATGGCTGAAGAAAAACAAAATGAAGACTTTGGAGTGGCCTAGTCAAAGTCCTGACCTGAATCCTATTGAGATGCTGTGGCATGACCTTAAAAAGGCGGTTCATGCTCGAAAACCCTCCAATGTGGCTGAATTACAACAATTCTGCAAAGATGACTAGGCCAAAATTCCTCCACAACGCTGTAAGAGACTCATTGCAAGTTATCGCAAACGCTTGATTGCAGTTGTTGCTGCTAAGGGTGGCCCAACCAGTTATTAGGTTTAGGGGGCAATCACTTTTTCACACAGGGCCATGTAGGTTTTTTTCTCCCTTAATAATAAAAACCTTCATTTAAAAACTGCATTTTGTGTTTACTTGTGTTGTCTGACTAATATTTAAATTTGTTTGATGATCTGAATTATTTAAGTGTGACAAACATGCAAAAAAATAAGGAATCAGGAAGGGGGCAAACACTTTTTCACACCACTGCACATTTGAAACAGTCATGCATACAAGTGAAACATTTGCACATACATACATACCCATGTGTACTCATGCACATACATATGAAATACTCACACATACACAAGTGAAATGCACACACATACATATGAAATACTCACACAAACACAAGTGAAACACTCACACATGCATATGTGAAACACTTATATACATACTTTTATTTACAGTATACATATACAGTCCCCTCAAAAAGTATTGGAACAGCAAGGAAAATTCCTTTGTTTTTGCAATACATTGAATAAATTTGGAGTTGAGATAAAAAGATGAACACAAGATAAGAGTTCAGAATTTCAGCTTGTATTTGGCAGAGAGAATGTTTCTATAGACTTCTGAATTCATCCTGCTGCTACCATCATGAGTTACATCATCAATACAGATTAGTGACCGACTCCACAACAGCCATGCAAGCCCAAAACACTTCCTCCACCGTGCTCTTTGAATCATGAGCAGATCCCTTCTTTCTCCACACTTAACTTTCCATCAGTTTGGTAGAGGTTAATCTTGGTCTCATCAGTCCATAAAACTTTGTTCCAGAACTTTTGTGGCTCAACTTTGTACTTTGCAAAATATAATCTCGCCTTCCGATTCTTACTACTGATGAGTGGTTTTCATCTTGTGGAATAGCCTTGATACTGCTGCTCTCCAAGTGTTCGAATGGCTGATTCACCTTCACTGTGGAGATTGTTTGTGATGTTACTGACTGTTGTTTTGGGATTTTTCTACACAGCTTCTGCTGTTGTTTTCCTTGGTTGGCCTGTTCAATGTCTGTTGCTCAGTACTCCAGCAGTTTCTTTCTATTTCAGTACACTCCAAGTTGTTGTACAATGCTTGTGCCATGACTTTGATTGATTGATTTCCCCTCTTTTCTAAGCCTCAAAATGGCTTGCTTTTCTCCCAGCTCTGTGGTCTTCATGATGGTTTATCGTTTCTAACACAAATGCTTGTGTCTTCAGACGCACCTGTTAGTCACATGTTCAAATACGTTTGCTCACCTAAAAATCAGGTGGTCAGAGTTGAGTTGTTTAACAAATCTAGATAAAAATACCAGGAAATAAAAGCTGAAATCCAGATCTGTCATCTCATGTACATCTTTTGACCTCAAACTCAATTGTCTTCAGTGTACAGCAAAAACAAAGGAACTGACCTTGCTCTTCCAATACTGATATATGTTTCATAGGTGTATGTCTGAGTAATTAATATGTGTAAGTGTGAGTGTTTCACTTGTATATGTGTGAGCATTTCATATGTATGGATGGGAGTGTTTCTCACTTTATCCGGAAGGCAGGATAGTTTAAGTTTCCGACTCATTCTGATCGTTCTTGTAACCTATGTCTTGAGGTTTCCTGTGATAGTCTCTCTGACCAAATGTTGAAAATAAATGTGCAAGAACATTTCACGTCCTTTGGTGAAACCTACCAGCTTCATTTGTAAATGCCACCAGGGACAATTTTGTTGATCGCTTTCATGTCCCACAAGTAATGTAGCCAACAGTGAAATAATTTAAAGAGCTTATCTATGGCCTGCTTCAGGGAAGAACCTGATGCTGGATACAGTGTCACTATTTTTGAGTCGATATGTATACAACAAATCAGAATGTTTGTAAACAGAGATTGCTAAGGTACTTCCAGGTGGCCACTCAAAGGCAGACTACTTCAAAATTGACTGAACAAGTGCTGCGTACAAACCATTAACTAGTGAACTATGCCAAAATTGTGTTGTGTTTGGGTCTATAAAGTCTTAAGCTAGTGAGCTATGAGTTACTTCAACACAATCAGCTAATAAATGTTGCGGCACCATGATTAATATCCGGAAAGTATTCACAGCGCTTCACTTTTCCCACATTTTGTTACGTTACAGCCTTATTCCAAAATGGAATAAATTCATTTTTTTCCGCAAAATTCTACACACAACACCCCATAATGACAACATGAAAGAAGTTTTTGACATTTTTGCAAATTTATTAAAAATAAAAAACTAAGAAATCACATGTACATAAGTATTCACAGTCTTTGCCATGAAGCTCAAAATTGAGCTCAGGTGCATCCTGTTTCTACTGATCAACCTTGAGATGTTTCTACAGCTTAATTGCAGTCCACCTGTGGTAAATTCAGTTGATTGGACATGATTTGGAAAGGCACACACCTGTCTATATAAGGTCCCACAGTTGACAGTGCATGTCGGAGCACAAACCAAGCATGAAGTCAAAGGAATTGTCTGTAGACCGCCGAGACAGGATTGTCTCGAGGCACAAATCTGGGGAAGGGTACAGAAAAATTTCTGCTGCTTTGAAGGTCCCAATCAGCACAGTGGCCTCCATCATTCGTAAATGGAAGAAGTTCGGAACCACCAGGACTCTTCCTAGAGCTGGCCGCCCGTCTAAACTGAGCAATCTGGGGAGAAGGGCCTTAGTCAAGGAGGTGACAAAGAACCCGATGGTCACTCTGTCAGAGCTCCAGTGGAGAGAGGAGAACCTTCCAGAAGGACAACCATCTCTGCAGCAATCCACCAATCAGGCCTGTATGGTAGAGTGGCCAGACGAAAGCCACTCCTTAGTAAAAGGCACATGGCAGCCCGCCTGGAGTTTGCCAAAAGGCACCTGAAGGACTCTCAGACCATGAGAAACAAAATTCTCTGGTCTGATGAGACAAAGATTGAACTCTTTGGCGTGAATGCCAGGCATCATGTTTGGAGGAAACCAGGCACCGCTCATCACCTGGCCAATACCATCCCTACAGTGAAGCATGGTGGTGGCAGCATCATGCTGTGGGGATGTTTTTCAGCGACAGGAACTGGCAGACTTGTCAGGATTGAGGGAAAGATGAATGCAGCAATGTACAGAGACATCCTGGATGAAAACCTGCTCCAGAGCGCTCTTGACCTCAGACTGGGGCGACGGTTCATCTTTCAGCAGGACAACGACCCTAAGCACACAGCCAAGATATCAAAAGAGTGGCTTCAGGACAACTCTGTGAATGTCCTTGAGTGGCCCAGCCAGAGCCCAGACTTGAATCCGATTGAACATCTCTGGAGAGATCTGAAAATGGCTGTGCACTGACGCTCCTCATCCAACCTGATGGAGCTTCAGAGGTGCTGCAAAGAGGAATGGGTGAAACTGCCCAAAGATAGGTGTGCCAAGCTTGTGGCATCATATTCAAAAAGACTTGAGGCTGTAATTGCTGCCAAAGGTGCATCAACGAAGTATTGAGCAAAGGCTGTGAATACTTATGTACATGTGATTTCTTAGTTTTTTATTTTTAATAAATTTGCTAAAATAAAAAAAAAACTTCTTTCATGTTCTTTCCTGTAGAATTTTGAGGAAAAAAATGAATTTAATCCATTTTGGAATAAGGCTGTAACATAACAAAATGTGGGGAAAGTGAAGCGCTGTGAATACTTTCCGGATGCACTGTATATACTAACTCCTTTGGATGTAAAGTCATTACTAAGACCAGTGGATAATCAATGATAAAAATGGTCTCCGTGCTGTTACTGTCTTCCACTTGGCATCGTAGCTATTTTTCTAGCTAGATCACTACTGAAATATCATATCCATAAATTAAACCTCTACTTCATTTCCAAGTTGAAAAATGCCATGGTGCAGCAGTGAAGTTCCCCCGCTTAGGTCTTTGTTTTCTTTGTTACTGGTCAACCATCCAGCTTTATATGAAAACTGATATTGACTGGGCACCACCATATTTTTTAATGGATGCCAATTCATCTAGGCCAAGTTTAACCCCTGTGTTTTATGACAAATGAATTGGGTTGCTCTGGCCACTTGTCCTCCAACACGTCATTTTCAAGGAAATTGTCACGAGATTAAGGACAATCCATTGATCCCATGGAATCATCTACATTTTTATATAGAGAAATAACAGCATATTAATACAGTGTATCAAAGGCAACACATTTTTGTTACATAACTATAGAAACTAAAGGGTTATGTCATGACTCTGATAATTATTATTCTTTCTGACACCTCAATATCAATAGCAATATCAATCTCTATCTTGGTTGCTTGCTACCTAGTTATATTTATATCTCTCAATAAATATCTCACTTATAGCCAGTCAGTTAGCTAGCGAGCAAGCAAACTAGCTATCTCTCTTACTAGTTAGCTACAACTAGCGAGTGATCACCCAATCTCTCTCAATTTCAAACTAAAGAAAACATTGTTGACAGTCATGCAAACAAATAATTAATTAATTGAATTGATTGTTAGCAACAGCCAGCTCTCCAGTGCTGTAAAAAAGCTCAACTTGTTTTTGGTTAATGTAATTTTGGAGCAACATATTTACACATATGTGAACTACATACATCTGCAAGCTACATATTTGCCATAGTCTACTGACTGTCCTTAAGTTTTTAGCTGCTTCTCAATTGCAATGAGTGAAGCCGGGCAGAACAATTATTCAGAAATTCGGATCAAATTGGTTGAGAAACTAGGCGGGTTCTGGTGTGGTCATCAAGCTCTCTAAAATGGTCCCACTGTTGCCATTTATGAATAAAGCTGGTAGGTTTCATCAGAGTAGGCTAATAAAAGTACTTGCATGTTTATTTTCAACAGTGTTGGAGTCAGATCCATTAAGATATAGGTTACAAGAATGATTGGAATGAGTCGGGAAGGCAAAACTATCCTGCCTTCTGGTTAAAGTGAAAATGCCATACATACATATGAAATGCTCACACATATATCTGAAAAACTTACACTTAGTTCACATATAAATGCATGTACACTCACTGCACACTTTATTAGGTATTTATTATACTTATTTTTTTTACTTATTGTTCTTTTGCTGATGTAGCCTATTCACTGCAACGTGTAGTGTATTCAGAGTTGATCTTCTGAATTTCACTGTTGTAATGTGTGGTTATTTGTGTTACTGTCACCTTCCAGTCAGCTTTGACCAGTCTGGTCCTTCTCCCTCTCATTAACAACGTGTTTTTGCCTGGAGAACTGCTGTTCACTCAATATTTTTAGTTTTTCGCACAATTCTCTACAAACTCTAGAGACTGAACACACAACAGACTCTGAACACACAACGAATCATAACTCTAAGTCGATAGGCTACAGCAGTCGAAGCTTAAAAAATAAGTCTAAAATACCTAAAAAAGTGCTCATGTATATGTGTATGTGCAAGTGTTTTGTATGTGTATATCCAAGCAAAGTTTTAATTATGCCCTAGACGGCCCCTCATATGTACTCACTGATGGCTAAAACCAGCTTTACCAGAAGGGTTTTCAAAATGTTACCTACCTTTGTGGGGCAATAAACTAAAACTTTTTTGAAACCCCTGATAGTATGTATTTGATCATTTTAAGCAGCCAAAATTGTTTTAGTGTCAGTGTGTATTCAGTATGATCTTAATCACTACAGGCTTAATATTCTTCAAATGTTAATTTCAACTTAACTTTCTAAACTAGATATTTCAGCTCTAAATGATTCCTATTATGGAATAATTGGCATCTTTAAGGTTCGGTTGTTAGCTCATGACAGTTAATGGTCTCTGAAGCAATATTAACCCTTACCACTCCAACGGTGGTGAAGGCAGCCACAACATTGATGAGAGTTGGTATGACACTGAACTTCCGTGCCTGTTAACACACACACACACACACAATCTGGTGAGATTGTTTATCGAATGTGTGTAAAGTAGTCTAATGTCACAGATATTACTTATAAACCATAGACAGGTATGCCTCGAACGCTCCATTTACAAATTTTCACATTAACGAACACAACATTTTGGGGACATTTTTTCATTCAACGAATGGAATGTTCACCAACAAAATTTGACATGGCAGACCCAACTCAATACTGCCCTCTAGTGCTTGAAACATTTTCTTTTTTCTTTCTTTTAAAATTTATTTTGTTATTAATCCCGCCACCACCCCCCACTCTTCAGAGGACATCATTATTGTTTAATTTCAAGAGCAAATTACATTTAGGTGAAGCCACTCTGTACCCACATCTCCTACATCATGAAAGGGAGATGATGAAAGGGAGAGATTACGATTTCAGTGAAGTTTATTCTTCTAGTGTGTGCATGTGTGTGTGTGTGTGTGTGTGTGTGTGTGTTGGTGGGATTAGTTAACAGGCAAGTCTAATGAGATGATGAAGGGGCCCCAAACTGTTTTAAAGACAGAGGTTTGGTGCTGGATTTGTTCCATGGATATGTATTCTTTGAGGAGGTTTAACCATTGTGTGATATTTAATGCATTTTGAGTTTTCCAGTTTAGCAGGATGAGTTAAGGTGATTAGTATTAAATTACTACTGATTTTAAGGTGATTTATTACTGAGATCTCCGATTAGGCAGAGGGACAGAGATACTGGAATGCTGCAGCTCAAAAAGAGAAATTCTTTTGATAACTTCATGCCAGAAACATTGAGTTGGTGGGCAGAGCCAGGTGGAGTGGAGGTAATTGTCTGGTGTGTTTAGTGTGCAGTGAGCATGCATCGGAGTCAGTGTGTCCCATCCTATACATCTTGTGTTGAGTGTTATGAGCTCTGTGGATTACCTTGTACTGTATTAGTTGCAAGTTAGTACTGTTAGTCATTGTGAAGGTGTTTCTGCAGATTTGGGTCCAGAATTTGGTTTTGGCGGTAAATGGTCTTTTTCCCATGCTTTGATTGGGATGGAAATTGTTGAGTCTATGGTGGATATTAGTTAATATAATTTTGAAAGAATTTTCCTTGGGTTGGAGATTTTGCTGATTTCTTCTACAAGTGGGGGTGGGAGTAAATTGTTATTTGATATATTGATTTTAGATTTTAGAACAGACTTGGTGGTATTGAAGGTATTTGTTCTTTCCCTATGTTGAACGTCTGGACCAAATTCTGAAAAGTAATGAATTCATTATTCTGGAAAAGATGGTGCAGGTGTGTGATACCGCTTTGTTTCCATGTGTTGAAGATAAGTATTTTTTTGTTGAGCAGAATGTCAGGGTTATGCCATATTGGTGTGAATTTACAGGGTTTCATTGTAGATTTGAAGATTTTGTTGATTTCCAGGTTGAAATTACGGTGTTATTAAAGCAATTATGGTGTTTTATTGTCTTGCTTGAGAAATGGTAAATCAGAGACTGAGATGTCTTTACATTGTGATTGTTCTATTTCTAACCATGAGTTGTTCTGTTGGTTTGGGTGAATCCAATTGCTGATATTTTGTAGTTGCCAGATAATAATTCTGAAAATTTGGGGCTTCTAATCTTCCCTGAGTTTTGTGTTTCTGCAATGACCAATTTGATTTGGGGTGTTTTATTTTTCCAGTAGAATTTTCTTGTTATGGAGTTTAGTTAATTAAACCATTTAGTGGTGGGCTGGGTCGGAGTCATCTTCTATTGTTTTTATTAATGGAGTGAAGTTTAGGTGAAACAACTCTGACAGTCTGGTGAACACGTTTATGCCCAGATACTTAATATTACCAGTGGGAATGGGGAGGGGTGGGTTTTGAACTGCAGCATTCCAGTCATCACCATATATGGGTAGAATTGTTGATTTTGTCCAATGTATAGTGTAGTCGGAAATGTTGGAGAATGAGCTTGATGGTTTCTTGTAGAGAGTTTGATGGTTCTTGTAGATACAGCTGCACATCATCTGCGTATAGGCTAATCTTGTGGTGAGTGTTGAAGGTTTGGATTCCCTTGATGTTCATGTTTTGAAATATTTCAGTGGCAAGGGGTTTGATGAACAGAGCAAAAAGTGGTGGAGAGTGTGGGCATCCTTGCCTGGTACCCCTATGCAGTCTGTTAATCCATTAGTAACAGCTGTGGCCATTGGTGAACTATACAGAATTTTTATCCAGTTTAATCAAGTTGAGTTGGTTTGCCAGATATTTTCCTGATTTGTTATTGTGTTCAATATTTGAGTCTTTGTATCAGGAATTGTTTTTTTTGTTGTTTATGATATTGTTTAACTGTGCTTTAGTTTCTGTTAGTTCTTTCTGTGGTTGCTCTGTGGGGTTTTTAGCATAAGAGTCATTCAGTGCTTTGATCTTTTGTTCCAGATTTTTTTTGAGTTCCTGTTCCTGTTTTCTCTTGTATGATGAGTATGATATAATTATTCCTCTTAATACCATCTTTGCAGTTTCCCAAAGTACAGTGGGTGAGATTTATTTATTTATTTCCATGAAGGATGCCCACTCTCTTGTGAAAAGTGTATTGAATTCAGGATCTTTAAGCAAAGAAGTGTTAAATCTCCATCTGGTGATGGGTTGTTTGAGTTGTTTGGTGTTTAAATTAAATGATACAGGGGCATGATCACAAATTATGATGGGATGAATTTTGGAATTTGAAATATCGGTTATAATTGAGTTACTTGTGAGAAAAAAGTCAATATGAGAGAATGATTTATGGGGTGGTGTCAATTCTCTGATTGATGAATTTTTCTGTCGCAAACTGTTACCAAGACCAAAATCACTTATGTATTGTTTTAATGTTTCTGTAATGTTATGAAACTTTTTCACTTTACCATCCACTGTAGCCTAATTTGCATTTGCACATGACCAGTTTAAGCTGAAATGGAGGGCGAAGCTCCGGGATTTACTCAATTTAAGTTACTCCAGCGAAAAAGCGAAAGCCATTTGCTGCCCATAGGCACAACGTTGGCAGCCATGTTTTGGTTACAAACTTAAAACGTGTTTTTTAAATGGAGTTGCCATTGCAGTTTCAGTCATTAATTTAATTAATAAAGCAAGCAGATGTTCCGATGGTTTACCAATGAATGAATAGGTCTAAAGATTTTTTCATTTTGAAAATATAGATAAAGGATAGCATAACTCACAGAGAACAGCACATACAGAATCACATTCTTCCAAACAGTAAAAGAATGAGGAGCAAAAGCAGCAGTGGAGACTCACAGTGCCGGAGACTATTATATCAAATCGGATGGCAAATGCCTTGATCAGCGTGCGGTAGTCTGTCCCGTTCTCTGATTTATAGTACTTGGCAAACCTGTGTGTGTGAGAGAGAGAAAGAGATAGAGAGAGAGAGAGAGAGAGAGAGATGAGAAATGGTGTATTGAGTCAATGGGAAGCAGAGGTGAATAGTACTACTATGCTACATTTATTCTGTTACATTTACTTTTTAAAAATACATTGTACTTGCTTTAAACCCTTAAGTAAAAAAAAAAGGCCCATGTCCTTATCTTTGTTGTACAGGTAGCAGTTGAAATTGTACTTCCCTCTAGGGTCTCTCAGCGCACTTATCCCTGGTTATGGGTATGCACTTTGTTGTATGTCGCTCTGGATGAGAGCGTCTGCCAAATGCCATTAATGTAAAGTATCACCCCTTTTCTTACCCAAAAGTTGACATACCCAAAATGAAATGCCTACTATTCTGGAACCCTTTTGACTACAGGCATAACCCTTCTTCTGTCTTCTGAAAGGTAACCCTTTGAGGTTTGATTTTTCAAGAGTCAGAATGACAAAATCATGTGCCCCTGCCGATGCACAACAAGATGCGAGCATAGCTGAAATGCATGGAGAATATGGGGGTGGTTTCTAAAGTGACCCAACCCACAAAATAGTGTGCTGGCGTGGTTATGGTGGACTCAGGGGAAGATATGGCTGTGTGTGAACCTGTCACACCTGAACAAGTGGGTGCAGAGAGAAAGACATACCCTCCCAGCAGTAGGCCACACCCTCGCGATGCTCGCTGGGGCGAAGGTGTTCAGGAAGCTGGATGAAACCTCTGGTTTCAGGCAAATCCCATTGTCAGAGGAGAGCTCACTCTTGACGAGATGTATGACCCCATTTTGGCGATATGCATTCAATCGCCTAGCTTTTGGGATTTCATCAGCCCCAGAGCATTTCCAGCGGCATGTCACAAATGTTGGAGGGGTGTGTAGGAGTAGTGTGTCATGCCGATGACATAATGTGTATGGGGAAAACATAATGAGAGACTGCATCAGGTCCTGAAGAGGCTAAAAGAAGAAGTATCATGTATCATGTTCATGGGCCACCGTGTCACAGCAGACGGTGTCACACCTGGGAGAGTGATGGGAACGGGCAATTATCGGGGCAAGTTGTTACCCCACCTTGCATCATACACCCACCCCCTCAAAGAAGTGAGAAGAACGATTGGTGCTGGGGAGCACCACAGAAAGAGCCATTTCAGAGACTGAAAATCGAACTGAGCCCCATACTTCAAAAGCAGAGACATATGTATTCGCTGATGCCTCATTTTTTGGCCTTGGGGGCGTACTGAGCCAACAACAGACAGATGAAACATGAAAGCCGATCGTGTTCATCTCCAGGGGCCTGTCCGAGGCGAAAAAACATTATGCACAGATCAAGAAGGAGGCTTTGGCAGCTACGTGGGCATGTGAACGCCTGGCGTCCTATCTCCTGGGACTGAAGTTTAAGTTAGACAGATCACAAGTCACTAGTGCCACTACTGTATACCAAAGCACTAGATGAGCTCCCTCTGAGAGTACTGAGGTTCCGGGTGAGGCTGTTCAAGTTCATGTTCAACATTGTGCATGTGCCTGGTAAGCACCTGATAACAGCAGATGCATTATCAAGAGCACCCGTGAAACATGCATTCACACAAAAAAAAGACAACTAGGCAGATGTCAGTGTTTGTGGATGCAGTCATTCAAAGCCTTCCTGCTACAGAAGCAAGGTTGAAAGCAGTTCAAAAGAATCAGAAAGCTGACCCAATCTGTGCAAAGCTTATCAAGTACTGAGTGGTCTGAGAAACATGCCCTTCCACCAGAGCTGGGGCCATACTGGCCTGAAAGAGAAAACCTCACTATAGCTGGAGAGCTGCTTCTCGGAGGCCAAAGAATAGTGATCCCTCGTTGCATGAGACAAGAAATCCTCCACGACCTCAACAAGGTATTGTCAAGTGCAGGGCAAGGGCCTGCCAGTCTGTCTGGTGGCCAGGACTGTCCATACACATCAGCCAGTCAGTGGAGAACTGTAGCACATGTTCACAGCACAGGGCAGAGCACAGAACCCTTGCTGACCACAAAAGACCTATTCTTTTGTGAGACAAAAGACTAACTGCACGACCACGACCTTAGACACCCCCTGACACACCTGTCACAACCACGGAGCCAGGTAACACTGACACACACACTCACATTACCAGGGACACAAACAATCACAAACATACTGAGGCAACCAACACACCATATGTGACAACTTCAGGCCAAGTGTCACGCTCTCCAGAGTATATGGATTTGTGATAATGAGTAGAGAGACTGTTGTAAAAGAGAGAGAGAAAAACATGCAGTCTATATATGGTAAATGGTTGGCATTTATATAGCGCCTTTATCCAAAGCGCTCTACAATTGATGCTTCTCATTCACCCATTCATACACACACACACACACACACACACACACCAACAGTGATTGGCTGCCATGCCAGCTCGTCAGGAGCATTTGGGGGTTAGGTGTCTTACTCAGGGACACTTTGACACAACCCGGGCGGGGGATTGAACCGGCAACCCTCCGACTGCCAGACGAGCTGCTCTTACTGCCTGAGCCATGTCGCCGCCTGTAAGGATTGTAATGAGATGTTCTGTTCTGTAAGGCGATATGCAATAACAGGGGTTATTACTAAAAGGTGAGGGGTTATGTAAAAAGGGATTATAGCTGAGCTATGCTCCTGTAACATGGACCCTATTGTGGGGTAAACTGGAGTGTTGCGTCTGGAGTAAACGTTCATGCAGTACAAACATGGCTCTAGGTCTCTTCACTATTAACCCACATTAACACAGCCTTGATATTGGTATACGTAACATAAATAATCTGCTCTTCTCAGATAGTATACAAGATTAGTTCTCAACCTGTTGCTAATATATTCATTCTGTGTCCATTGTTTTACCTTTTTTCAAATACCCAACCTCCATCAACAAGTCAAATACATTCCGCAATTTCACATGCTATTTATTATTCAAAAGTAGGCGTGCGTCTTATTACTGAATAATAATATAATATTTTGAGAATGTATTTAGATGATCACTGATGTAAAATGGGATCACGACGATGAAAATGCCTATTTTTGTCGAGCTAAAATGCTAAAGCTCACTAAAATGCTTCTCAGTCATTACTTCAATACCATACCACAAGCCGGTTCTCTGTTCAGCTGAAGTTATACTGTATGTTTTGCTCACGGATGGGGATCACGCCTTTACTGTACAAGGATTACAGATACTGGTCAGAGAAGTTCGTACGTGGCCTCCTCTTGTTCCCGAGAGCCGACACAAAACATAGGTAATAGCGTTCATATGTAGAAGTACGCAGCGGCGAAATGGACAACGATGATATTTCCTCCAGAGACATTCTAAGTAAACAATGGACATTGCATCAATGTTTCTCTGAGTAAAATTGCATTATTATGCATTTGGTTAGTTGAACACTGACATTACCTTATTTTGTGTAGTATATGGATTTCCAAAATGCATATGAGGTCCCCCCATGCTTGTTTTGCCACCCGCATGTTACAAAATAAGGAACTATTGTCACTAAAGCAATGGCATCTTAAAATAGGTTATACAGATAGAACCATAAGTTGTAATGTTTTCAAATGGTATATTCGGTTACTGCAGTGAATGAGAATTGCACTATTAAAAACGAAATGAATGCAATAAACCCCACACCAGCCCAGCCTTTCTCTTGTTACATTTTTTAACTCATTTTTATGCAATGCAAATTCCGTTCGATTTTGCCATGTCTCTGAAATATAGACCCACAGACACGTGCACAATTAGGAATCACTTCAGCACAAAGCCACATCATTTCAGGGTGAAGTTGCTTTTCAGTCGATACTTTCTTACTCTTACTCAAGTAGTTATTTGGATGACTACTTTTACTTTAACTTGAGTAATTGTTATTTTAAAGTAAGTGGCAACTCTACCCACCTCAGCTAGCAATGTATTCTACAGGAAGTGTTATGAAAGTGATCAGGTGTTTCGCTGTGATAAATACCTGAAGTTGTACCCTGTAGACACGTTGTTGTTCTGGGAGACAGCATCCAGGCGAGTAAAGGAAAAAGCAGGATTGCATTCCTCTGCTGATCTGTCCAAGTCACAGACCCAGTTAATCTTTATACCGATCACACCCCCCTAAGAGAGAGAGAGAGCAAGAGAGTCAAGTTAGTTTTAAAATAATCAAGTTACACCTGTACATTTGGGTAGACTTAAAGGTACAATAGGTAAGTTAAAACATTGTTACAAGACCATTGTATATCCCTTAATTGAAAAAGGCTCACGGGGGGGACAAAGGAACCAGATGCAGACACAGGAGTGTGGAAAAAATGGCAGGTATTAATGATGGCAGATGAAGGGGCAGACAGAGTGTAGTCCAAACAGGCGATCAAAACCGGGAAGGCCATCCAAAAAAAGGGCAGATGTACAGAATCCATAAGGGGTAAAGGAATGTAAGGGCTTGGGACTCAAAAAAGCAGAATAAGACAAACTAGCAAGGTGCAACTGAAAAAGACAGGTATAAATGCACAGGGGAATGAGACAAACTAGGCGGAGCAAGGGAGTGAGGGCAGTCTAACAATAAACATCAGGTGAGACACATGAAAAGGTAATAATACAATAACAAGGGGGAAACGAAAACGTGGACTGGATTCACGGAGACACACATGTAATACAAACGGCTCCGGACTACGGAGTAGACAATTGCACAGAATGCGAGACAGATGCAAACACTTTGCTGAAACTAAGCAAGTAATCAGTGATAGAATATGGAAGCGCGGTTACAGAACAGAATTGAAAGTGGAGATGTGTTAGTAAGTTAGTTACGTGATTCAATTACAAATACCCAAAACTAGTGAATGTTAGTTTGTTAGTTTGATGAACATATTAGTGTGTTAATATAATTAGTACTGTACAAATACTGTGTTCGCTGGGATTAGTATATTAGTGCTATCTACAAACTTGAAATGGAGAGAAAGCAGGAAGTAAGAACAGCAAGACAGAAGGAATCATGGGAAACTGGAAAATTCTGAAAACACCCGAAGCACACAGTGAAGCACACAGACAGGGGAGTGACTCGGGATCAGAAACATTCAGACAGACATCACAGGGGAAGACGAGTACAAAGACTAATGAATGTAAACCACCAGACATGAATATGAAAAATAATTAATTACAAGAATAACGATAATAAACAGACAGATAACACGAACATGACACTCACTGACATGTTGACTCACCCTCTGCCTGTGTTTATAGTCCTTAAAATGGGTTTCAAAATATACAGTTGACGCAGCAACACTCTGTACCAAAACATTGTACAGCTGTACAGTAATTCAAGCTCATTGGCTGAAAATTGGTTCTTGCAATGTATTAGTTCCATTGTCAGTGCAAGAACTGCAGGGCGATTTTGGACAACTGCTCGTTTCTAACACTGAGCACAGACGCATTAAATTACAAGGACACAAAGCTATTCCCTGTACTCATGTAATTCCCAGTAGCAGAATAAACACAAATATCATTGCATTCTCTTCTTTGCCCTGCGAAACGTCTGAATTTCTTGAACAGCTAATTGAGAAGCATTCCCTGTAAAGCCAGTATTAAGATTAATAAAGAAGAGTTACAATAAGCTGGTGTTAATATTGTGCAAATTATAGTTGCCGCTATGTATTTTAAATGGATTGCAGTTGGATAACGTTACATTAGTTTCAATATTATGTCCCGTATTCAGCGTCTGGGAATATGGTCACCCTAAGATACAGTGGAGTGAGGCCTTGTCATGTGATGAAACAGTGACGCACCTAAGGCTGCATGAGCCCCTGCCTCAACCAATCAGAGATCAGTTTTCTTACTCATCACTTACTCACATTGATTCAAGGATTTTTGATGATTTTTGTTGATCTCTCTTTCTTTTTGGTTCAGCCTAGGAAAATAATTGACCCTGGAAAATTGTAAAATGATATTGCCAGCTTCTATTGATGACTGGAATGTGAAGCTTAGGGGCTGTAATTCATGCTCCAATGAGTATGATGAGCTCATCAATAATTCTATTTCTGGGCCATGGCAGCCATCTTGCGGAGGTGCCACTTGCAGAAGAACCAAATTGAATGGGCTTGAATGGAACCACGTGACCATGTTTCCTTTTCAATTATATCACAGTTCAATATATGCAACACAGTTCAATGTAATGCAAGTTTCTCAAAAGGGCACTGCTGCCCCCCTACTGTCGGGAACCTGCAAGGACGTCAGATTGCTGTGGATTAGTGCACTAACATAGCAGATCTCCCGAGGCAGAAGTGCCGAATGAAACACGAAACCACTGTATAAAAAATATTTTGTGTCTAAATGATAGACAATGAAAACAAATCGCTCATCTGATTGAATAGTTCCTCGGAGGACAGTGAAAACATATTTCACTCAAAACTAGAGGGCATTTCCAGTGACATGACCCAATTTGAGCATCTAAATACATTCTCAAAATGTATTATTATATTGTATGCTTAGGAGCAGGCCTGCTTTTGAATAATAGATGGCATGTGAAATTGTGGGGATGTGTTTGACTGTGTTGGGGGTTGGGTATTTGTTCTTCAATCACTGGACATTAATCAATATATAGTATACAAGTTATATTATTGCAATTGTTGTACTTATTATTATTTTTTTTTACAATCTTCTAGACCTGCTGCTGCCAGATGGGGAGAGGGATGTTGAGAGGTAGAGGCAGGGGAAGGGTGTCTGGCAGGAGGAAGTGAGAACACATTTTTCAGGAATTTCAGGTTTTATCATTTAGTATGCAATCTATAATATTTACACCTCATACATGACCAACAATTAAAAACAAATAAATACAAGAACTAAAATGGTAAAAAAACAAAAAAACAATGAACAATAAATGCAATGTAGGCTATGTGTTTTTCCAGTTTGTGGGATTTATATCAAAGACAAACTGGACAAGATATGATCCATAAAAACTGTTAAGTGGCTTTTCAGTAGGCTGACAATGCGTACATTGCATGGGAAAGCTGTAAAATGAGTAATATTCCTGGCTGCAACTTCCACCTTAGACCTGGGATGAGTAACCGGGTGGCAAAGGGGCAAATTGCGGACTTGTATGACTGGAAAATTGCTACACCAAAATTGCAATCGCTCTTTGACACACCCTGACCAGCACCTCTCCTCCCACGTTCGTCCCAGAATTACGGGACAGGTTGGAAATATCTAAATTTGCCAGAACAACAGCTTGCAACATGTCAGGGACCGGCCGGCAAAATAGAGCCCTTGACTTGCCGAAAAGGAGACAACTGAAGGCGGCAGTAGAAACCTGGAAAGGCATTTCCAAAGAAGATGCCAAAGGAATGGTGATGTCAATGGGTCATAACCCTGATGCAGTGCTATGCAAACCAAGTATGAGATGTTATTGCATTTATTCACTTGTAAGCTGAAAATGGGGGATTCTACACAAAACCAGGTGTTTCTGTAAAATGGTCAAACATACACTCACCAAGCACTTTATTAGGTATTTTAGACTTGTGTTTTAGATTTCAACATTTTTCCCCCATTCTGATGGTTGACATTAACTGAAGCTCCTGACCCGTATCTGCATGATTGTATGCATTGAACTGCTGCCACACAATTGACTGATGAGATAATCGCATGATTAAGTAGGTGTAATAAAGTAAAAATGTTCCTAATAAAGTTCTCGGTTAGTGTATACACATGTAAATACCATGAAATAAAAGCTGATTAAATGATGAATATGGGACAGACAATCTCAAATCCAGGAAATCTCGGAAAAATCTCCAAAAGATGGTTGATGACTCACCTCACCATTGGAGTCAATGCTATTTGACAGCCATTTCGAAAAATGACTGCCATGGCCCTCAGCGGCCAAATTTTTAATAGCTCCATATCTGAATCTTTTTATATCATAGAGAGCTACCTTTGTGCCAAATTTAGTACTTATCGCAAAGTACATGATTTTTTTAGCTAAACTGCCAGACTATATTCGATAATAATGATTATTGTATTAAATAAAGTCTGGCTCCATGTTTGCAGTGACTGTCAATCACTGGCTCACCACAGGGTTATTAAAATAGGCGATGAGCTCCAGGGGAGAGGGTTGGGGGCAGAAGTGGGGTTTAGGTAAAATGAATTTCCCCACCTCATTGGCGATGCTGTCAAAATCCTGATTGGCAAATCTAAGGATGTCCGCTACCCTGAAGATGGGGCAGTAGATGTCACTCATGTTAAAGAAGCAGGTCTTTATTTTGTCTTTCGAGATGCTGGGCAGCAGGGTCCCTCTGCAGGGAAGGAGGAAGAGGGAGAGGAGAGTGTAGCACACCCCTTGGTTAATTCGTAATTTTTTTCATTTAAAAAAACAAAAACATATCAATGGCTTTTTTGTAGCAATATCGATTCAATGTGTTTGAGTTCTTACATTTCTCCTTTACATGCTGTTTTAAACTAGTCTGTATCAGTGTGACATTCCTGCCACGTATTCAAATTTGACTACCAAGTGTAAATGAAATTTGGATAAGTCATATCCGGATACTACTTAGACAAACGACTAGGGGTAAATGGGCCAAAAATATGGAAAGCGTCTTTAAAATTCATAGTTTGAACTGATTAATGCTCAATATTACCCTGTCTGAGGACATTATCGGTTGTCTCTTGGCAGTCTTCATTCTCCAAATAGGCAATGCTATTTTCAAATTTTCTAGGAATACAGTAGATTTGTTTCTAAATGAACTCTGTATTTGGAGCATGAAAACAAACCTTTGTGACACCAAGTGAGTACAGGTGTCGCTAAATCCACCAAAAGTGAAAAACTACAGACACTTTAAATAGTTCACTTGACACTTTAACCCTTTAAACAAAAAAATGTCCTGCAGTCTACTTGCATATTTGAAAAAACATGATTTTATCATGCAAGATTGTATCACGTTTAGCCAGATGCCCAGCAAAGCAATGTGGGATTGTCTGAAGGAAGTTGTGCAATTGGTCACAGCATTACATTACAGCATTAGTGATTTTGCTATCAGTGTATGATCTGCACAGAAACTCCTCTGGCCCAACAAGGGCTTGCAGGCTGTTTGCACCACAGCTGCAATCATGGTGCAAACCTAGGCACAAAAGTGCTTATGCCCGTACGCACATACGGTCAGCCCAAATCCCTCCAGATTATACTAAACCATGGGCAGTCATGACTCCAACATATAAAAAAAATGCCACTATGCAGAAAACAAATAAACCATTATAAAATGCATGGTGTACTGGGCATGGCTACTGAATCTTGCCGCTTTCCGAAGTCAAGCGAAGGGCACACCCAGAACACCCAGTGCACATTGAAAGTCAAGGACAAGGCAGGCGTTTCTCCAATAAAGTTATTTTGCGGCAGATACAGACCACTTTTTTGTATTTCTTAAGATTTACTAAACAAAATAAAACCAGGAATCAATAAAATTACAAAACGTGATTGCAAAGAAAAGATACAACCAATGGCAAATATCAATTTATACCCTGATGCTTTTTAAATGAATTAGAGTAAGGGTACAGCAGATAAATTCATCCACAACAGACATTTAATACCATTCTTTTTCTTTAGGGACTGGAATAGATTATCATGTCTCCATCAATCTGTACAATACATAAACATATATTATGATTAGTCCCTGTTTTCAAGTAACACATAACTTCAATATTCAGAAAATAAATCCCATTATTTCATCAATCATGTGGAAAAACAGAACTATCACAACTTAATGAAACTGTCTGTGTCACAGAAGTTGCTGTCACTGTAAACATAGCTAGCTAGATTTGGCATATTTGCTGGCCTGTACCAGTGACGTACTTAGTTATGTTACATGGAGACATACAAACACCTGTTGCTGTCTCCCAGTCAGGATTTTTCAGACTCTGGCAGGCAGCCCCTCCAGGCTACTTCCAGTACCCTTCCAGCTTAGCAACCCTCCGTCAGCATCTATCCCAAACTCTACTGGCCTGTTGCATTGTTATGCTGCCAATTGTCATGTGGATTCCTCTGTGGTACATGCTGTTGTGCCATTGCCCATCCTGCTCCTGTTCATGAGCTAACCCTAGCCTCAAGCTAACGTTTTCCTCGCCAGCCATGCCACCGCCTTCTCAATAGCCACTCTATTCATGATTATATGGACACTGTCAAAGAATTCTGAATACTTTGCAAACCCTGTTCCGTCCACAGACGCAAATTTGTTTATAACTTTTTGTCTCCTAACTCCATCTTGTCTCTGTGGTCTTGTCACACTCAATTCCTCATTACGTCATTACAACAAACAGCATGTGAATACAGCCAATCTCTGCCCCATTCCAAAACTCTCACAACTAATCAAAAATCTACCTTTGAAGTTGGCCTTTTTCAACACTCGCTCCCTCAACAATAAAAGCCTAATTCTAAATAAATTCATAACAAACAACCTGGATTTCCTCAGTGAAACCTGGCATAAACCTATGGACTATTTCTCACCCAGCCAAACGACAGCCCATAGATACAGCCACCTGGAAAAACCACGCCCTGATGACCGTGGAGGTGGTATTGCGGTTTTTCACCGGAAAGACATTAAGACCTCTCCTATTTCTATTCCACTTCCTCAGTCATTTGAATATCTTGCTTTTAAACTCTCTGGTCCTACCCCTCTGGTCATACCGCCCCCCTAAGCCTAACCCATCCTTCCTCTCTAACATAACTGATTTTCTGACCCAGTAAAGCTTAGACTTTAATGTTCACATTGACTCCACTGACTGCAAAACTGCCTCAGACTCTGGATTTGTTACACTGTTTTAACTTCACACAGCCCATCGACTTCCCCACCCACAACTGCGGTCACATTTTGGATCTTGTCTGCTGCACTGGTCTCAGTACACACCATCTATCTGGTCTTGGCCTCTCCATCTCTAACCACCTGGCCATCACCATGGATACTGACATTCCCGTGGCCATACCAAAAGAAAAATGCACAATAACCTTTTGTAACATCAGATCCATCTCCCTCACTTGAGGAAAAAATGTCTATGTCCACCTCCCCTTTTGACTTTGTCACCTACTACAGCAATACATTCTCCTCCTGCTTTGATCAGCTGGCCCCCATCAAAACTTTTTTTGCACATTCTGCTCCTTGGTACACTCCCCAACTCCGCCAGATGAAATCCCAGAGGCGACAGGTTGGGCAGAATCGGTTAATTTGCCAAGGAACACAGCGATTGGCCGAAAGAGAAATGGCGTATCATTCTGTGGACTGATCTAGTGGTCGTCAACAGTATGTCAGACTACACCTGGGTACTGAATTCAAGGCACAGTACACTGTGAAGACAGTGAAGCAAGGTGGCGCAAAAATCATGGTATGGGGATGTTTTTCATACTACAGTGTTGGGTTTGTATACCAGGGATCATGGATCAGTTTGAATACATCAAAATACTTGGAGATTGTGTTGCCGTATGCCGAAGAGGAAATGCCCCAGAAATGGGTGTTTCAATAAGACAACAACTGCAAACACGAGTTTGTGAGGTTCCAGACAAAAAGGATTGAGGTAATGGAGTGGCCAGCTCAATCCCCCGACCTCAACCCCATTGAAAACTTGTGGGGTGACATTAAAAATGCAGTTTCTGAAGTAAAACCCAAAAATTCACAGGAACTGTGGAATTTTTTCATCCTGGGCTGAAATACCTTTTTCTAGGTGCCAGAGGTTGGTTGACTCAATGTAACGCAGATGCGCAGCAGTTATTGTTAAAAACAATGGTTATGCAACTAAATATTAGTTCAGTAATTTAAAGTGAAGTTAAATCTTGAAGCATTTTCTTTGCTTCCTGTAAAGAATAACGCAGACTTGATAAAATTTGATTTGGAATTGAATGTGTAATGTTTCCACTACATTTGAGATATTGAACTAAAAGCTATTAAAAAATATTGCACTTTATTCACTTATTTTAAAGCACTGTTATTTATTTGAACACAACTGTATAGTCTATGCTTCAGACTGAAACGGCCCGGGCTGAATACATTTAGCCCAAATGGATAACAAATCGAAGGGGCATGTCATTATACGTAAAGCTGACCTGGGGTGAGAAAGTAGCCCTGTAGCTAAATAATAATAATTGAAACTAAACCACTTCAATTAATTAATTGACATAGCCCCATTAGCCCATTCATACCAGCCGCCACTGCACGTTACACTGCTTCTAACCACGACATGGTAGCATGAACTTGGGCACCCTGGTCAACAAGCCTTTTACAATTAATATCTAAGTGAACAGAAGCAAACCTGACTTCTAAATGATATGCTATTAAACATGACAGATTTCTTCTAACTTTAAAGCTAGATTAATTTAGTAGCCTACTCCTTGGTGGAAATGAACCGTCTTCATTCTGAAATCCTTGGACAACCGTTTAGAGGAACCCATGGTTGTTAATACCAGACAGAACTGTCACTTCCTAACTGCCCTAATGAGTAAATCACCTGGGTCTGGGCCTTAGTAATCATCTTTTTAAAAAGTAACAAAAAATTATCCAAAAGGGTCGCCAAACTTTTGCATAGGGCCCTTTTCTTTTTTATCATTTATAAAGTTAAAAAGCAATCTTGCTTTCAAATTTGCAAATAGGTCCCATGTTTAACTTCATGTAACCACTTCAGTTCAGCTTTGCTTCTGATCACATACAGATTAATTGTAAGAGACATTTTAACCAGGGGTGCCCACATTTTTGCATCCCAATGTATAGTATTGTTAACATTATAGCTAGCACCAGACAGCTAGTTTGTTCTTGATATCGATGGATATTTATATTAAGGAGTATCATTCTTATTACATACAACATGTCCAACTTAGTCCATTTGGATTCTGATATTATTGCATAGGCTATATGTTGTGACTTTATTAATTAACTTATTCAAAATTGCCGATCCGCGGCGGCACGTGCTTGAAAGGCGAGCACTGAGGATTACCAACTGAGAGTTCAGAAATAAAAATACAACCTAGCGAAAAACAGCTAGGCTGTTTTTGAGGCGCAGCTCACGAATAAACACAAACAAAAATACAATAACCGGGGACACCGTCCCTCTACCGTCGGCTCAAACAAGCCTCAAACAAAATAGAAAACCCTTTGGGAAGGCGTCGGTGACCTACACAACTAAACCGAACGCCTTCCTTACCTTTTTCTCTTTTAGATAGAATGGCTTTGCAAACACACACCTGCACAGTACCTGACTCTTTAACAGACCAGAGTCTATCGTGTGCATTACCAGCTTTGAGTAGAGCGAACAGTACACAAAAGCACTGAAGGCTGGTAGGAACTGGCCTTAAATACTCAGCTGGGAGATAATTCCCCTGGCGCAAATGAGGAACAGGTGTCAACAATTATCCTAGGCCCTCTAGCGGGCACCACGGAAATTACCTCCCACCATGACAACCTCCAATAGATTCAACTGTGACAGCAAGAAGTGGTGCTTGACCAACTCCTCTGAAATCACAACTGATTTCCTTTTTAGTGCCAGACCGTGGCATGTTGATATTATAATGCTCAGCAATGACCAACATATCAGCATTCCTACAAAGGTCACTTTCATTCTACTGTAGTATCAGAAACAAAATCATTTTAAATTCCATACTGTGCAACACGAAAGACAAACCCTAAACACACCGAGAACACAAAATCTACAAAGGCAATACATATTAAAAAAACACAAAAAAAAAACAAAACAGGAAATTAGTACAAGCTAGTCAAAGCTGAGATAACAGTAACACAAGTAAGTCCAAGCCTAGCTAGACAGCACAAGGTAAACAAAGTTTGACTATGGACAAAACAAGCCTCCAAAGAGCATGAAAGCCCAAATTGAAGACAAAACTCAAGCCAGCCTAGAAAGTCCAAATTATGGACAAAAAAAGTAAGCCATAAATGGCAAGCAAACAAAGACCAGAACATCCTGGATGAGCCCCTAAAATATGTTAAGGCCCAAATCCAGATTATACTAACCCAGGGGCATACATGACTGCAACAAGACAATTAAGACACGGTGTGGCATTTCCCAATCAGGCAGAGAAGAAGGATAACCTATTTTTCTATTTTCGGGGGCTGTTGCAACCCTGCTTAGACATGCCCAAAGGGAAAGAAGAAAGGCAAGTGAGGACAAAGATGTAGAGGATGATTAAGGATGGAACCATATTGCAATCAGACTCAGGATGCACAAATTAAGCACTAACAGACTCATCACAGTCAGACTAATCTTGGACAGACTAATCACGGAACTCATCATGCACAAACTCTTGGTCAGACTTGTCATGGTCAGACTCGTAATGGACAGATTCATCATGGACAGAATCATGGCTGTTTTTTTTTTACTCACTTGGTGAAGTTGAAGAGGGGGAAGCGGATGCTGTTCTTAATGAAGATTGTGAAGTTCTGCACCTCCATCATCGGATCACTGAGAGAACGAGAGAGAAAGATTTAAATCGAGAGAGATTTACAAGAGTCCAGAATAGCAGAGATGTTTCAGTGACTGACTGCAGTTGGATGATTGGCACGGTCGGGGTATGGGTGAACGTGCAGACAGCACCACGGACAGACCCTCACATCTTAATGCTGTCAATCTCAGCAGGGCACCAGCCTTGAATCTCACAGGTCTTTGAAGAGTTGTCAAAGTCCACACATCTGCCAGTCATTATACCTGTGAAAGAGACGTTGTCCCAAGCAAGATATTTATAATGCACTTACAATCAAATTGTGCATCTGATACTGTATTTATTGTGTGATTATTTGAGAGAGAGAGAGAGCGAGAGAGAGAGACAGAGAGAGAGACTGCATTTGATTGCCAATTTGATTCCCTGTCCTGGCTGTGTCGAAGTGTCCCAACAAGCGTACTATGAATGCAGACCATTCACCATTAATAAGGTGAGTTTATTCATAGTCAGCCAATCAGAAATGAAAAGATGCAAAAGAAGATGGATGCTTGCCTTGAGCTTTAACAAAGCTGGGAGGAAGACCATCTTATTTATTTGTGAAGGGGTAGGCTTGAGAAAATATCAGCTATCATGGGGAAGGAGAGACTCACCATTGGGTACCCAGACCCACCGTCAGGCACCAGGACTTACTGTTAGGCACCAGAACTCACGGTTGGGAACCAGGACTCACTGTTAGGCACCAGGCCCTTTTGGATGGTGGTGTTAACATTAAAAAAAAATATATATATATAATATGTGACGCAACATGATAATTGGTGTATCTTAAAGGAGATCTCATTTTTCTTTTTTTCAGTTTGATGTGAAAGCAGAAGATCAGAGCTTAGGTTAGGTATTACTTGACCGGATTGGCCAATCCGTTTTGGAGATATGGTTTATTAAAAAATGTGTGTCTGACAGAAGTGGTTTTGTGAAATCAGAAAGGTTTTTTAAGTGGTTGTCACAGTTTCTCACCAGGAAGTGTCACCTAACTGGCCCATCAGCCACTGTTTTCGAACAGATCATACAATGGTAGTTTTTCTCCTGAGGAATATGTTTGATTATGGTTGACTATCCCAGTCTCTAAAACACTCTGATTGATGTGAATTGGACCAATATTTATCGAGAAAACGACAAATGTCACACAATGTCCCTGTGTTCATAAGACTGTGTAATGTCACGATGGTCTGAACACCTATTCACGCAGGCTGAGCCATATAAACCTGTCCGGTTCATCTCTCATTAGCAACAGCTTCCCCACCGCAATGGATCGTATATGTGACTCATACCAAGTTTTTATGAAAACGGAAGGAATTAGACCAAAGCTTGTCTGGAAGTATTTTTTTATTCATTATTCATGAAAGTTTCACTGTTCGTAACATAGTGAGCTAACTTGGTGTTTTGTTACACATTTTCACAATATTGCATTGTTATCTTGTTGTTCATGAAAGAATGTACAGGAGCTAATCTTAGTTTGATTTAGTGTTGTTAGCATTCCTGTGAAATCATCCCATCATTTTAAAATAAGAGATGCATACTAAAAAAAAACATGTGTTGGAAAACATGGGAGCCAAGCCCTGTACAGTCAACCATGCCCCCCGAAGTATCTCACATTGTGGTCAATCTTCAACCCTGTTTAGCCCCCACAACTAAATTTCCCACAACTTGTTCCTCCCTCCACCAGATGTAATCACCAGATGTAATCATTTATGCCAATGGCCATTTGGTCCATTGTTTCCATTGAGGAACCGGGTATAAGTGTTGACATTCGCCCTCAGTAGTTAGTTCTTGTTAATCTGTACTTGGGGAACAGACCCACTAGTTCCTCTACTATATTAAACTACATATTTGAAACAAAGAAGCATTTATTTTTACATTACATTTACATTTTAGTCATTTGGCAGACGCTTTTCATCCAAAGCGATTTACAAGTGCATAGGTTCTTCCACAAGTCAAAGCTAAACATATTGAAACGGATGCGTGCGGCAATAGGAAGCCAGTGGAGGCCAATGAGAAGTGGGGTGACATGAGCCGACCTGGGCTGACTGGTGATCAGGCGGGCTGCAGCATTCTGGACCAGCTGGAGGGGCTTGATGGCACATGCTGGGAGACTGGCTAGGAGGGAGTTGCAGTAATCCAGGCGGGAAATGACGAGCGCCTGGACTAGGAGCTGGGTGGCTTTCTCCGTCAGGAGATGACGGATACGGCGTATATTGTACAGAAAGAACCTGCAGGTTCTGGCAGTGGAGGATACTTGTGGAGCCAGGGTGAGGCAGTTATCAAGAGTCACCCCAAGATTCTTTGCCGTACGGGAGGAGGAAACTACAAAGTCTTCAACAGTCAGTGAGAGGTCGATTGACGGAGAGGACTTAGAGAAGCTCAGGTTTGGCAAGGTTAAGCTTCAGGTGGTGGGAAGTCATCCACGCAGAGATATCAGCCAAGCAGGCAGAGATCTGTGCGGTGACTTGGGTATCGGGAGGGAAGGAAATAAAGAGTTGGGTGTCATTGGCGTAAGAGTGATAAGAAACGCCCTGGGAAGAGATAACAGAACCAAGAGACATGGTATGAGACATGGTTTTTCTACTGACAATCGTACGGAGAAATACATTTAACTCTTTAAAGATTCTACACCTAGTTATCCTATTAATGCACATGTTTCCTTCCTTCTGTTTTCATAAAAACTTGGTACAAGTCAAGGGGAAGTTGAGTATTTAGTTGTGGTTTTCGCTATGTGTTTAAGTGTCCAAAAAGTAGCCAAAAAGTAAAATAAAAAAAATTAATAAACCACATTCCTCAGGAGAAAAACTACCATTGAATGGACGTTAACTACCGGGGCAAGTGGTCGTTTTGCCATGTTCTGTTCAGAACACGGCAGTGAGTCTACATTAGCCTGTTTATTGAAATAAACCATTATTTTTAGTAGCCTATATTGATGTGTATCAAATAGATACTCAAACCACCCTATCAGGTACCAACAATCATCCCATGGTGAAAGTCACTTGGATCATAATTTCCCCCTTTGTGATGGTTGATGTGAACATTATCTAAAGCTCCTGACCCGTATCTGCATGATTTTATGCATTGCACTGCTGCCACACGATTGACTGATTCGATAATCGCATGAATAAGCAGGTGTACAGGTATTCCTAATAATGTGTTCAGTGAGTGTATAAACCCAATAGTGCTAAAAGAGTTAAATGAGATCGTCTTTAAACCACTGGCAAGCATTACCAGGTTCACTGGCTTCAGAAAGTAATCAGACCCCTTCACTTTTTTGTACACTTTATTGTGTTGTAGATTTAATTTTAATTGGATAAAATTCACATTTTTGCCAATCAATCTACACTCAATAACCCATAGAGAAAATGAAGACATTTACACAAGTATTCAGACCATTTGCTGGGGCACTCCAAATTGTGGTCAGATGCATCCAGTTTGCTTTTATTATCCTTGAGATGTGTCTATAAATTGATTTGCTTTGACTGTTCCCAGGAGCACAGTGGCCTCAATAATTGGAAGAATAATTGTGAAATGGAAGAAGTGTAGAACCACCAGGACTCTTCCTAGAGTTGGCCCTCCGGCCATCCAAGCAAGAAGGGCCTTGGTCAGGGAAGTGACACTGGTGACACTAACAGAGCTTCGGAAGTCCTCTGCAGTGATAGGAGAAGGATGGCCGTCTTAGCAGCACTCCCTCAATCAGGGCTTTATGGTAGAGTGACTAGATGGAAGCCACTATTGAGGAAAAGACATATGACAGCCCTCCTGGCGTTTTCCAAACGTCATTTAAAGGACTCAGAGCATGAGGAAAAACATTATTTTTTCTGATGAGATGAACTCTTTGGTCTGAACTCCAAGCAGTATGTCTGGCGAACACCAGGCACTGCTCATCACCTGGATAATACTATCCTTACAGTGAAGCATGGTTGTGGAAGATTCATGCTATGGGGGTGCTTCTCAGTGGTAGGGATAGGAGGACTGGTCAGAATTGAGGGAAGGATGAATGCAGCCTTAAAGAAAACCTCTTCCCGAGTGCACGCAACCTCAGACGGGGGCAACGGTTCATCTTTCAGCATGACAATAACCTGGAGCATACAGCCAAGACAACACTGGAGTGGCTTTGGCACAAGTCTCTGACTGTCCTTGAGTGGGCCATCCAAAGCCCAGTCTGAAACCCCATAAATCATCCGTGGAGAGACCTTGAAGGTGGCAGTTCACAGACACTTCCAATCTGATGGATCTTGAGAGGATCTTCCAGGACAAATGGAAGAAATCCAGGTGTGCACAGCTTGTAACTTAACCAAGAAGACTCAAAGCTGTAATTGCAGCCAAAGGGATGAATTAAGGGTCTGAATACTTATATTATACTACTGCTCAAAGGTTTGGGTTCAACCTTGTCTTTTTCTGCTTTAATATTTTATTTTCTCTGTTTGAACAGGCCATTCAGCCGAGAAATGCTTGCCTTTTCCTACCCTTAAGTGTACCTACTGCCTAGTTTGCCTACAAGCTAAACAGAATCTAACACCGTATCAAGCCTGGTCATGAAAACCCCCAGTGTTTCTGCCTCCACTACATGTACTGGCAAGCTATTCCACACATTGACCACTTGCTGTGTGAAAAAATACTTCCTAATATCTGTACACAATTTCCATCTGTGCCCTCTTGTTTTGCTAATCAAACTCATCCTGAAGAAACCCTTATAATTCACTTTGAGGCTTTTAAATTCATTAAAGGGATTAAAAATCTAATCCCCCCTCAGGCTCCTTCTACTAAATTTAAAGAGATTAAGAATCCTCAGTCGATCCTCATAAATCTTATCTTTTATACATGGAATCAATCTGGTTACCCTTCTCTGAGCCTTTTCCAGAGCCTCTATAGCTTTCTTATAGTGCGGTCCCCAGACCTGCACACAGTACTCCTAGTGTGGTCGAGCAAGAGTATTGTATAAGGCGAGGGTAACTTCCAACACTCCTTGCCTAGCATCCTATTGGCCTTTTTACTGCCTGTAATCCTGCCTAATATTTCAAATGTAGTAGAAACATTCACATTCAATTCCAAATCAAAGCATTAACAAATTTAATCACGTCTGTGTTATTCTTTTACAGGAAACAAAGAAAAGGAATATTAATCTGTTAAAAAAAATGGCAGTTCAATTCTTCAATTGTGTTGAATTATGCATGTCATTTGCTTCACAAATGCAGATTTTACCTTTGAGACTGGGCAAAAAATACACATGGAATTTTGATAAGTATTTTTGCTCTTCATATAAAAATATGTATGCATTTGTACAAATCAGAAGACACAAGACACAAGTTTTTTGTGAATATTATTGAGACTAATCTCTTTCGATATGTTAATGAGGTTACCGTAACCGCGGAAGGAGCAGTATGAATAGTAATACAAAAAAAATAAAAAATCTCTGAGGTACAATATCCATTCACTTCATCAGTATTTCAGTGAATATGAACCATAAAGCTAAACATTCTCCCTCATATACAGTATTGTCATGTTTTTAAACTGAATGCATTCACAATTCCTTTCTATCACAAAAATGTAACCAGCGCTTACAGCAATATGCAGATAAGCTTCAGTGTAATTCAAAGACCTGCTTTGCCATTTTGACACAGCCAAGCCGTTTATCATTTTAAAATGCTCTCTGTTTCATTTAACAACTCCATTTTTCTGTTTACAACTTCACTATGAGCCACAAGAGAACGGTTATGAGTTAGAGTAATGTAAACATGTGGTGTAGAGTGGAGCTGGTCCCAGACTGCAATTTAAAGCCCATAATAGCCTACGATGTGTTACAGAAACGTGGATGTTATTAACATTAGCTCATCAGTATAATCATTACGTTAAATGAAATATACAAGTTAGCTAGCCAATGTTAGCTTGTTGATGTTCGCTTCTCAAGCTGGACCAGGATGTATCATTACAAGCAATATATTATAAAGTTTATTAACTTCATGTAGGGAGAGCAAAATGGGGCTTTAGAATGTAGACCGCTGTGTGTGCACGTGAACTCAACAGTATGTTTTTGGTAGTATTTTCTTGGCCTTTACTGGTCCCCATATGAGGTTAGGATGATGTATCTAGCATAAGCCAGTGGATAGCCCTAGTCACCTAATAGGGTAAAACCACTGTGTTACATTATTTAGCATGGTTAATAGGCTATTATACATTGAAAAAAAGAACTCACGAGAAGCCACCTGTCTCCACTCTCACTACCTTCTAGACGCAGGTCTACTTTGCTGTGGCGCAGAAAGAGTCGTGCGTTGATCCTGGCCATTTGGAGCATACATTGTGTAGTTGCATACAGGCTTCGCAGATGATCTGAACATTCAATGGATGGAAATTCTTCCTGTTAACATATACATGTTCATCTGCAGATGGTGTGCTTAAGGCAATATACAGACTCTAATGAAGTAATCCTGGAAGACTTTAACAGAAGCCAAAGGTTGGCAGAAACCTGGCAAATTAAATTCAATGCAACTAGAAGTAAAGTTCTATAGTTAAAAAATAATAGCAGTACAACATCAGTAACCTGATGAACCACTGTTATTAGTAGTAGTGATATTTCTGCATGGCAAATCATGTACTTGTAGATGTAGTAGTGTAATAGAAAAACAACAGACCCAACTGTCAAGACATGCATGCTGCTTGTTCTGAGAAATGGACTCATTCATTGAAAGGGGCGTGTTCAAAATAATAGCAGTGTGGAGTTTCATTTGTTTAATTAGTATCATTAATTGTCCTTTATTAAGGAAGAAGGGGACCAAATGTTTCACACATTTCCTTCTGAATTGCTAAGTAAAATGGGCCGTTCCAAACATTGTTCGGAGGAACGTCATTTCATTAAAAATTTGACTGGAGTGGGGAAAACATATAAAGAAGTGCAGCAAATGATAGGATGCTCAGCTAAAATGATCTCAAATGTTTTGAAATAGCAAAAAACCCCGGAACAAGCGGAAGAAAACGAGCAACTACTGTTAAAACCGATCGGAGAATAGTCAGAATGGCAAAGATTCAGCCATTCATCAGCTCCAGAAAGATCAAAGATGATCTACAATTACCTGTAAGTGCTGTTACAGTCTGAAGATGTTTGAGTGAAGCTAAGCTATCAGCAAGAAGCCCCTGTAAAGCACCATTGTTGAAAAAATGCCATGTGCAGAATCGGTTAAAATTTGTTAAAATGGATCACATCAATTGGCCCAAAGAGAAATGGCATAACATTCTGTGGACTGATGAGAGTAAAATTGTTCTTTTCAGGTCTAGTGGTCGTCGATGACCCCCGGGTACTGAATTCAAGCCACAGTACACTGTGAAGACAGTGAAGCATGGTGGCGCAATAATCATGGTATGGGGATGTTCTTCATACAACGATGTTCGGTTTGTATACCAGAGATCATGGATCAGTTTGAATACATCAAAATACTTGAAGAGATTATGTTGCCATATGCCGAAGAGGAAATGCCGCTGACATGGGTGTTTCAACAAGACAACAACCCCAAACACACGAGTAAGCGACCAACATCTTGGTTCCAGACCATAAGGATTGACATAATGAAGTGGCCAGCTGAATCCCCGAACCTCAACCCCATTGAAAACTTATGGGGCGACATTAGAAATGTGGTTTCTAAAGCAAAACCCAAAAATTTACAGCTTCATCCTGGGCTGAAATACCTGTTTCTAGGTGCCAGACGTTGGTTGACTCGATGCAACACAGATGGGCAGCAGTTATCAAAAACAATGGTTATGCAATTAAATATTAGTTCAGTAATTTAAAGTGGAGTTAAATCTTGAAAAATGCATTCAGTTTATACAGTAAGTGTTTGAGTTTGAGTTACACAATAGTTGTCAATAGTTACACAATCCAATAAGATGCTTTTGTGGCTGTAAACTATTCAGATGAATCTGATATTCACGACCACCACCACCTCTGTGCCTGCCTCCTGTTTCTCCTCTGTCTCTACTACTTGTGCCCTCGACCCTATCCCCTCATCCCTCCTTCAGGAAATTACACCTGACATCCTCCCATTTGTCACCTTTCTTTTGAACTCCTCACTGTCTTCTGGATGTTTCTCCCCATCCTTCAAGAGGGCCAACATCACCCCACTCCTGAAGAAGCCCACTCTGTACCCCTCCTGCATACAGAACTGCAGTCTGGTATCTCTCCTTCCTGGTACCACCTGCTGGACGCCCACCAGGCCAGCTTAAGACCTGGCCACTCGACCGAGACCACACTCCTCTCTGTCAATGAATCCCTTCAGGCTGCAGCCTCCCTCTCCTCAGTCCTGATCCTTATTGACCTCAACCACTGCATCCTCCTATCCTCCCTGGTATCTACAGGGATCTGTGGCACAGCCCTAGACTGGATTAAATCATATCTCTCTGACCGGTCCTCCCAGGTGACCTGGGCTGGTAGAGTATCAACCCCTCACCCCGTTGTTACAGGAGTCCCCCAGGGCTCAGACCTCAGTCCCCTCCTTTTCTCCATTTACACCAGATCCCTTGGCCCTGTTATCTCTGCTCATGGCATGTCATATCATTGTTATGCTGATGACGCCCAACTCTTTCCCTCCTTCCCCTCATCCAACACAGGTCTCCGCCTGCCTGAGAGACATCCAGAGCTGGATAGACAACCACCATCTAAAGCTTAGCCCAGGTAAGACGGAGCTCATCTTCCCACTGTCCCACCTGGACTACTGTAATTTCCTGCTGGCTGCCCTTCCAGTATCCGCCATAAGACCCCTACAATTTACAGACATTCACATGTCATCTCCCTGCTCAGACATCTCCACTGGCTGCCTGTTATCACTTGCATCAAATTTAAAACTTTGCTGCTCAAATACCAGGCAGTTAAGGGATCAGGCCCTGCATATATTCAATCACTTATCAGAACTTATACACCAGCCAGACCCCTCCGTTCTGCTACTTCAGGATGCCTGTCACCCCCCTTGCCGCATCTGCATTTCTCTGTCACGATTGCTGTCTGTTCTGGTGGTGGTGGCATGACATTCCTGTGACCACGTTCAAGTGCAGACTGAATACTTATCTTTTCCGGCTGCACCTTTCCTTCCCTACCTCACCACCAGGATTAGCCTTGTGCTTTCCATACATTATAAAGGCATATATATGTATGTGTGTATGTGTGCATACACGCATGCATGCATACATACACATATGCACACTCTAGGGTATTCTAGCTGCCAACTGTGGTATGCCAGTTGGTAAGTTGATGTATTCTTCAAGGGTTCAAATTGCATCTATATGGTCACGCTAGGACTCAGAACTGTACTTTCCTCTAGGGTCCTCATCGCACTTCTCCCTGTGTTCGATTTGCACTTCGTTGTACGTCACTCCAGATAAGAGTGTCTGCTAAATGCCTGTAATGTAATGCTATCCAGCTAAGATATTGCATAATGACTTGCACTAACAGCGCATGACATTCATTGACTGTATGATTTCAGTCAGACGTGGCTAATCAGCTATAATGACTTATGTTAGAGTCGAGTGCCACACAATGTTTGTTCAGACAAGTTAACCAGTCATAAATGTCTAGCTAACTGGCTAGCCACAAATACAGCTTGATAACTAGCTTGTCAAACAAGTTAAGTTAGCTATAGCTACCCACAATTTCTGACTGTAATTCAGTCATGTTAGCTGGCTTACCAGCTAAAATTAGCGTTTCTGTAAGTATGTAGCGAATGTAATGTTACAGTTAAGTGTCACTAATTGCTTCTATAAGAATATTCATGGTTTTATTTAACTTACAGAAACGTATCAGCCACATTACAAATGCTATACACACAGCTTCCACTTTCTCAATTCTCAGAGCACACCCGTGGCTCACGTCATGCATTTACTTACTTACTTATCCTTACCATTTAGGTGCCCAGTGTGCATACCCTGGTGCCAAATCCATAATATGTCTAATATAGCTGCCTCCATGTATTGCTTCTGGTGCCATCAAGCAGCTCCCATAGGCCACAAAAAGGCACTTTTTCCAATGTGACATCTCTCTACCACTCTCCTCTAACACCCATCCATCTCTCCCACCATCCACTGTCACCTGTCGGCGGAACCTACGCCACCTGTCTACCTCCACCCTCTCATCTACAATCCTCTCCTCCCTACCATCCGTGGAGTCTTTCTCTCGACTGTCTCCCGATGATGCTGCTACAACTCTCATGTCCTCCCTCTCATCTTCCTTTGACTCTCTGTGTCCCCTGACCACAAAATTAGCTTGGGCCTCCCCCCCAGTCCTTGGCTTTCTGATGCTCTACGAGCTGTCCGAACCAAACTGTGGGCAGCGGAGAGAAAATGGAAAAGGTACTGTCTCCCCAGTGATATAGCTTCCTTCCATGCCCTCCTATCATCTTTCCATTCCTCTGTCTCTCTAGCTAAATCTTCCTTCTTTCACTTGAAAATTAACGCGGCTGCCTCTAATCCCCGCAAACTGTTTTCAACCTTCTCCTCTCTTCTGGCCCCCCCCCACCTCCCTTTTCTCCCCTCTCTGACTCCGACACATTGAAACTCCTTACACCCCACCGCCCGACCACCTGTCCTCTTGACCCCATCCCCTCTCCCCTTCTACAATCTATCTCTAATGACATTCTCCCTTTTCTCTCCTCTCTAATCAATACCTCCCTCTCTTCTGGCACCATGCCCTCTTCCCTAAAGAGGGCCAGAGTCACTCCCTTGCTCAAAAAACATACTCTTGACCCCTCTTCTCTGAACAACTACCGGCCCGTCTCTCTTGTTCCCTTTCTATCCAAAACTCTGGAAGGGGCGGTCTGCTCCCAACTGTCCACTTATCTAATTCACAACAATCTCCACGATCCCAACCAGTCCGGCTTCAAGAGTGGCCACTCCATTGAGACCGTCCTGCTTGTGGTCACTGAGGCACTCCACTCTGCTAAAGCCAAATCCCTCTCCTCTGTCCTCATCTTCCTCGACCTGTCGGCCACCTTCGATACAGTCAACCATGAGATTCTGCTCTCATCGCTGTCTGGGATAGGTGTCACAGGGTCTGCACTTGCTTGGTTTTCCTCCTACCTCTCTGGTTATTCCTACCAGGTGACTTGGAGGGGCTCAGTCTCTGACCCTCACCCCCTACAAACTGGAGTCCCGCAGGGCTCAGTTCTTGGTCCTCTCCTCTTCTCGCTAAACACCATGTCTCTTTGTTCTGTTATCTCTTCCCATGGCTTTTCTTACCACTCTTATGCCGATGACACCCAACTCTTTCTTTCCTTCCCCCCCGATACCCAGGTCACCACACAGATCTCTGCCTGCTTGGCTGATATCTCTGCGTGGATGACTTCCCACCACCTGATGCTTAACCTTGCCAAAACTGAGCTTCTCTACATCCCTGCTAAGTCCTCTCCGACAATCGACCTCTCACTCACTGTTGAGGACTTTGTAGTTTCCTCCTCCCGTACGGCAAAGAATCTTGGGGTGACTCTTGATAACTGCCTCACCCTGGCTCCACTGCCAGAACCTGCAGGTTCTTTCTCTACAATATACGCCGTATCCGTCATCTCCTGACAGAGAAAGCCACCCAACTCCTAGTCCAGGCGCTCGTCATTTCCCGCCTGGATTACTGCAACACCCTCCTAGCCAGTCTCCCAGCGTGTGCCATCAAGCCCCTCCAGCTGGTCCAGAATGCTGCAGCCCGCCTGATCACCAGCCAGCCCAGGTCGGCTCATGTCACCCCGCTCCTCATTGGCCTCCACTGGCTTCCTATTGCCGCACACATCTGATTCAAGGCCCTAGTGTTGGCATTTCAGGCTGCTAAGGGGACTGACCCACCTTATATACAATTTTTAATCACTCCCTACTCCCCAGCTAGACCAATCCGGTCTGCCAGCTCTGGTCACCTTATGGTTCCCTCTCTACGAGCACCAGGCGGTCGAGCTGCACGTTCACACCTGTTTTCTGCTCTGGTGCCTCAGTGGTGGAATGACTTGCCTACCACTGTCAGGACAGCAGAATCCCTCCCCCTATTTCGACCCAGATTAAAAACACACCTTTTCAAACTATGCCATAGTCCTCCCTCTTGATTTCCCCCGCCCCCCTTTCTGATATCCCTATCCCTCTTGTCTAACCCCCCCCCCCCCAAAAGAAAATTAAAAAATTGCACTTATGATGACTATATGTTTAGAACAACACTTCATGTGTATTTTACTAGCTATGGATGTGATGCTTTAACTTGTGGAAGAACCTATGCCCTTGTAAGTCGCTTTGGATTAAAAGCGTCTGCTAAATGACAAAAAATTTAAAAATGTAATGTATGTCATGTGAATAAGGTCACATTGTCCCTTTTGCAGATTGTAATGGCTGCCTTTGTAAGTTGCACCTAGCGACACACCTAGTTGCACCTAGCTTTGCTCGCTCGTTGAGTGTGATCTCCTGCCGAATGGGACAAGTGGGCTAAATTTAGTTGGGTTGTTTTTCAATACATTTTGTGTTTGTTATAGCATACGTTTGTGGACAGTATTACAAAGAGAGACTTTAGCAAAGACTTTTCGATGTAGCTAACAGAAAATGTAGGTCCTTTCATAGTTTTTTTTTTGTTTGTTTTTTTAAAGCATGCGTTCACGTATTTTCATATCGTTTTCAATCGTACCAAATGTCGTGTAGAAAAACTCAAATCCAAGGTTTTTACTGATTAAATGTGACGGTCATGTTAACAGTTGCAGTTTTGGGCTTTCCACTACACTGCAGTTTTGGGCTTTCCACTAGTCTTGCCCTGCTATCAACTAGATACGAACAAGCTTACAAAATGACCATGGTAGAAAACATTTTTACAGCCCAGGAATGTGACTCTGCTGTTGACAGAATAGCCCAGTTAAGTCATATGGAGCCATATGGAGTACCAAAGTCTGATATCAAACCCACGTCCCCTGGGTCACAAATTTTCCCAGACTTTTTTTAAATCACATAATATTAAATATATATATATATATATTTTTTAAAAAGAAGTCCAGGCATTCTTTCAGGGAGGTGGCTCTGTATCACTTAAGATATTTAGTTGATACAGTCTGTGGAATGTACTCTGTTGCGGTACCTGTATGAAGCGTTAAAAAAACTACACTACCCGCCATGAAATCACAGTCCCCGATGCTCGGATTGGCTCTGGAGATGCAGCATGATGCACATGACGTCACAGGTACAATACAGAGGAAATAGGGCCGGGCATATTGTCCTGGGATACGTAGTCATTAGGTCATTTCAAAGCGTGGAAATTGGATGCAATTTGTAGGCAGGATAAATTAGTACTTTTCAGCTGTCAGTTTATGCTTGGTAACCATATCAGTAAAATGCCTGTTTTTTTCTTTTTGGAATACAGTGATTTTAAGTGATTTTTTGAATGGGAAATTTTATTTAATGACCCAGGGATCGTGGCTTTGTCAGGATTTGGTACTTCCTAAATGCCATCGCAAAACTATAGGAACAAGTTGCGAGAAGTAAAATAACACTTTACTGAAGTAAGTGGTAAACTAAGCCGTTTAGTTTACCTTACTATTTGGGTAGATGGGCTTCTCGAGAAATTGTATATAGTCATTTCAAACATTTAACTTAAGATGTCAAATATGTCCTCAGAAATATTACAACGCACCAAAGCATTTGAATACATTATGCACACAATAACAGTGGCAATTATGGCTAGCTATGGGAACCAATTGAAGCTATGGAACGTTATAACTGTTAGCGGAGAGGTAGCATGTAAGCTAGTTAGCCCCAATCCAATTGCATGCAAGCTTCTGTAGCTCTGTGATTTGGAGTCTAGACCAAATATTGTTCTCTTCCTCTCTGACTAGACTGACTGAAGCTGCAGTGCATTGAGGCCTCGTCACATGATGAAACGGTGACGCAACTGCAGCCACATGAGCCTTCATTTCATGAAGTTAAATTTCTGTTCAATTAGGTCGGAACAATAACCTACCATTTCTATCCATACATTTCAACTCTGTCTGAAAGGCACTGGATTGTCCTGGGAAGATTGTTGGCAGGGCATCTTTAATTAATCTTTTTCTAGAATCCTATGGGAGTTGACATTTTCAGTTAAGACTTGCTGGGGAGACTGTTTATAGCTGTATCATGATTCACTTAACATTTTGATATTGATGTAGTGATCCTCAGTGTTTTTCACACATCCCATAGCCTCCTTGTAAAAGATCACTGTAGCTCCAAGCTTCACTGAGATCTTTTCTCCGCAACTCTTTTAGACACTTTTTTGTTATGACCTTCTCACTGTAATTGATATTGTCAAAAAAATCACTAATAATATGTAATCTGTAGGGATGATTCATGTACTCGTTTTAGTCGAGTACCTGTGGCAATTATTCACTTTTTTCCAAGCACGAGTGTTGTAGGTATAATTGGATCATTATTCATGATCGGAGAATTGGCCTGCTTTATAAATTTTTTACATTGCAGTAGCTGTACAATAGTGACGAATCGTAACATGGGTGTTCAGTTGGAGGGGCGTGTTTTTACATTGGTAACTGCCTATTCACAGTTTCGGAAAAGTTTTTAAACGGTGAAATTGTCTTGGGACACACATTACACAATTTAGCCAACTTCTCCATTTTGTGCTGGTGACAGCCAATATAGGGAAAGATTAGGGGTGACATTGGCTCAGGCGGTAAGAGTAGTTGTCTGGCAGTCGGAGGGTTGCCGGTTCGATCCCCCGCCTGGGCTGTGTCGAAGTGTCCCTGAGCAAGACAACTAACCCCCAATTGCTCCTGATGAGCTGGTCGGTGCCTTGCATGGCAGCCAATTGCCGTTGGGGTGTGAGTGTGTGTATGAATGGGTGAATCAGAAGCATTAATTGTACAGCGCTTTGGATAAAGGCGCTATGTAAATGCCAGCCATTTACCATTTACCATTATAGCTAATTGAGAGTTGTTTGTTTACAAACAACCATTTCAGGACGTCACATAACATTCGCAAACTAGCAACACATTAAGAGAGCTGGCTAATAGTTATATAATATAATATGTAACATTAATGTACTTCACAAAACCATTCAGTTATATCAGATGCCAGTTCACAATTTCTAAGTGCAAATAGCTTTATTTACCCAGACCATGGATGTGGCTTGTCTTTGTAAGAACAATTTGCAATGGTTTGCCATTCTTTGTTTGTCTGCTTATTTACATCTATGTTTGTTGGCCAGAGTTGTAGATTGTATGATTGTGTATGGCGCCCCACACAGGTAAATGGCCACCAGCCACCACTGATTGTTAGCCGACCTCAGCTTGAGCCTTGCATACAGTCACACATACAGACACACACACATGCACACACACAGTACACAGCTCTCTGATTTGTGATTAAAAAAAAACTCTTGTAGACTATTATTAGTACCAAGACTGAAATTACGAGTACGAGTATGGACTAGGGGTGAGCCGAGTATTTGTTTCATACAAATATTTGTAAGAAGTATTTACTTTTTTCCCAAATATGAATGTTGTACGAGTAAATGGATTCATTATCCGTGATTGGAGAATTGGCCTGCTTTATTTTTTTATTTTTTTTACACATTACATATATTTACATATATTTGTTTGCTGCAGTCGCTGTTCATTGGTGACGAATGTGTAACATAAAGTTACCACTGTTTCGTAAAAGCAATACTTCATATATATGCATACTGTGCTTTGGGCGATGGAAATCTGAACACTGAAAGATGCAGCACACAACTAAATTTTATTGATGCGGACACACAGCACAATAAGCAACATCTGCACAGTAATAAGCAACATTCGCTGACCTGATGCAATTCAGAGCATCTGATTAATCGATCTGATTATGTAGAATTTTTTACGGTTTATAATTAATATAAAAAAGGAGAAGGGCCCTGTGCAAAAGTTTGGGAACCCTTTTGGAGTATTCTTTCTTACTTTTTAAAAAGATGATTACTAAGGCCCAGACTCAGAAGATTTACTATGTTAGGGCTTCAATGATTCAGGTGAGTATAATGACCATGCCTTCTAAAGTATCCATCCAACTGCAGTGGCTGTTCTTTCTGGTGTTAAGAACCAGTTGTCCAGTTGTCCAAGGATTTCCGAATGAAGATGGTTAATTTCCACCAAGAAGGAGAAGGCTACAAAAACTATTTTAATGTTTCCAACTACTGATTTCCACTGTCAGAAACATTATTAGAAAATAGAAGACAAATAGAACAGCTGAAGCCAAGGCAAGGTCTGATTTTAGATAGAATGGCCTGAGATCTGGTGAGAAATGCTCAGAAGAAACCTCACATCACTGCAAAAAAGACGGATGAAGGTTTTGGAATGGCCACCACAGTCTCCAGACTTGAATATTATTGAAAATCTGTGGAGAGATCTTGGCATTGGCATGGACAAACACACGGAGGGTGTATCGCTCGTCTTCTAATAGTGCTATAGCGCAGCTTTGAATGTGAATAGCTCATATATAAGTTTCTATAGTTATGTCTATAATGAGTCGATATTTAAATATTTCTTAACTGTAAAGCAAGTTGCAGATTGTTTTATTCTAGTACGGTACGGTAAACTGTTTTCTCTATTTTATGCACCTATAACAAGGGTTAACAAAAGTAGTGGAGTTAACAGGCTGAATAAGGTGCTTCATTCGCTTTGAGACTAAACCACCTTGATTTTAGATCTCTCTTTTTTTGGTTGGAATTTTGTCTGTATAATTCACATATTGCTGTCGCATTTAAACAACCAAACTGATTATATTTACACAGCCCAATTCTAAGCTACACATTTATTCTCTACAGATATCATGGCTGTTGACAGGTGTACTATAATATCTCATGCCTGCAATACAGCTGAACAGCCCCAAGGAATAGAGGTCTGGAGTGTAAAGGTACGGACATTTTCACGATAATTTCACATATATACATCACATTGGATTTCGGCACAGGCACGAATTTCAGCCAAAACTGGTCGTACAAGCAATTTATGCATAAGGCCCCAGGACTCACCGTTAGGTGCAGTTTCACCTTCCCTGCAGTCACTGTTGTTAGCACATCTGGCTTTTTTCACCTCACTCTGTGCAGCGACATTGGGGATAAAACAGGGGTTAGAAGCTGCTGCTGCCAGACCTCCAGAAAAGTAGTGTGTTACAGTTCCATTTGTAGAGTCAGTTACACAATACAGGATGTTGGAAGGACCACTAAAGAAAAGAAAATAAACAATGAACAACAACAGGAGAAACTCACACATGGAAATGCAACGTTCGCTAGTGTGTGGATGGATCTCGTATTCTGGCACCATTTCGGTCAGCACCATTCAGTCTGCAGGAGTTTCTGTGTCTTAGCAACCCCTTCCAGTACACCAGCACCCCCCTCTTGTGCACCAGCATCCCTGTCTAGTGCAACAGCACCCCCCTCTAGCCCACCAGCAAGCCCCTCTTGCAAATCAGGCACATAACAGTCTGCCTGCATAAGCTGCACATGAAGCATTCTCCTCCATCACAACCACCTATGTGAGCTTAACTGATTGACAGCAGGGTTGACATGTAGCACATCTATGTGTTTACTAATTCACAGTACTATGGTGAGCATGAACATGCACACACTAATTTGACAATATTGGAGGGGCAGGAGTAAAATTATAAATATTAAATCTTGGCTGAGGTGTCTCACCTCCGCACAGCTGCTCTGAATCTGTTCTTCCGTGTTGATGAGTTTGGTGATTATGCAGAACATAGAGGCACCCTGGCAAAAGCACATACCGGGGACAAATTCTTCAGTAACACTGACTTGTTAGTAATACTGTCATGGAATAATAGAAATTTGTCAACTGGGAAACCACTACTGCAGATTATTTTGTGGTCCTCATGTGTCATTGCACAGTGTTAATATTGGGCTGATATTGAGGTGAGGTGATAATATGGTTTTCTTCTGTGCAATGTGTAAAGTTAATTGTCTGTGATGGTAATAGTAGTAAAATTGCAGTGCTAATACTGCACTGTTAATGTGTTATCTAGTGCAGTTAATACTAGTGTTAATGTGGTTTTCTCCAGTGCAGTGTTAAAATTACAATGCTAGTACTGCAGTGTTAATGTGGCGCTCTCTAGTGTAGTGTTAATATTGCAGTTCCTGTTGCATTGCTGACCTGAGGAGGGGTGACATAATCTGCTACATCCATGATTCTGTTGTTATGGAGACCTAGGCCCTTCACCTTGGTGATGACCGTGGACTCGATAGACGTGTCTCGCACCTGATAGGCCTTCTCATGCAGAAAGACCCACCTGACAGAAGGAACAATGAGAAAAGAGATGAAACTCCACAACTTTAATTGTATTCAATTTCTTGATTCTAATTAGATTCTGTTAATTCTTTACACTATGGCAGAGTTTGTGTGAGGCAGGCTTCCCCAGGGGGGCACCAGAGAGTTGTGGAGATATGAGGGTGAGGAGACTGTCACAAGAGAATATTAATTTATTTTAATTAAATAATTTAATTTAATTTATTTTATATTTGTAATTGGATTTGTGACAATATTTTCTCATCTTTTGATACCCAAGACCTAGATGAACAAATTTCAGTTTCCAAAAATGTCGTTATAATTGGTTATTGCATGCTTTTACAGTGTTCAAAATGACTTTGACTTACAATTTGTGTGATTATTGTAGAGTTTGCTGAAAACAAAGATATGAAACACTTTGGAATCACTGTATATAAAGTTGATTAAAATGATACTAATGTCAGAGCATGGCACAGTTCTCATTTTGCCCTCAGACCACAGAGGGTTATGACTGTTATTTATCAAATACAAAATGGCCCTTACATGTGAATGTCACAGCAATGAGAGCTTAAATGAAGTAGTCAACAAGCCTTGAACCTCCTCTGCCTTTTCTGGACCGAGTTTAAAAAATGAAATGTTTGAAGTAATGGTAATTGTCCAGAAGCATTGCGATGGCTGGTTAACTATTTTTAAAATGAACTAGTAAGCTAAATAGGCAACAGTCTGCATTTTTAGAATGCAAGAGGAAATTTAATCTGCATTTTTCCCCCTGCATATATAATGCCGAATTCTACATTATTGTGACCACTGATATGAAGATGTATGTAACCAGTAAATATAGTGTGTGTACTACAGCATTATGTGTGTAATACAGTAACATGCTTCTTATGCTTTTTATTTTGTTTTTGCTTGTTTGTTTTCGCTCTATACTCCAGTGCAGACTGTCAACTTTAATTTGAGGGTAATCTTATCAGAACTTACAATGACTGTAGTACAGGCCTGGCAGAGCATCACCAGGGAGGATGCCAAGCATCTGTTGATTTCTATGGGTCGCAGACTTCAGACAAATATGGGTTGCAGACTTCAGACAGTCATTGCATGCAAAGGATAAGCATAAAACATGACAACAGACTACTGCTGTTGTTGGTTTAATGTATATGCTTCACAGGACTTAATAACATAGCTATAATAATAATAATAATAATAATAATAATAATAATAATAATAATAATAATAATAACATGACAACTGTCTGATACATAATGTTAATTTGTCCAAATACTTTCAGTACCCTAAAATGGGGGGACAATGTACAAAATGTGTTGTAATTTCTAAATGATATGGAGGAAAATACCCTCACATTAAAGCTAACCGTCTGCACCTTAAACACAGTCATTGTGCCATTTGAAAACTGCTGGAGTACACAGCCAAAACGACAACAAAAAATGTTTCAGCATCGAAATAGATTTGGACCTTATTGTATGTGTGTGTGTGCGTGTGTGTGTGTGTGTGTGTAACCACACATACACACGTCTTTACATACTCATACTTTACACCAGCCATCAAATGTTTATCGGTGTGTCTTGTCTGGTTAGCTAGCTAGCTCTATGCTTATCTAGCTAGCTAGCTCTATGCTTAGCTAGCTAGAGCTAGCTAGCTATGCTTAGCTAGCTAGTGGTGAAATAACATTAGCATTACTAGCTAATCACCTTAGCTAGCTAGCTAGCTAGCTATGTAAATAGGATAATTTTAGCTATGATAGCAACTTTAGCTAGCTAGCTATGTTATTAAGTCCTGTGAAGCATATACATTAAACTAACAACAGCAGTAGTCTGTTACAAAACAACATTCCCTTAATGTAATGTTTCCTACAGATATTAACAGCTAACACATCCTGGCATGAGGCATGACATCTTCTCTGTTCATTTTCTTTCACTGCCCGCCGCTACATTAATTATATGGACAGCTATTTGCCCCATAGGATCTAGAATCAGATTTCCCTCCCCAAATCCTAACCTTAACCATAAGTAAATGAAAAAACAACAGACCCTCGATCACAATGAAAAGAAGTCTGCCTTTTTTGTTTTTAGAGGGTGGTCTTTATTTTTAAATAATTATACATGTCCTGGAGGACCTGTTAAGACATGATCATGAACACCAGTACGTACCAAGATATTTAAGTAACAAAACAATGCACCCCCAAGCCCAAGAGCTCCATTTCCATTTCCTTTTAAAAATTTCAATGCAATTTACATACGATTATCTGTTTATATAAGTACACATATCATATAATGAAATATTAAGTGTTTATAGTTTATACAATTTAGAGCATTTTTAATCGTGATAAAACTGGTTTAAGCTGGTGGGTTTAATGTTGTGTCTGATTGGTGTATAATAACACACTATATTTACTGATTACAGGCATTGGCTTTTGCCAATCATTATGACATTCTCTCTCACTTTAAACATAGTTTTTGGTTTGAATATGTAATATATTGCACTGGTCCAATTAATCTGATCTGTCTGCTGGATTTTTCTACATATTAATATGCTGCCATGGTAATGCTATGAAAATAATTGGGTATAAATAAGAACAAATTATTGTGCAGCACAAACTGAATACAAACTATATAGAGGGCTGTACCATGTTTCAAAGTTCTGTGTTAATACTCCTTGATGGAAAATGTCTGGTTTCAAATAATTCCAAATCTGATATATTTTATATATTGAATGAACAATCTGGACCAGACACATTTATTTCATATAAAAGAGTTGTTAGCATTGGGTGTTGGCTGTACATAACACAATGCTAACAACTAGTATCACACACTTATTTTAAGTGCAAACAAAATGTTTATCTTAGACACATTTATCTTAAATACTTATATTATATACAGCACAAATAACCTGCACCACACACATTCATTTTACACATATTGCTAACAACCTGTACCCCACACCTTCATTTTACATATAGCTGGATTGTGGATAAAGTCGAAGACGATACATGTATGCAGGGACACACAAATTCATGCTCTCAGAAACAGGTACTCATACTCATCTACACTTACACAAACATGCATGCCCACGTATACACTCACACATACACTCAAGTTCATACATACAAATATGCACACAAGTATGCAGAAATGCACATGTGCACTCCTACACACACTTATGAATATACAATTATATGCTCTGCCACACAAATACACATACACACAATCTTGCATGCTCATGCATACACACACGCTTGTGGATATACAGGTACATGCCCAGGCACACACAAACACTCAAGCACACATGAATTCTCTCTCATACCACCTTGCATGTTCTCTCTCACACACTCACACACACACACAGCTGGTACTGACCCCACAAAGTAGGCTATGATGAGCAGCTGAACAACACGGTTGAAGATGCCAATCGTTGAGCTCTTCACTACCACAGACTTGGTGGTTTCGTAAGTGAAGAAATCTCGAACACAGCCAATCATCTTCAGAAGAGCTCTGTAATTCTCAGAGAGAATTGTTGCCTGTCTCTCTTGTGAAATCTTTGTTCTGTGTGTCTTTGCGTCGCGTCTGTAGCACCCTGCTCCTCTGTAGAGGTCGAGTTTTGAAAGGGTTGTTGGTCAACCCTTTTGTCTTTTCACCTGTCTGTTGACGTATTTTGTCTCTCCTTCCCACTCTCTGACACTCCCTCTCTATTACTAGTCCCTCCCCTCACTTTCTTGCTCTTTCCTTCTCACCACAATTCCCACTCTATCAATCTTTCTCTCTCTCTCGCTCATGAATATTGCAATTTCCTCCTCCTTTTCCCTGGAGTTTTCTATCTCTTTCTGTTGGTCTCTCCTAATCGGGATGATTTCCTCTTGTACATATATTGTATCCCATGGGGCTGTAGGGCTGGGGGAGGGAGGGGAAAACAGTTGGACAGAACAACAGGAGTTCATCACTTACACTGCATTACATATTACATGACATGACAGTACAAGATGCTGTCACCCAGCAGACACTCATCCAGAGCAACTCACAAACGGGGACATATCAGGAATACACAGTGAGATCATTCATAGCCAGGAACCATGCAAAGAAGCTTATCAAAGCCAGCAGGAAACGGGTGTAGGTGTGGGGATTGGGGTGATGAGGGTGGGGACCTGGGGAGGGCAGTGGTGTCGGAGTGGGAGGTAAAGAGGTGGCTGTTCAGTGTGAATGGGAAGATGCCCAGCATCTCTGCTGTACTGATCACTATAGAAAGCTCATTCTACCATCAGGGGGAAGTACAGAGGCTACTTGATTGTCATGCATCTTAACAAGTCACTAAACTAGGGGGCCACATAGGGGACCTGGTCCCTTCCCTTGTTTAATCTACACCTATCACACCTCTTATTTATAATGTACCCAATTATTTAATGAATTTGGCATTTCTTTTTGTATTTAATATTGTAATTCTTATATCACCAATGGTTCATACTTGTGCACTCAGCAAAAGCTATCTAACCAGTTTGCTGGTGTACCTGTAATTAGCAGACATACATACATACACACACACACTAGACACACAGCTTCTTTAGGAACCCGTAACTACTCAATGAAGGTGCACCAAAGGTCAGAACAGGATTTCAGCCCAACTTACTCTCCCTCTGGACCCCTGCATGTATGTGCCTTAGTGTGGACTAGTGCAGACCTTGTGGGATAGGTGGAGGCCTGGTCTCTGTGGTCCTCACCACATCCTGCCACCTCATCCTCTTTTGGAACTGTGATGTCACACAGAGCGTAATACCAGCATTTTACCCATGAATGAGATACAAATCATGGATGAGGACAGCTTTGCTCTGTCCACTCCACAGCACTGCCGCTAATGATATGCACCACAAGGTCTCTGGCGTGCTGCACTTCTTTCGACAGCAGTCAATTAAATAGTCATTAAACAGGACAGCATGCAAACAAAGACCAAGAATCCCCCCATGTGACACATAGACACCCAGACCAGGTGAGAACTCAGGAAGAAAAAGGTAGATCAACAGTACTGCACATTGCAACTATTTAGCAGACATGCACAGAGCAATGTACAGAAGTGGAGTACATAAGTGTTATTCTCAACATTACATTACAGCAATTTAGCAGATGCTCTTATCCAGAGGAGAACATCAGTGATACTCTCAGGAATACAATTCAATGCCCATTAATAATCAGATAAATATCATGTTAAGCTAACCAATTCCTTACAAATTGTTAAAATTGGTATTTTAAATAAAGAAAATGTCACTAAACAAAAACAATGTATCAAAAAAAAAGAAAAAAAAGCTCTAACTACAACAGTATTCAAAGAAAGAAAAAAGATTATTTAATGAGTCAGGGAAGCCATGGTGCAATCTGAAGAGGTGAGTATTCAGTTTGTCAGAATTTGGGCAGACACAGACAGAGAGAGGGAGGCAGAAGATAGAGAGATGATAGTTGGAGGCAATAAATGGACAGATGAGGCTAATGAGGTCACACCCTTCAAATTGCATTTATGCGTAACTGGAGATGAGAGGGCGAAGAGACCAAAGAGGAAATGGACTTTCCCCTATAAATGGCACAAATACAGTCCTTCACACTGCAGAATTTAATTACGAGAAAAGTGCTTTTGGAGAGAATGGATCATGTCAGGAAAGAGAGGAAAAGAGAATGTTGTTTGTTCTTTAATGAAACATCTACAGTACTCACAATGAGTTAAAGGTACAATAGGTAAGATTTTTGTGTTAAAACATGTTACAAGACCATTCCCTTCCTATCGTTGAAAAAGGCTCACTGACATGTTGACTCACCCTCTGCCTGTGTTTTACAGTCCTTAAATTTGGGTTTCAAAATATACAGTTGACCGGCCATCATGCAGCTGGACAATAATACAAGCTCATTGGTTGAAAATTGGTTCTAATTGCCACAGCCAATGGCGTGGGCATCTTATTCGGGGACTACATGTCTAGTTGTAAAACGATACCAGTTCGCTAACGGTAGCAAGGATAGTTGCACAAGCATTGTGCCTCAGGTGGATATTTGTAAATTCAGCAAGCTATTAATAGTTAATATGCTTGTTGCTACTGGTAACAAACTGGTATTGTTTTGTAACTAGATATGTATTCTTTGTTTGCATAATAGCCAATAGTATAAAGAGCTTCAGTGATCGCTTTTCTGGAGTGCAATTTGGGCAGCTACACATTCCTATTATCTCTTTACGTGTTCAAGCATGTGTGTTTAGCTAAACTTTTATTTGTCTCAAACTGTAAGTTACAGCTGCATTGTTTGTCGTAGACTATCATATCTTAGTTATATTGCCAGCTAGTTACAGTGGGGCAAAAAAGTATTTAGTCAGCCACCAATTGTGCAAGTTCTCCCACTTAAAAAGATGAGAGAGGCCTGTAATTTTCATCATAGGTACACTTCAACTATGAGAGACAGAATGGGGGGAAAGAATCCAGGAAATCACATTGTAGTAATTGGTAAATTCCTCGGTAAAATAAGTATTTGGTCACCTACAAACAAGCAAGATTTCTGGCTCTCACAGACCTGTAACTTCTTCTTGAAGAGGCTCCTCTGTCCTCCACTCGTTACCTGTATTAATGGCACCTGTTTGAACTCGTTATCAGTATAAAAGACACCTGTCCACAACCTCAAACAGTCACACTCCAAACTCCACTATGGCCAAGACCAAAGAGCTGTCAAAGGACACCAGAAACAAAATTGTAGACCTGCACCAGGTTGGGAAGCCTGAATCTGCAATAGGTAAGCAGCTTGGTGTGAAGAAATCAACTGTGGGAGCAATTATTAGAAAATGGAAGACATACAAGACCACTGATAATCTCCCTCGATCTGGGGCTCCACGCAAGATCTCACCCCGTGGGGTCAAAATGATCACAAGAACGGTGAGCAAAAATCCCAGAACCACACGGGGGGACCTAGTGAATGACCCGCAGAGAGCTGGGACCAAAGTAACAAAGGCTACCATCAGTAACACACTATGCCGCCAGGGACTCAAATCCTGCAGTGCCAGACGTGTCCCGCTGCTTAAGCCAGTACATGTCCAGGCCCATCTGAAGTTTGCTAGAGAGCATTTGGATGATCCAGAAGAGGATTGGGAGAATGTCATATGGTCAGATGAAACCAAAATAGAACTTTTTGGTAAAAACTCAACTTGTCGTGTTTGGAGGAGAAAGAATGCTGAGTTGCATCCAAAGAACACCATACCTACTGTGAAGCATGGGGGTGGAAACATCATGCTTTGGGGCTGTTTTTCTGCAAAGGGACCAGGACGACTGATCCGTGTAAAGGAAAGAATGAATGGGGCCATGTATCGTGAGATTTTGAGTGAAAACCTCCTTCCATCAGCAAGGGCATTGAAGATGAAACGTGGTTGGGTCTTTCAGCATGACAATGATCCCAAACACACCGCCCGGGCAACGAAGGAGTGGCTTCGTAAGAAGCATTTCAAGGTCCTGGAGTGGCCTAGCCAGTCTCCAGGGGCCTCATTTATAAAACTGTGCTTAGGATTCACGTCAAAAGGTTGCGTAAGCATGAAACCTAGGACGTGCGTACGCAAAAAAATATTCTGATTTATAAAACAGTGCATACGTCCCACGCCAGTTTTCCTTTATAAATCACAATCAACTCTAAGTGTGGCGCAACTTTGCCAGCTTCATGTCCCGCCCACAGTTGCCTATAAATAGGCAGTGAAACACCCCTAATGAATATGCATTTCACAAAGACGACAATGGCAAACGCTGAAAAGAAGGCCAAGAAAAGGGATTTCAGCCATTTGATTGCCTCTGAAAAGCTACAGGTGTGGGAATTATCCAAGAACATCTCCGTTTATATTTATCATCCTAAATCATATTTTTTGGGCACTCCAGGGAGCATCAATCAAACAGCTGTTTGTTTATTCGTTGTAAGAGAGGCTTTTATCCGTTTTTGCAAATTAACTCTTCGTATATGATACGTGAGAGGTAATATTTCATTACATTACATTACATTGCATGGCATTTAGCAGACGCTCTTATCCAGAGCGACGTACAACAAAGTGCAAATTAAACACAAGAACAAGTGCAAAGAGGACCTGAGAGGACAGTATAGTTCCGAGTCCTAGTTTAAACATGCAGAAAATCAGAACCCTTTAAGAGTACAATCAACAACAATCAATTTCGATTTATTTTACACAGTGGTATCTGTCGTATATCATTTTCGACTTCTCTCGTCGGCAAATGTTGTGTTGCACTTAGGAAGGGAGAGAACCCGTATAGCGAGATTCAACAATACAACACTTTAATAAGTATATCAGTGACGACGCACGTCCTTACAGCAGCCATACCCAGCCACAACTCCCAGCAAATCTTTATACCTTTTTACATCCTGTTTCACTTCCCGTTTTCCTGGTCTTACGTCACGAGCATTAAAGGCACAGTTTCTCATTTCTCCAGTTAATGTGCGTACGCATGGGTCAGAGTTTCCGTGGAGAACCGCACACGTCTATAAATGAGGCCCCAGATCTCAACCCCATAGAAAATCTTTGGAGGGAGTTGAAAGTCCGTGTTGCCCAGCGACAGCCCCAAAACATCACTGCTCTAGAGGAGATCTGCATGGAGGAATGGGCCAAAATACCAGCAACAGTGTGTGAAAACCTTGTGAAGACTTACAGAAAACGTTTGACCTCTGTCATTGCCAACAAAGGGTATATAACAAAGTATTGAGATTAACTTTTGTTATTGACCAAATACTTATTTTCCACCATAATTTGCAAATAAATTCTTTAAAAATCAGACAATGGGATTTTCTGGATTTTTTTTTTCTTCTCATATTGTCTCTCATAGTTGAGGTATACCTATGATGAAAATTACAGGCCTCATCTTTTTAAGTGGGAGAACTTGCACAATTGGTGGCTGACTAAATACTTTTTTGCCCCACTGTACATGGCCAAATACATTTCTTGCTCATACTATAGTTGGTTAGCTAAAATGAAAACCTCAAAAAGACAAAAATATAAATAGTGTTGTGTAGCACACTAAAGTCTACATTTCATTAAGTCACCTGTTCGGCGAACATTTTCTTACTAGAACACTACAAAAAGATGACAGGCTCTGTTGCGTTTGTCACTATCAGCTATCCAAAACATGCATGAGACCACTGAACTGTATAATAACGCTTTATATTATGCATTATATTCATATACTGTGTGAAGTATAACCAGTGTTGTGGTTTGAGGGTGTTTGTTGCTTCAATTCCTCCTCTATTTTACCGTTAAAAGCCAGGGGGGGCCAAGAAAGGCCCTAGTCCCATCACCCCCCAACATAAACACAAGGGCCACGAGCACTTGCCTTTCAAATGGGCTTGTTTCACAATTCTTACCTTTTAAACAGCCATTGTTATCTTTAAACTAAAAGGTATAAAGGTATGCATATGCAATATTTAAAATAATTCCTAAAATTTCTCACAAATAATTATTGATGCACCTAGTTTAATACGTTATGCAACCACCCCTGGCAAAGAGGTATTGTAACAATGTTTTAACACAAAAATCTTACCTATTGTTCCTTTAAGTCTTTTCCTATAATCTGTGATAAGGATACAGAACACATTTGCAGAACTTTTCAAGATCATTGAGGTCCTCGGGTTTATGCTTATGAACTGCCTTCTTCAGTTTAGACCACTGGACTCATTCTAATTACTTATTTTCCTAGTCTTTTATCTTTTACTTGCTACCAACCCAGAAATCGATCAAGGTCCGATCAAATGAGCAAACAACAATTGGCGAACATGGCAATTTATGTAACATGGCAGAGTCAATAGCATGCTGTATTTACAAAATATATTGCATTTAACAGATATATTGACCATGACAACACGAAGCAAATGACACATAAAGTTTTTAAGGTTCACTGAATGCACTCACAATTTCGTTGGCAAACTTTTATGTAACACGGCAGTATCAATAGCATGTTGCATTTCCCAAATATATTGCATTTAACACACATATTGACCATGACAACAAATATACAGTTGTGTTCAAATAAATAGCAGTGCATTAAAAAATGTGAATATTTTTGAATAGCTTTTAGTTCAATATTTCAAATGTAGTGGAAACATTACACATCCAATTCCAAATCAAAGCATTAGGAAATTTGATCAAGTCTGCGTTATTATTTTACAGGAAGCAAAGAAAAGGAATATTAATCTGTTAAAAAAAAAATTGAAGTGTTGACATTTTTCTCTTCAAACTCTCTTTAAACTGTATAAACTCAATACATTTTTCAAGATTTAACTTCACTTTAAATTACTGAACTAATATTTAGTTGCATAACCATTGTTTTTGATAACTGCTGCACATCTGTGTTGCATTGAGTAAACCAACTTCTGGCACCTAGAAACGGGTATTTCAGCCCAGGATGAAGGAACTACATTCCACAGTTCCTGTGAATCTTTGGGCTTTGCTTCAGAAACTGCATTTTTAATGTCACCCCGCACGTTTTCAATGGGGTTGAGGTCGGGGGTTTGAGCTGGCCACTCCATTACCTCAATCCTTTTTGTCTGGAACCAAGATGTTGCTTGCTTACTCGTGTGTTTGGAGTCGTTGTCTTGTTGAAACACCCATTTCTTCGGCATACGGCAACATAATCTCTTCAAGTATTTTGATGTACTGAAACTGATCCATGATCCCTGGTATACGAACACAACGCTGTAGTATGAGAAACATCCCCATACCATGATTTTTGCGGCACCATGCATCACTGTCTTCACAGTGTACTGTAGCTTGAATTCAGTACCCGGGCATAGTCTGACGTACTGTCGACGACCACTAGACCCGAAAAGAACAGTTTTACTCATCAGTCCACAGAATGTGACGCCATTTCTCTTTCAGAGAATTTGCTGCACTTCTTTATACATTTTCCCCTCTCTAATCAACTTTTTAATCAAATGACGTTGTTCCACTGAACACTGTTTGGAACGGCCAATTTTACTTAGCAATTCAGAAGGAAATATATTTTATAACAACGTGTTAAACATTTGCTTCCCTTCTTCCTTAATAAAGGACAATTAATGACACCTGTATTTTCACAGAATGAATGAATTCTCCAATTAAACACCACACTGCTATTATTTTGAACACAGAGGAGGGGATCAAAAGTTGCATTGGTAGGCCTTCATTGCAATGTTTAAGTCTTTGATGTGCCTGTCAGTATGAAGAGAGATTAGTCTCAATATTCACAAATGCCCCTAACATGATCCACAAATAAGAAACAAATGTGTTTTATGTTGGATATCCACACACAAATATCTCTCAACTTGTGTCTTCTGTGTCTGCCTCCGTTTCTGGTACTTCATGTTAGTTGAATAAACCCCAAACATTTCAAATGATTAATGGTGGCACTTTGTATGGAGTGAGCTTTAAACCTGGGTCAGACTTACTGCATTCTCTGGTTGGGGTTGTTAAAGAAATCAATCGTACTTGTACAGTGTTTTAATAATCATGTCAGTGAAGCTCCTGAATTGAAATGAGCCTGCATATTGTAACTTTAGTGGTTGTGATGTGTTGTGATGTTTTGCAATAGGTAAGATATTTGTGTTAAAACATTGTTACCAGACCATTGTAAATACCTTCCCATCATTGAAAAAGGTTGAAAAAAGCTCACTGATATGTTGACACACCCTTAGCATGTTTATAGTCCTTAAAATCGGGTTTTGGATAATTGAATTGGTTACTGGTATACAGAAATGTATACGAGTAATGCACTACTCGCTCACCCGTACCAGTCTCTACAGTTTATCCCATTCAAAATAATGGCCACTAGCTTGGTAAGTTAGCTACTTAGCAAGCTAGCTAACTGAAACTTTGCTATTGGGCTATGCCAAATTCAGGCCTTGATTCTTATATTCTCATTTGCATTAGGTATAACAGGATTGTAATCATGATTGTAACATTAACCCTCTTCGCGTGACAGACACAGACAGGAGAATCAAATCGAAGTAAGTTACATTAGCCATTTAGCTAGCTCTAGTTAATAACAGCTGTAACTTAGCTGGCTAAATGCTGCTCCTGTTACTGGCCAACGTATATTAGCCGGTCAAATCCTACAACATAGAAAACTACTTGATATAGTTAGATATACTTCGATGTGTAAACATTTGTTAGTGACCTAGCAGTATTCCTCATGTTTATGTTAGCTAATGTTAGGCTACTAGCTAGCTTGCTAATTTGAACGAATAACATTATAGTTAGCTAGCTAGGTAACGTTAGCTATGGAAACGGAAAGCTAAAGTTTTGTGTTGGCCAAATAATAGAAGTGATAGTAATATTTATTTGTCAAAAAGTCACAGATATCACACCGTAAATTATGATTTTGTTTTTCTAATTATATGAGCAATTCCATTAGCTAATTGCTTACCTGTAACATCCAGGTAAGCTGTCCTGTACTCAAAATGAAATGTTTCTCCCAGTCTCTCCTCAAGTGCATCGATGCATATAGCTTGCGTGATGGTGCTCTCTAGAGTAACGGAAAATGTTTATCGGAGCTACAGTAAGTAACGTGCATTCACATTTTTATTTTCCGCAGTTATTAATACAGTGTTGGAAGCCTTAGGTGCATAGGTCAATATAATGGTCTCGGTGCTTGTGTGAATTTCTTTCGGCTTTTGCCAATCATTATCTCTTCTTTAAAACTTAGTTTTAAAACACAGATTTGAAAATGTATTTTTCAAATGGTACAGCCGCTCACACATGAGAAGCACGTTGCTATAGTAGAACAAACCCATCATTCTTGCACAAATGCAACTATGCAAAATCCCCATGTTTCAACATGCCCTGTGATCATTTGTGCTCCGGTCTCCCATAAATCAAAGCAGACTTATGAATAAAATCAGACATTTGTAACCAATCACTTGAACACCGTAAAGTTTAAGTAGTTAACCTTTGGGACATTTGGGAACACTATGGATTTGTTTGTTGCTAGCGAATGGACACAGAAAGGGCATGCCTAAATATTACGTCATTGATTTCATCCAAATACCTAAAATGTTAAATAACTAGCTAATGGTGTCATGTGCAGCCTAAAGGAAACGTTATAGACACGTGTATGTTGTTAACATTAGCTCATCACGACAAACATTAACTTAACGTTAAAAATATCAGCAGGGCAAAGGCCCCCGTTCCCAGTTGCTCCACCGTCTGTCTTCATTCACCCCATCCCCACCAGAGTGCTAATGTGTGTAGCTATGGCCATTATTCAGCTACACATTCCCCCCCCCACCCCCCCCAATCCAAATTCACTCCAAATTCCAATAAGATTTCATTCACAGCTACCAGCAGAGAGAGCTGAGTAGTGAGACAGTAGTACATTGTTGATACAATATTTGATATTAAACAATAGGGAGAATAACTGTTAATGTACTTAAGTCACAGAATGGTGAAGGGGCATGCAGACGACTCAAAGACTTGTTTTCCTGTGCATTGCTCACATTTTATTATCAGCAATGGCAATGGCACTATTATAACAACAAAAACTAATTAGCACAGATCAGATGAGCACAGATAGCCTACCAATAAGCCTATTCATCCTACCAGAGTGAGATTAATGATATACATATCTACATTCCAGTTGGTCTACTGCACAAATCCACAACTGGGCGCAACACTTTGGCCAGATGGTGAACTTTGGGGGCTCGACACAACACAATGTATTTCAGACTCTCATAGTGTAACCTATGTTGTCTTTTACTCGCAAATCAAACATAGCCTGAGAGAGAAACTGGCTGGACAATATTTGCAGATAAATTATATTTGTAATAATACTTGGATTTACTTGTTTCTAATAATGCCAGCACAATGAAACATTAAATTATATAATTCTTGGCATTATCGAAAAAGCAAGTAAATTACAGTATACTTACGAATAAAATCATAAATTCATAACTGTAGAGAAGGCTCAGATAATGTTGCATAGTTCTATAGGGATTTGAGTTCAGTTCGGATAGATTTAATGGGAGTAGCCCCCCTCCTTTGCCCAGAATACCTGTTTGTTATTTTTCATATGTCCTATGTGATTGGATGTAGTATATTGTTATATTGGTGTTCTATTGGTTGACGTGTGGTCATATGTGCAGCGCTTAGGAGGGTCAATAGGTGACGCTCACGGCTTTTTCCTGTGGATATTCAACAGAGCAAGAAAAGTTAGTAACATCAGGGAGCCTAGTACATTGTGTGCGGTTGAGCTGGCCACGTTCCAATGCAGAAGTTGCTTAAAGTATGCCGGTTAGTGGATGCTAGTCCTCCGAAACAAGAAACCGCGTTCGTTAAGCTAAGAAGAGACAAGACTGAGTGGTGAGGAGCTCCGAGGTTCCATTTATTCACCACGAGAGACTGGCTATATTGGTTAGCATCAGTAGTTAGTAAGCTCAGTAGCCATTAGTGTTAATTAGCAAGTGGAATCGAGTGATGAAAGAAATCGCGGACATAGAAGAGACGTTTTAAGTTTACCACAGCAGCAACAGGACCGTCGGATTTCTTAGTTCCGGAGAGACTTGTGAGTTCGCCTACTTACCATCTGCAGCAAGCGCAGAGTGACTCTTATTGACCAGTTGGACGTTATCATCAGCTCAAAGAGCTCCAACAGGCCTCAACGCAACCAGGGCATTATTTAATCTAATCATTTAGATTAGATTTAGCTTAGTTATAGGGCATATTAGAATAGGTTTAACATAGCGTAGACTGTTTGATTTGTGTGTTGTCTATTGTGTTCATTAAATGTGATTAATGTGTATCCCTGTATTCCCCTTATTCAGTCAGACTGTTCACAATTACAGTATTTAAGGCCATCGCAGGTCCCGCCTGGCATTGGTGATAGCGCCTATTTCATTTAGTTATAATTAGTTTAGTAATTAGTTTATCAATTTAGTAGTTAGGAGGTAGTAGCTTCCCAGTCACTGTGCTCCCCAGACGTTCCACTCACCCCCCTAAACATCTAGCAGATTACGTTGTTGACTTTCCTTCTCATCGCCGCATTGATAGTGATCACAGGCGAAGTACAGGTAGTGTAGTCCTACCTAGAATTAACCATTCAAGTCCAGGAAGCGCCCTGGCTAGTCGTAGTATGGATAATGTAGCTAAACTAAGCAGAGACAGTTTGGCTAAGTTTAAACCTGTGAGTAGGTCAAAGTCAATGGGCTCCATAGCTGAGGAGGCGTTCAAGTTCAGTAGGGATAAACTGACATTGACTAGACCAAATAGCCCAAATCGGTGCGGCCTAGGAAGACTGATAGCGACGTCCTGCTAGAGATAATCAGACAACAGACTGAAGTCGCCTTGGAAAGAGAACGCATGCAGGCCGAAATACAGATGGATAGAGAGCGCCTCAAGGCTGAAAGAGAACGCACACAGACTCAGGCTATATTAGAGACAGCTAGAGAAGCAAAGAGAGCTAATGGCCAGCGTGCTCCAGAGTCAAAGCCCACGGTCTTCAGCCCAATCTTCAAGGAGGTCATCGCGCGGATCATCGCGACAACACTCCCCAACCCACTCTAGCAGGTCAGGAAACAATGGAGGAGAGAGAATACTAGATGACGTGAAAGAGGAGCCAACGGAGTTCACAGCTGAACTACATAGTCGACTACTAGATCCAGGAGCTGAACAACAGCGTCAGGTGAAGTCTTCGCCTCCCAGTCTCGCCCTCAATGGCCTTCCTCCCACCCGTCCACAATCTCCACCTCCTCACAGAGAGCATGCGGTGCCTCCCACCATGATAGCCTACAGCCCAACAGCACCATACATAGAAGGACCAACATTCCCAGACTTTACCAATGAGGACAGAGCTCAGTTTGTAGAGCTACGCATATGCCTAGAGACTCTTCTCCACCAGTCACAGTCTGAGACATACAAGTATGCCGTACTACTTAAACACGTTAAGGCCCCTCGAGCACACAGGATGGTCTTAGCCCATGCTCAGTCAGACACGCCCTACACCGCCTCCCTAGACGCGCTAGACGACCGCTATGGGCGCACGTGGGAATTCATTACCTACGAGATCAAGGCTATAGAGCAGTTTCCACAAGCCAAAGAAGATAGAGCACTGGATGACCTCTCTGTTAGAGTGCAATCACTGGTGGGAATGTTACAGGCCCTAAAGGAGGATGGCCTCCACAAACTCCACTGTAACTCAAATGTAGAACGCATCCTCAGTAAGATTCCCAAACATCGGCAGGAGAGGTTCCGGCGCCTACAGAGTCGTCGCCATCCTAACCAGCATGGATTGTCACTGGTTGACCTCTCAGCCTTCCTTAGAGAAGAGGTCAAGGGCATGAGCATAGACCCCACTCCCCAGGAATCTGCTCCTCGTGAGAAAGACAAGAGAGACAAGTGGGTCAGGAATCAAGGGAGGAGTGCCACCGTGATGCATGGAACAGATGACTCTAAGCAACCCACACCCAAAGCCACCGCTAAGGGGGGTACTTCCATGCGGGGTAAGGACCAGGTAAAGACACACTGCCCTTACTGCGAAGAGGAGCACTGGCTCAATCAGTGCGAGCTTCAGTAAAATGAGTGGATTAAGGCTAACCGGAGATGTTGGAGGTGCGCCCGCACCCACAAAGCAGCTGAATGCACTTTGAAGAAGAAGTGCCGCCATTACCAATCCACTCATCTAGACATCCTGCATGATGTTAACCGCAGAGAAAAGGACGAGGCTGCAGACACAGCGGATGACCAGTCGGCAACGGGGAGCAACTACATAGATCCTGCAAAGAGTGGGAGCACCAAGGTGATGCTGAAGATAGTCAAGAGTCCATCTACACCACCAAGGGCGAGTACTTGACACCTATGCCGTACTCGATGATGGCTCAGAAAGAACATTACTCCTATCATCAGCTGCACGCCAGCTTGGAATACAGGGACAGAAAGAGAAACTGACCCTGCGCACCATCCGCAGAGACATCAAGGTGATAGAGGGAGAGCAAGTCACCTTCTCAATTTCACCTGCAGGCCAGCCGGACAAGGAATACACTGTCAGCGATGTTTTCACCAGCCAGCATCTAGCGCTGTCCCAGTATGACTACCCCGTCCTGCAGCTCCAAGAGAGATACCCCCATCTTGAGAACCTGCCGATCCCACCAATCAGTGGAGCGAAACCAACCCTCCTGATCGGCTCCGATCATACAGACCTGATCACCCCGGTCACTCAGTGTACTTGGGACCCAGAAGATGTCCTGCAGCTGTGAAGACCAGACTGGGATGGACCCTTCAAGGCCCGGTCCCAAATCAGTACAAGACGCCCGCTCCCACGGGATGTCTCTACAGCAAAGTAGCCTCCCCCGATGCAGCTCTGCTGAGCAATGTTCAGCGACTGTGGCAGCTAGACACTTCACCCTTTAAAAATGAGAGACAACTAGTCCGATCAAAAGAGGACCAGTACCCAGAGGCTCTGCTGGAGAAAGAAACCATCAGAGTCGGAGTTGAGGGAGTGCAGAGATATGCCACTCCGCTCCTGAGGAAGGAAGCCATGCCAACCCTTCATGCCCCGAAAGAAGTAATGAGCAGTTACCTGAAAAACACAGAGAAGCGGATGGCCAAAGATCCGCAGCAAGCAGAGATGAACCAAGCTGAGATCAACAAGCTAGTAGTCGCTGGCCATGTCAAGAAATTGGACGTCCGTGAAGCTGAGGCGACAGAGGAGTCCTGGTATCTGCCCCATCACAAAGTCAGCCATAACGGGAAGGACCGGGTGGTCTTCAACTGCAGCTTGCAGGTGGGGAAGCAGTGTCTGAACCGTTACCTGCTCCCCGGACCAACCCTAGGACTGTATGCCATACTACTTAAACAATAACCAATTAAATATATGTTTGTGATTATGCACTGTAGCCTACGTTGCATTTCTGTATGAAACTAGAGGACAAATAAAGTTTATTTTATTCATCGCTGGAGGTAACAGATTCCCTCATGACTAAATCGGAGGCACTCATAAAGATGACATCCTTGAGGTCTTGTCGTTCTGAAAAATTGCGTTCCCTTCTAAATGCTCTTCTTACCAAGATGGCTTGTTTGTCGACTAGCTGAGCTAATTTCTGCTGTCTGAGTGTAATTCCACCAGGTGGTTTATATAGACTATGTACATGTTATCCTCCTAAATTAATCTTAAACCTAGGTCTTTGCAGGTTTGTGCAAAGACACTGTTGTCCTAGCAACAAGCCCGTCCATTTTCCACCAGGGTTGTCCGCATTCCGAGAAAAACAGACAGAAATTGCAACCCTTGCAAAGAAATCCATGTTTAATTTTTTTTTTATAGGAGTTGTGTATGAATACAAACAAAACATAACCATGTTTCCCTCTGGTAAGTATTTTGTATTTTGGTTAGAGACTTTTCAGATCTTTCATGAGAGATGATGCATGCTTCTCATGATGAAAAATGGCACTGTTGCCCCCTTACTGTCGGAACCTGCAAGTACATCAGACTGCTGTAGATCAGTTCGCTAACATATGCCACCTGGTGGTTGTGAACAAGTAATTACTGTGGAAAAACAAAAATGATCTTGCAGCCAGACAGATCACCCAAAGTAGAAGCATCAAATGAAATCCAAAACCACTATGTATTTTTTGTACTCATTATCAGACTTTTACCAATTACCATCGGCCTCTTTTGAATCGACAGTTCTTTGGCTTTTCTTTAGCATGCTGATGGATGGCAGAGATTTTGCATGCTTGTTATCACATTTTTATCACATACTCTAGTGAAATAGGAAGAGATGGAATGATGCAATATACTCACAAGCATTTTCATTTGCTATTTATTACTTTTTTTTAATTTATTTTTTATTTCTGCTGTAGCCTATCCACTTGAGAGTTATGCATTGTGTGTTCTTCTGCATACCACTGTTGTGTGTGGTTATTTGCTTTACTGTCACCTTTGACGAGTCTGGCCATTCTCCTGTCTGCAGAGCTGCTGCTCAATGGATTTTTTTGCACCATTCTTTGCAAACTCTAGAGCAGGGCTGCCCAATCAAGTTCCTGGAGATCTACCATCCTCTATGGTTTCACTTCAACCCTAATGTGACACACCTGATTCTACTAATTAGGAGCTCAACAAGCTGGTGAATATGATGTGCTTTATTAGGGTTGGAATGAAAACCTACAGGACGGTAGATCTCCAGAAATGGGGTTGGGCAGCCCTGCTGTAAACAATAAGGCCCTCTGTCCAACATTTTACAGGAATTTCCTTACCCAGTAAATATTCAGCAGTATAAAATAATGTATTATTATTATTATTTTTATTATCGTTGTCATTATCCTAATCCTCATTTTTAGAATTATCTGTGTGAATTGTCCAAACGTTAGGATTAAAATGTCCAATGTCCCTGCTAAAATATAAATATGAATCAGTAATCGTAATCTTATTTCTTTTGACAGTCAATCAGATATCATTTATACCAGGGCTGCACAACCCCATTTCTGGAGATCTACCGTTCTGTAGGTTTTCATTCCAACCCTAATAAAGCACATTTCCCCATTCTGATGGTTGATGTGAACATTAGCTGAAACTCCTGACTCATATCTACATAATTGTATGCATTGCATTAGACTGAGATTAACCAAATTAACAAAGAAATTGTGCCAAAAAAGAGATTTGAAACATGAGTAAATGTATTGAAATAAAAGTAAACAATATTCCCATACGTTTGAACATACCATATTGTTTATTATATGCAGCATTCTTTCTTAATTTTTATCAAGGGTGCCAATAATTATGTACCTCACGGCATATTCAGTACTAAACATGGACACATTAATAAAATAGTAAAACACTTTATTCACTGAATGGAAATAAGAAACATCAAAAACAAAAACTATAATTATTACTACACATCTGCATTTTGCATCGATATTTAATTTGTGTAAGGAGGCTTAAAACTTGAAATATAAACATTTATATTGGCTCTTTTTGACAAATAGCCAGCTGAATATCCTTGTTAATGTAGCATTACATTTTGTATGCTCATGTAATGATGGCGGTGGAATAAACCTTTACACTGACAGTCTCATTACTTTTTAACTCCTTCCCTCTGACAAGTTTACAAGATTTCACACATTGCATTACACTCGCAATTCACATGACATTCACACACCGTCGCATTACAGTCACTGAAGCCCTTATCTAGGACTGGGGGGGACTTTTAAAAGTGGAAAACATCAGTGTTACTCTGAGTAGTGCTGTAACATCAATATGGTGCAGGAGGTCCATTGATTAAGAACATTTTCATATTCATATAATACATTTCTTATTTTTTTAACAAAGGGCTCATAGGAGTGCGGCATGTTGGATTCAATAAACCCAACTAATTTCAGACAACTGTATATATGGTAGTGTGGATGGGTTCCGTCGGATAGATGGCCAGTGGGATTAACAAGAACAAGGGACTACCGATATCTGATTGGGTAGACTACGGTTCCTTTATTTTTGGCAAAACATAATATGACCGACTGTTGATGAACCTTTGTGTCTTTTTGCTCATAAAGAGTCCATCAAAATACGTTTCTGAAAACATTTGAGGCGAGAAATAAGAATCTTGATTCATATTTGAAAATTGGATCCAAGTTCGGTGTGCCAGACGAACATGCACTGCAAGGCTCTTGTTTACATGACTTGTACAACAGGTCAGAACCACTCATAAATGTTGTTCCAATCTAAGAATGAATGTGCCAAGTTCTCTTAAATCACTAATTTTAAGAGATTTAAGTGATTTATGAACAAATTGGTTTGCATCCTAATGTGTATAAACTTGTCCAAGAAACCAGCAATTAGCATTGTAAAAAACATAGCAAAACATATCCATGCATAGCTATACCTATATCATCATCCAAAAAGGATATACAAAAAATGAAGAGGACAGCAAGAGGGTGATTATAACGTTACATCACAACAGTTAACATCATAAATCACAACATCCTGCTAACGCAGCTTGTGGATGGCGACACGTGCTACAGCACCTTACTGCAGCCATAGTCTGATGGCTGTGGGTTTTCTATATTCCTTCACAGGATTGAGGATACCCCATTGGCGAAAATGTGAGCAGACCGCTAAGAGGCCGGAGTGAAGGAGCCCCACCCCTGCCTGCCCAGTACCACTCCATTCGGACAGCCGGGAGGCAGATGGGGGCTTTTAGGATGTTTATGATAAATATGGGGTACATTAGGCCTCCGTTTAGGATCCCGGGAGATTTCAACCACACACTCTTGTCCTTCTGCACTCAAAAACTGAAAACCACACTCTCTGTCCCAGTACTTTAGTCAGAAAACCCACAGCGCCTTCATTTCTCAATGTGGAACCACAGGCGGCAATCATATACGTCATTCTCATCGTCCACAGTACTCAGGGACGCCAACAGAGAGCAGGACAGTGTGGTGGTCAGAGCACATTAACGCAGAGGTGGGGCGCTCTGTAACCTCTATTTCACATCACATGCAGAATGGCTGCAGCGCGCATCCTGCATATAGGATGCAGCCGCACCCAATTACCATATTTTTTTATGTCGTTACAGCTGGTTCTCTCGGTCATATAGCTCTTTCTTTCTCCATCAGGACAATAAGCTTTTCCTCATCCATTTTTTAACAGAATAAACAACGAACGGTGAACAACTTGTCGAACTTACTAAATAAGTTTTCATAGGCTGTACATTTTAATGTTCAGTGAAGCAGTGAAATTAAACTGACAAATTTGTGGACACCAACAATTTTACAAATGGATATCTGATTGACATTTCGTATACGTGATAACACCGTACCCTGAAAAGGGTATGTTGATGTCAGGATTCAGGTGGGGCCAGAGTGCACTGCAGTGCAGATAGCATGTTTCAAACTTTATATGCAGTAGAACACACTTTTCGACCATTTTTTTAAGCCAAATAAATGTTGAAATAATGTCATTCACTATAAAGCAGACATACAAACAGGTTTGCAGCTAAAAAAGGTTGATCTACGGCATTCCACTTCATTAAATCAAACTGGCTGAGGGCAACGGTTATCATATGCCACCGTTCAGCCTTCTACACTAAAAAGTTATGGGTTAAAAAACAACCCAATTTTGACCACACTGCTAGGTAGTGGTCGACCGATGCATTGGCTGGCCGATATCTGGCATTTTTAGAACATCGGCATTGGCTGATGACCATGGCCAATGATCAAAAAGGTTAACGCTCCCCCTTGTGTCAATTTAGTCATCTGCATACGGAACGGTTGGAAATTTGTGGAAGACTGTAGCCTATTCCATACTTTCAAAGCTTAATGTATTTATTTGGCTTAATGTATTTATCATGGTGCTTACTACCCTATTTAGCATTCAACCATTCATTTCAGCTGTGCGCCGAAGTCATTAAATACAACTCATGTTACTTGTTAATTTTAACCCATAACAGTAAAAACAAAGTATAAAGGTCATATGCTAATTATGCCGACCAAAGCAACAGTAGCCGATCAGACTTTTAATAAGTTTTTTTTTTTTTTTGATATTTTTTAGGCCTTTTTCAGCGTTTTATTGGACAGTATAGTATAGAGAGACAGGAAGAATGGGAGCGAGAGAGGGGAAGACGTGCAAATTGTCGAACGGTCAGATTCGAACCGCCGACGTTGCGGCTCGCAATGAACATGCGGTCAGTGCTCTACAAGCTGCGCCACCGAGACACCCCAGACTTTTAATACGTTTTTGTACAACAAAGGAGTTCTACGACTTTTGCTATATTAATCAAGACCAATATGTAGCCTATAGCCTAATCATTAAGAAATGATAATGACAAAGAAATAGCTTAACTACAGCGTGAAATGAAATTGTTCAGCAATAATGGCAAATCTCCCATTAATTATGATAATTTGAATAATTTCATAATACAGTATCACATCTGATCCACATTTTTAACCTGGTTTTACTATTAATAAAACAACTATTTGAAACAATAATAATCTAGTTCCATAATCTAAATCTTCATGTGAAAATAATAACTAAATCTTTCAATAAACTTTCACCTTAAATTGTCGTACTTTATCAAATGGCTTCCTCAGAAACGCATTTAGCTCTGCACAGTGGGAGTAGAACATAAATTACATGCAAATTAGTTTCATGTGATTGCCTGGTACACTGGTGGTGGAAAACAAGTATCCAAAACAATGAAATAGTTTTTTTTTGGGGATCAGAGTCAATTAGGTGATGAAACACAGGGGCTGAAAATGCACGCATCATATTTGAGGTTAGGTTGCACTGTGGGAGGGTTTAACAACTGTGCCCCACCTGGAACGTTCAGTCTCTGAGGAACAGGCTCAGTCTAATCCTCGCCCTAACATGCCCCCAGATGGGCCTGTGAGGTTTGTGGGCTCAGGTCCAGTAAAGCAGAGAGAACCCCTTGTGTTCAAATTACTATCAGCGTAAGAAACAAAGACTGAAGGTGTGTGGAAGAGAAAAATCTTTAGATTTTTATTTTTTTACTTTTTTTTTATTACAAAAAGACAAATGTATTATTTTAATAAGAGCACAAAATGAAACAAAAAATACAATCACAGTGCTGTGCTAACAGTTCACTTCACTTATATTTTCTAAGGTTAAAAAAAAAAGTTGAACAAGACTGAGATTGATCTGGGGACTGTAGTCTCGATTTTTGTACATTTACCATAATTTGTCAAGTCAAAAGCAGACACTGGGGAACACTACAAAACCCACAATTCTATGTGTCCAAACCCATCACACACCATTATAAACATAACCTACAAGCTAGTAGGAATGTGACCCATATATCTGTACCTGAAATAAATTCAAAATGCCAATTCAGTGAACAGTTTTGGATGCTTTTTTTTCCCCCCTGTATTTTTAACAACCATATCTAGAATGGATATTGGGATGAACTGCTGCTGGCATCTAAAAATAGGGAAATAATATGAATGTTGGTTGCACCGAGTAACAAAAAGGTATTTACAAAAAGAAGAGTTGGTCAATGTAAAGAGCTTGTATATGTGTGTGTTATGTGTGCGTGTGAGGGACAGAGGTTTCTATAGTTCCCAATGCATCTGTGTGCCTCTCTGTCAATTGGTGAGTGGGCAGTGTTATCACTACCTTGATGATAACCCCAAAAACTCAGTCTGACCCCGACTCTGAGCTTGGTGGTGTGCTGGCAATTTCCTCTTCCTCATCATCTGAACCCTGAGGGAGGGGGAAGGACGGGAAGAGAGGAGGGAGAAAGGGATGTGGGAAGGCAGAGAAAAGGAAAAGTTAATGGTCACTCAGGGTTTTTGCTGACGACCACATGAAGTGCTGTCCTCAATTCACCCATTGTACTCTGGGCCATTCCATGCCAACTCCAGGAGGTTGCACCACAGCACATCTTGGTTTTGTTTTTTTTCTTTTTCTTTTTCTGTGTGTTGATAGATAATGATGAGCTAAACTAAAGTGTACCTTTTTATGGCATCAAAAAAATAAATTAATGGTGAATTGGGACCAATTTTGCAGGGTCATATCTCCAAATTTAACAGATCATTTTATTTGGAAATGAGTTATCTGAGAGCACTTTCACACTGTGCAAAGATAAACATACTAATAACATTATTCAAAATTCATTTTGGCAATTTTTGGCACATTTGGGCCTGCCTGGTAACCAATGTGAGACATTTCACCTGACCCTCTACTTTGGATAAATTGAGAAGTTGCATCCTTATTGAACTTTTCTAGAAAGATTTAGCTGTGGTACGCATGTATCCCAAGGTTGGTGTATCTGTACTGGATGGGCTTATGTGTTGGAGATGGGTATGTAAGCATGTACGTTCTGTGGCTGGTGCATGAGGAATGCATAGTTTATATACAATGCAGATTATCTGCCTAATCATAGTAAGAGGGGCCAAAACCTTGGAGTCATATAGTGGAATATGCAATATCCACAATAGTAGTAGTAGTAGTGATTGGTCAATCAGCTGCATTGCGAGTTCCCATGCACATCTGCATGAGTGTAATTACCAGACATCACCAGGAAGTGTGCATCCCCACGAGAACCAGAGATTTGATTTCATATGTGGTTCTGTGGTAACAGGCTACTGAATGGGCATATTGATAATCTCACTAACCAAATGTGCAGCTGCTCTGGGTTAGATGTCAGTTTCAGTGTCCAGAAGGATCCTAGTATTACTTCATATAATAATACATATAATAATAAATGGGTCATAGTCTAGTATATTTAAATGATGTCGCTCACCAGAAGTAACCTTAGTTAGGGCTCAGTGGATCAGCAGTTACGGTACCTGGCCCAGATAGAAGATCTTAGTGTTCATACAACAATTAGATGAATGCCTGGCAGTAGTAGATTTCACTCTCTGGGAGTCTTGCCAGCCACTATTTCAGCACATCCCAGCCAATGCACGTATACGTGAACCCCTATTCACACAAATCTTCACATTACAGGATTAAAAATGAAAGAAACGTGTTTTCCTCCCTGCGAATCGAATTCCTTACACACAGACACTATACTAGCATTAGCTTTAGTGATAGGATGGTTACTTTGGTTACCTTGGCTTTACTGCTGTTACCACGTGCAGAATCTGACGAGCTCTCCGAGTCAGAGATGAATTCGCGGCTTTTGAAGCTGTCGTTTCCCCCGGTCCTTTCCTTCTCCCGTTCTGCTCCACGCCCTCCTCCTTTCTTCTTCTTCTCATCACTCTTTCCCCTCTTCTTCTTTGTCTCTCTAAAACGGGTTTGAGGGACAAAGGAAGAGTTACAGAGTCCTTGGGCCCAAAAAAAATAATTACAAAAAAAATCAGGAGAAACTTCCTAATCTCATGGCCTCATCAACCTGGTGGCCAAATCATCACTCAGATAACATATTGATTGATGAAATGCTGACTGCACAACAACTGACAAAAAATGACTGAGGACTAAGGTACTAATTGTGCAGTACAACTGCATAAATAGAGGTTGAGCCCAGCCAGGTCATACTTTTTGGCAGAGACCGAGGAGCCGCCTCCCCTCTCTCTGTACTCTTTCATGGCCTCCTCATACTGCCTCTTCGCCTCCTCCGCCTTCAGATCCCACTCCTGTTGGGGGATGCAAAACTATGTTCAATACCACCCAAACACGTTACACACTGCAAAAACCCTGTTACCCCACAAACGCAGATTAATAGACACTGGAAAAACCCAGTTACCCCACACACATTAATACACACTGGAAAAACCCTGTTACCCCACACACCGCATTAATACACCAAAAGCCCCATTTATCACCTTAACACACATATACAGTCCCCTCCGAAAGTATTGGAACAGAAAGGTCAATTCCTTTGTTTTTGCTATACACTAAAGACAGTCGAGATTGAGGTTAAAAGATGAGACGATGGATCATAATTTCAGATTTTATTTCCAGGTATTTTCATCTTGATTGGATAAAGAACTTGGAACATCAGCAAATTCTGACCTCTCTCTTGTCCTTGCTTATCTGTTTCCACATCTCGCCGGCTTTCTTTGAGATCTCAGTGACAGAGATGCCAGGGTGCTCGGCCTTGATGCGCTCACGGCTGGAGTTGAGCCACAGCATGTAGGCACTCATTGGCCTCTTGGGGGCACCAGCATCCTTCACTTTTTTCTGTGAAACAGACAGAAAAACCGGTGAATCTCTGGATCTACGGCCCTCCCCAACACAGCACCTCCCTGCACACCCTGCACCTGGGCCCAGGACCTCCCTACACAGTCGATACAGTCCCCAGTAGTGTATACAATACAAATATGTTACTGTAGGCTAGTACACTTTATATTGTCAAAAAGATAACCACGGCAGATGTTTCACACATAATGTAACCAAGCGTTTTAACTTAGGCAGTAATAATAAAATAACTTAACACGAGAGTGGGTGAGGGGAAGAGAATGATCAAACCTTTAGGCTACGGCCTGTGCCGCACGCGCAGTTAAGCATTTACTATTATCATTCCAAAAAATCTAATGATGCTAGATATTGTTTATGCAAGAAATCGGGAGCTATGATTTTTGGGACTACATCTACATCAATACGGTCTGTTGAAATTTGACGTGGTTGCTCCCGCATCTTTTATTTTAATTCGCCACATTTTGCTAGTTGCAATCACTTTGTTTGGCTCGATGAGCCTGAATTATTTAAACTCAAAGGCCACAACATTCGGAACAGTAATCTTGACAAGCTTTGCTGCAAGAAATGCAGTGTAGGGTGTTGCTACGGTTTTAACTAAACGGTGGGGCGTGTAAAACGACGTTGGGTGTGTTTCAACTAAGGAATATCTTTCAGAGAAATAATTGGAAAAATAATCACTGGCTGTGACATTATTCACTTCGTCATTTTCACGATGCCATTTGGCAGACTCTTATTGACGAGTCCGAGTCGAGTCTGGAGTCTGTGCGACTCAAGTGCAACTCGAGTCCTAGTAGCTGACTAGAGTCCCCATCTCTCGTGTGTATTGTAGTCTTCTCAGTATAGTGCATATAGTTGCTATACGGTGTGTACAGTGCCTGTAGTACAGTGCCTGTAGTCTGTGTACAGTAGTCTCTGCACAGTATGTGTATAGTCTCTTTAAATTGTGCGGGTATAGTACAATCCCTGTACAGTGTGTGTATAGTAAGAGTCCCTGTATATTAGAGTCCCTGTATTGTGCATATAGTATAATCCATGTATAGTACTCTTCTCTGTATATTTCATGCATAGTAGAGTCCCTGTATAGTGCATGTATAGCACAGCCACGCTACAGCATAGTGCGTGCATAGCAGTGCAGTCCCTGCAAAGTACATGTATAGCAGTCCCTGTAGAGTGTGTATCGTACAGTCTCTGTATAGTGCGTGGGTAGCAGTTCTCTGTATATTGCGTGTATAATAGTCTGTGTAGTGTGTAAGTAGTCTCTGTATTGTGTATAGTATAATCCCTGTACAGTGTGTGTATAATATAACCCTTGTAGAGTGTGTATATAGTATAATCCCTGGATAGTGCATGTAAGTAGTCTTCTCTGTATATTGCTTGTATAGTAGTGTAGAGTCCCTGTATAGTGCATGTATAGCAGTCCTTTAATAGTGAATCGTAGTCTCTGTATAGTGCATGTATAGCACAGACCCTGTATTGTGTAGAGGGCAGAACTGCATGTGAACTAAACCCTGAGTGTTTCCTCTGTCCCTGTCTTTCCTTCCATCTTTGCACCTGCCCTCTCCTGCAGCTGCTTCTCTCTATCCCACCCTACCTCACTCATGTTCCCCCCCCTCATCCCCCACCGTCACTCCCCTCTCTCACTTCTTTTTTGCGTGGTTTCTTTTCCTTGCGCTCTGTGATTTTGGGTTTCTTGGCAGGTTTCTTCTTGGCACCGTCATCACTGTCATCCGCGTCTTCCGCACTGCTGTCGCTCGCCGAGGCGTTGCTGTCATACCTGCGGGGGGACGGAGACAGACACCGGGGCTCAGGGTCACCAATGAAACGGACAACACGTCTCTGTTTAAGGGCTACCCAGAGCACATTTGAGAACTGAGGGTCAGTTCCCTTTAAATGTAAATTCAGGAAAAAGATTTCCAAAAAATGTATTGCAAAGCCTTCATAGAATAGTATGGGCATTTTATTTTTGCATATTAATCAAATGCATTAGCTGGATTGACTTAGGGATAAGAAAGTGGTTATGTCATTTTGGAAACACTAGCTCCACCAATTAGAACACATCGGCAACAGCCATTAGAACCGGCAATCACTGTCAGCCTACTAATACTCTCTGATTGGTGGAGGTCCATAGGCCTGGCTGACAGAGCTGAAAGGCAGTCTCTGGGGTCCGCTTACATTCACGCTCAATACCTACTAACCGTGTTAATGCTTTAATACACCTTGTAAAATATTGACTGTAAAAATAGTGCTTCTGAAGGATAGTCCAGCAGACCTTAATATTTAGCCAATTAAATGGTCAGAATGTAATTTTATTTCAATATGAGTCAAGAGAGAAGAGAGAGAGGGAAAGGGGAGGGGAGGGAACTAGAGAAGGAAGTAAAACACTCTTAGGAATAGAACTGAGAATGGGATGGAAAACGGGGGGAAAGGAGAAGAACAGGGCAATGGAGACGGACAAATTCATCACTCACTCCTCTGCGATATCTTCATCCTCCTCTCCAGGGTTGAATGACTCATCTGAAGGAGGACAGGGAAATGTATTTTTTTAAATTTTATTTTTATCAAGCAGTAGTCTGAGAACTTTTTACGTCTGCAGGCCACACCGCCATCCCCACCAAGGGGATTCTCCAAAAATGACTAGCTGAGGACACCACTTCTATAAAACATACAGCACCCTCTCCAGGCCAGAACCCTGTTTAACACACCAGAACATTGGAGCACATGTACAGTCATTACAGCGGCAAAAATGGAACAAACTCACATTGTTCTGAACACCAACTAATGGGACTGCAACTGCTTTTCCAAAAAAAGCAGTCGCTATAGGGTCACAATATCAACGCAGAATTTCCGAAACTCACAAAATCACTATTAGGATGTAATTTGCGGAGATTAGGTGACACTTTCCATTTGATGCATACAGATAAGTATATATGCATATCTTTCATTGATATCAACAAGCCTTAAAGACACATTCACTAAAACAGCCTGATGCCATGAGAGGCACTGGAGAATGGGCATGAAAAACTGGATAGTAGTTTGAAGAAGCCCCGCCCCTCACCGCTCTCTCCCTCCGAGTCATCGCTGTCATTAGCCTCCTCTCGGATCTTCCCTTCCTGCTTCATCCTCTCCAGGTAGGCATCGTGCTGGTCCTCGTCCGAGTCGCTGTACATGTTGTCATTCCCCTTCATGCCCTTCAGAGGACAGAGGCAGGTTCAAACAGGGTTCAAAGGTCATGGAGGTCAGGCACTGTAGCTGGGGAAACTGCTCCCACCTTACGTGATAAAAATTCCAGAATATGTGTCACATGCAGGTCAAATTCACGTCAAATAAAGTAAATTAGTTGCTGCAACCTATGCTCCCACCATAACTTTTTAGTTTGTGAAAATGTTTATATTGTGCGCATTTAGCTTGGCAGCTGTGGCATCACAGGGCAGCTTTCTCTGCGGAGATGGAGCAGGAAGAGCACAGGCAGGGAAGAGCCGTCAGCGAGGCATTAATGCACCCATCACAATGCACCGCCTGCAGTCATTACTACGAACCTCAAACTGTGGGGCCATCATTGCACATTTACCCTGCCCCCTATTTGAGGTTCATAGTACTAACAGTGCAGGCAGTATGCAAAACAATTAACGCTAAAACATTTTAAAAAAAATGTTTCATTATAAACAAAATTTGTTAATAACGGGGGTAGTTAAATTGTGTTAAACACACCAGTGCCTCGGGCGTTCAGTTACTTAAAAACAAAGCCAGATGGACACGGAAACACCACAATCAAGTAATGTTAATCACCATCATTACCGTTAATGCACACCAGTCAGTCAGAGCACACACACTCACACAGGCATGCTCTCACCCATGTGCACACGCATACAGACACACTAGGGATGGAATGGTAACTGGTTTTAAAATACATGTTTGTAAAAACACTGACAATAATGACACCGCCACAAATGTGCATTACTGCGAACACCATGACACCTTGAAAAGTATGTGTAATCCAGCAAGAAGGAAAGTAGGTCTACAGTTTCTTGTCTTCATTAGCGGTTTTATTTTGCATAGCCACAAGGGGGAACACCTCTCGCATCTACTTCGTGTATCTACCCCACAACAGTCAGTTAATGCCTTGCATAGTAGAGACCACTCAACTCTATGATAGACTGGAGAGAGAATGTCATATGACTTACTTTGTTAACAGATTGGCTGAGAATGTAGTGAGGTCGGTAAGAAGATAGTCAGATGTATGGACATACTTCGGATACAAAAAAAAAAAGGTTTCCGTGAAAGGGAGCAATACTACAACGAACTTCACGACCCATCTCCCTGACAATCACCCAATTGCATAGATTGAATTGAGGGTTAAAATAACTTGTAGGTTTAATACATATGGGAATTTGGGAATGGGGGGGAAATATAGCCTACCCATCTAGCCTAGCTTGTCAATAATGTATACCAAAGCAAAATCTTGGTATGAACGCACTGACTGTGTTGGGCTTGAGGTCCGGGAATTATTAATTAAAGACTCATGAGCAGTGTGCACCTTGTGCAAGTCACATAGCTTATGAGAAGCTTAATACCAGAAAATATTTCAGCATATAACTATACTGAAATAATGGAGAAAAAAAATCGAGATAATTTTGGCCACGATAATCATGGCATGAAATTGTTTGTGTCACCCCATCCCTAATGCTCACACACAAACGCACAAGCAGACAAAGACACACGCAAACACACAGACACACTCACACAGAGGGTCTCAGTAAAGTCACCAGGCCACAAAGCAATCAATGGCTCAAATCAGCCACCCCCCCCTCCACTCAATTCTTCCCTCATTACACCAAACCCACACCTTTCACTCCATGTGCGTCTGGTGGGGGGGGGGGGGGGGGGCTGTGCTATAAATTCTGGGGTTCAGTACATCTCAGATGTTGAAGAATAGATGTCCTTTTTTTTCTTTAACAAACTGGTACTTAAAACCAGGATTACAATTATATTGCCCCACTGACTATCTTGCAGAGCAAATCCATAAACAAATAAATGGGTGATAACCAAACTTCCAACATCTACCTGTGCTTCTCCTTCTGTCAACTATTCTGTGCCAGTTGTCAATGTGAAACCCCACAACCAGCACGTCTGACATATCACATCAGCACATTGCTGGCGATTAAAGGAGGATCAGTAGATTGAAAACCTGCCAGGTGGAGCAGGTCTTTTTTGAACAGGACTGAACCAGTCGGGGCTGGCTTGAACAGGACTTAACCAGTCTGGGCCTGGCATGATTTCACACCTGGTCAAAATTGTGTTTGGAGGACAGTTGACCTCCAATTACACTGCAATGGTTGGGTGATATACCGCAAGGATAATTATCAAATGCAAAACAATGATCACCAAAACGTGGTGTATTGCCTTTCTTTTTGTCTTTTGTCTTATATTTCATGCATACATCCAAACTTCACAGGCTGCGTGAAATGATTCAGGGGATAAAATGTCACCACCATTCACTACTAGGTGTTGATAAGACAGCCAATCAGCAGCAAGGTCACATGGATGCTGCAAGTCTTATCAACAGTAAAAAACAGTGGTGATGTTTTTTCACTAGAAGCCCCTTGTGCTGCCTCTGAAGTTGTGATACCTGTAGCCTCATAGCCCGGAAGGTTGGCGGTTCAAGTCCCGGTACAGCCATGATAAGATACGCACAGCTATTTGGGTCCTTGAGCAAGAACCTTAACCCCAAATTGTAAATTGTAAATACCCAGCTGTGGTGGCGCACAGCAAAAGCATCGGACCTTGATACAGGCCGATGCAGTTGCACACCAAGGACAGAGTTTGGCCAGCTCTTGTGGGAGTGGCATAATTGGCCCGCCACTCCAAGGAGGAGGGACTCGGCTGGGGTTAGTAGGATCGGCACAAGGAACAGCACCCCGATTGTCTCGGGATCACAGTTGCAGTTGGAGATGATGCGGCTTGGAGAAGGCGTGTGGCTCTCCAGATCACTAGATACATTTCTGCTGCCGGGGGAAGGGGTCTAATGCGGTGTATCCTAGACATTATGGGCTGATAATGGAATAGATAGGGTACAATTGGCAACCAAATTTAAATTATAAATGCCCAAAATATAATGCCGTCACCAAGATTAGCCCAGCTGTGAGCTCTGCCTCTATCTCACACTTGCCGCCACAGCCCGCCACACACCCCCGCCCCAAGAAAGACCTGTGTCTGACACTCTATTGCCAAAACCCTTTGGAGAACCAGGCAGAGAACAAAGCCACACCCACAGAGCATGCAGGCATGTATTACACCCCCCGACCCTCCCACAGCAGTCCTCCAGCCTCATACAGACCTTCTTCTTCAGGTGCCAGGGGGCAGGAGAATGGGCGATGGCGAACAGAGAGAGCTTTGGTCAGTACTCATCACAGTAAAACGATGCAGAAATCAACGCATCATCGCCTCGGCACCGCAAGGCCAAATCAGCTTACCTCTTTAAATCCTCTGTTCTTGATGTTCAGTTTCTTCGCATTGACAAAATCAAAGAGTTTCCCGTATTCTTCTCTAAAAGTTGGAGGAAGGGAGAGAAAGAGAGAGGGGAAGAGAAAGAGAGACAGAAAGAGTCAATGTTGCGTAGTCAAATCAGAGGCTCAATGGAAGACTATGTGTGCAAGTGAGTATGTGTGTAGCAAATAGTGAGTGTGTATAGTCAGTGTGTGTATGCGTGTGTGTGCGTGCGCGTGTGCACGTGCGTGTGCTCATTACCTCTCAATGCTGCTGAAGGTGTACTGGTTGCCTTGCTTGGTCTCGATCTCAAAGTCGAAGGAACGGGTGGTTGTGGTGCCGCGAGCGAAGTTCACACAAGAGATCTCATCAAAGCGCAGGTGTACCGGTGGCTTGTGCACATAGATAAAGCCTCTCTCCAACGGGTACAGCAGCCCAGAACTGGCCTTATACGAGCAGGTAATACACTGTGCACCCGAGTGCCTGAAAGAAGGGATTGAGAGAAACAGGAGGGGCGGGAGGATGTAATGTGGACATCTGCTGATACCACAGAAGAGTTGACTTACAATCAACTAGTCAGAAATTTGGTTGTAATTTCACAGCTGAGTTGTCGAATAAGAGAAAATGGATGTCATTCAAAATTGCCGAATACACAACATAAAAAAATAAGATCTTTTGAACAGCATGTGTTACAAATTAGCTCTGAAGCTTTTGGTGCTCAGAACGTAACAGTCTGGTTATCAATAATCTTGCTAATGTAGAAATGAGCTGTACTTATCTTGAGTAAATAAAGCTAACGCTATTCTCCAGACTGTTACAACTTTACTTCTGCAAAAAGAACCAATCGATAATGTTATGTGCTAACGTAGGTTATCCTAAACGAGTCCTAAACAGCGGTGTAGTACAATTCTGCATACTTACCGCTTATGTTGGGACACGAGGCCCCTCCCATATTGATTTACAATTAAACACTTAGTCCGCTTAATGATAACATGCTGCAATAACGGGCATAGTTTTCGATTTATTAGGAATATTAGGGAAGTAGAATATAGCGGAGAATGGCTGGCATCTAGGGGGGTCCGACGATCATTCTTAAAAGAACAGCTAGGAAATGTTCATTTCTGGTGAATTTCAAGGGGGGAAATATGACAGGTTACTGATCATTAAATATACAGATCCTTGTTATATATAGCAGAAAATAGTCGGTGAAGTGGCGGAATAAAATAAAATACAGATCTCATGTATGTTACTGACAATAACAACATGCACAACTGTAGCAACAGTAGGCTAAAAAGTGCTTTAATTTTCCAATTGACCCGTTTTAAGGTCCCTTTACAAAAGAGATTTCGACCTCAATGGGGTTTTCCTGGTTAAATAAATGTAGAAAAAATTTCCTAAATAAAGAAAGTTGCTTTAGGAGATGCTATAGGAGTTAATTACATTCATGAGAAAGTTAATTACATTCATGCATTCTAATTGCTTAATTCTGGGCATCACAGAATGAAAAAGGGTTTGATTAGCTGGATTGCAGGTCTTGCTGTGCGACATTATTTGGGCTGGGAACTCGGCTGATAAGTCGTCTTCAAACTGAATGCGTTTGAGTTCGACAATGGCAGTGTATGTTTACATAAAACACATTGCCTCTAAAATGTTTCTCGTCATTTTATATTCGCAGCCAGGAGGGTGCAGGCGGAACCGAGGAGCGGACTTGACTGTTGCTAAACCTATTCGCTGTACGTGATAAATACATTTTGTAATTCTCATAGGCTGACAAAACTACAGGGTGATAGACATACAGGAAGAATATAAATACATATCTTGGAACAGGTCAGGGAGGGGCCCCTACTGCATAATCTCGAACACTGAGATTTTTTAGCCCTGCTGCACAAGAAAAAGAGTCAGACTTGGAGACAAAATTGTCCTTCCAGTAATCTATGCAGTCTCATAGAATCATCTGGTTTAGGAATGACGACAACCGGACAACGCCAATCACTCATGCTGGGCTCAATGAGGTTATGGTCAAACATGTATGAGACTTATTCAAAAATGTTTGCCAACTTCTCAGCATTCACCCTATAGGAATGCTGTTTTATAGGCGAGGCATTCCCAGTGTCTATGTCATGGACCATTAGAGTTGTAAGACTGGGAAACAAAGAACTGTAAGTGTGCATCAGATTCTCAATACCAGTTTCCTGGTCAGTGGACAAGCAATTAAATAAAAATAAAAAAATAAAAAATCAGCTAAGATCATGCTGTTAGCCAAATGTGGTTCTGAGGAACTGATCCAGAAATTCCGCTTCAGGAACGTCAGCCTCTACAGCACTTACAAGACAAGCTGGTTTACAATCCAGCTCACAGAATTTCTTTAACATATTTATATGACACAATTGCTTAAATTTCCTGCAGTCAGGGGTACTTATGACAATTTGCATAATTCACTTTCTCAAGAACCGTGTAAGGACCACTAAACATGCTTTCAATGGGTCTCCAGGGACAAGCAAAAGGACCAGAGCCTTATTTCCAATATTGAAAACACAGGCCATTGCTTTTGGTCATAGCAAATTTTAATCTTCTCCTGCGCTCTTTTGAGGTGGCTCTTGGCTATAGCACAAGCTGGTTTTAAAAGCAGAAACATGGTTCAATAAGTTAAGATCATTGTCTGTGGACAAAAATCTTTCCTTCACCCATTTTAAGGGACCCCTGGCCTCATGCCCATACACCAATTCAAAAGGACTGAACCCTCTTGTACAGCAAAAAAGAGGAAGGGAATACTCCGGTCTCAATCATCAGGGCCTGAGGGTGGTAAACAAAAGATTTCATCTGTCTCATGCCCAACTGATGCATTACCTCCTGGAACATGACAGACATAACATTTGAACCCTGATCAGACTGGATTTCCTTTGGAAGCCCATACTGGGTGAAGAACTTGAGCAATGCATCCAAAACAGTGTTTGCAGTAATAATTCCTTAGGGGGACAGCCTCCGGAAATTTTGTAGCGACATCCATTAAGGTTAGTAGATATTGGGTTCCACGTTTAGTATGCGACAAAGGACCTACACAATCCACTAACACACAGCTAAAAGGTTCATTAAAGGCAGGCACCGGAATCAAGAGAGCTACTGGTTTGGCTTTCCTACCACCTGGCAAGCATGACAGGTACGGCAGAAGGGCACTACATCCTGGTTCATCTTGGGCCAATAAAAATGACTTTTTTCCCCACAATTCCGAGGCGAACAGCGATTGGGGCTTCATCTACCCCCACACTGAGAAAATGTTGAAGTAATCTAAAGCAACATGAATACCCGTAATTACCTTTACCGTAATCCAATACTTAAGAATTTAGCTGAGAAAATATTTGCCACGATTAGCGCACCAAACAGCTTACTGCCAACCCCAAAAATAGCTTACACACACACCTATATTCATAGGCCAATTGCAAGTTTAATAATGCAAAACTATTCCCGTAGCCTACTATTATAGAAATGACACCATTCCATTACAGCGACTCTGAAAAATTAGTTCTATTCCGGACACAATCCCCCAATTGTTATGAATCCCTCTGCTGGGAAATGGATATATAAAATTAAGCCTATAAGGTGCTGGTTGAAAAACTGTAATGCTCCTAATTAGATGTAATTTCCGAGAGATTCCTAACCTACGGAGTGTGCGTTGGGCCTAATGGGAAAAAAAAAAAAAAGAAGAAAAATACAAGGGCACAGGACACATCCACCACAGGTGACTCACCTTCTGCAGCAGCGTGCTCGCCTCAAGCTTTTGCGGGAGTTGGGGGGGGGGGGGGTTGCGGATGAGGACCGCGGGATCTCACATGCGGAAATCCTGCCTCTAAATCTCGCACAACATGCAGCAACACCAAACTGTTTCTCCTAAGCTGTCTCAAATAGTCTTAACCAAAATCCAATCTCTTTTGCGTTTCTCCTTCCCCCCACATCACTTAGGAGGCAAACTTGAAAAATCACCTGTGGAACAGAGGTGTGTCCCGCTGCCTGGCGTCACAGTAGCATGTGCCAAATCAAAACAAAATAAAGGGGAAAACTAAAAGAAAACAAGGAATGTCAGTGTGCGTGATTCCTAGTCGTAACAGTAACTAAAGGAACAATTTAAATGCAAGCATAGGGAGGCTGGACAGGGACTTTAAGGTAGCTATTGGGTGGCTGGTTGGGATGTTAAGGCAACAGATTGGGTGGCTGGTTGAGTTGTTAAGGTGGCTGATTGTGTTGCTGGTTGGGTTGTTAAGTTGGTTACCCTTGGAAGTTTCCTGGGACCGTAATCTTCCTGTTGACCAGGGCCTTCATCACCCGACTGACCATCTCATATAGGGAGCCGGACATGCTTTTACTCAGCTTCCCCTCAAAACGCTTCTCCACATCCTCTCTGCAGGGGAGAGATGGGGAAAAGGGGAAAGCAACAATTGAATACTGACTCAGTGTGGCTCGAAGCTGTGTGTGTATATGCAGCCATATCCGCCACTCACTCGCTCATGTTGAGGGTGAGAGAGATGTCCTCCTCCTTGGAGAAGAGCAGGATGAGGAAATGATATCGAGTCTGGCCCTGCTTAATGGGAGGATCCAAGCTGATCTGAGAGAAAAACCAGCACAATATTCACACAGTTAATGCACCACAAGCTATATGAAACATAACCTCACTGGAACCACACAGACATCCAACAAAAAAAAAAAAAAAAAAACAACAAAAAAAACACATTCCCTAAACACACAAGCACACTCAAACACTCACCACAAAGAACATCTGCCTCTGGTCCTTATGAGGGAGCAGGAAAAGGCGGAGCACAGTGGTGTAGGGGATCTTGTAGTCAAACGTCTTGCCATGGAGGTGCAGGAAGGTGGGATAGATGCGGATATCATACCTGTGTTGGGGGGACACTGGCACTGAACGGGGCCCTTTAAAAACGGACTAAACCCAATTTGGGGTGGTTTGGTTAAATGGTGTGGTAGGCATATTAAATGCCGTGGAGGCAGGTGATGTGACAGTACCTTCCCCTAGGAGTGAGACACTGCAGCTCTTTGAAGATGCAGACGGCATCGCCCGTGGCCTGGATTACATCTGCCTTTGACAGCACATTCTGAGCAAAGGCCTAAAGAACAACACACACCTTCACCTACTGCAACGCACGCACCAAGCGGGCAAAACCAGGCTTCTTTTCTGAAGCTATGCCACGGTTGGCTCCAGTATAAGTGATTTAGACCAATTTTCAATGTAAAGTCAATGGTACAACTGCAATCCCACAAGAACATTTTTTTCTTCATTTTATGTCTCTACATGTGCAAATTTTCCTTAAGTTATTGTGTTATTAGGACAATACAGCAATGCTTTGTGGACGAATCAGGGACAGATTACATCACTATCTTGTGTGCTTAGTGGAGGAGCCGCATCAGCTTCCCAACTGCGCAGTCTCTGCGCACATGATGGCACTGGTGAACTTGAGTTCCGCAGCTTCAAAATGCTTTTCACAAGCACATGGATACTCAGTGGGTGAAGTAACAGGCACATGGTCTATATTTTTTCTACAGTCAATGGCACCCAGGTATACACACACACAGCCATGTAGACACACTTATTTTCTGTCGCTGCAAAACACTAGTGTTCTCCGTTTGCTAAATGCATGCAGTAATGTAAAGCCCAGGTATGTCACCTCCACAGGGTCAGTTCCCTCATCCCCGGTGCTGGGGGGCACATAGAAGCGCACTTCCATCAGGGACACCTCAGCATCGTCGTTCTGGTGGAACTCAAGCGTCACCTCGTTTTTCCCCGTGGCGCACTGCGACACGCTGGACAGTGGAACCTCGAAGGCAGGGGTCTCATTTATGTCGAAGGACAGCAGCGGTCCTAGGAGGCACAGGGTCCCATATATTGCATTAAAAAATATATTTAAAAAACTCCCATGGTGCACTGCAGTGGGCACAGAAGGGACAGTAAATTAATAAAATAGAAATAGAAAAATCCACAATGCATTGTCTAAAGGGGTGCCAAATTATTACACCAGGCACGTTATTGATGGAATGCCCCTGAAATATTATTTTCAAAGCACAAACAACAGTCAATATATCATAATAAAACTCCATGTAAGCGCCACTTCTGACCACAGTATGTTTATACAAGGTTAACTTTTCTTGACACACAAAATGACATACCCAAAATAAAATGGTTCCTATCCTTGAACCCTTTTGAGCACATGCATAATTCTGGTCTCTTCTGAAAGGAAACTGGGTTTTTCCAAGAGTCAGAATTACTCAAAATATTACTAAAACAAAGTTATAGAAGCTCAAACGTGGAAGTTTTTTGGCTCACTGGAAATATTTTCTGTTTTTGACTGAATAGAGACTATTGTAACTGTGGCTGGTGTGTTTCAAAACACAATAGAGCCAAGTCACAACACTGGACAAATCTGTTTACGTACGGGTGTGTGCGCGTGTGTGTGTTCCTGCAAGTGTGCACGGCCACACATACATGAGGGCAGGTGTGTGTGCTTATGTGTGCATGTGTAGGTGTATATGAGTAGGTGCGTGAGTATGTATGAGCAAGTGTGGGCGAGTACAAACGTGGCTCACCTGAGAATTTGGCAGTGCCCCAGTTCCAGCCCTTCACACACATGTCCTTCTCTGCCAGCTCCACCTTGTAATTAGCCTTAAAGTACTCCGAAATCTTCTCAAAATCCTGCAAGGGGGGACGGGGGGGCCAGATGAGGGAAATGAGGTTAATGTGCTGCTGAAACGCTACAGCTCGTGTCTCGAACTTTGTGTTGATTGTCTTTCAGTGGGTAATAAACAAACCGTCAGGGCCCGGTCCAAAATACGCACCGGGAGAGCGGGATAATCAGAGCCCAATTACCCCAGCCGACCAGGTTGCGTCAGGGCCGCCACACTCCCGGCACTCACAATCAGCCCGTTTATTTATCCTGTAGGGTTTATTAACACCAAACACCGCCCAGGGGGTTGGGGGGGATGGGTTCCACATGTGGGACACCAGGTGTGAGTAAGCCGCTAATGAGCTCTCTCCACTTTCTTCCTCTCTCTGCCTCGATTCTTATTCCTTCTTGTTTATCCATCTCACTGACTCCCTTTCTCCTGTTCTTGCCCTGTCCCTAGGCATGCCCACGAAAGAGTGCGTTTCACCCATTCACACCACACAATGGTCCCGGGAATCTCCCGGGTCCTTGCCATTCAAACCAGACCCAGATCTGCAAGTTTTCTTCCATACAAGTCACTGCTGTGCAATCTCATTAAAAGTGGATGTTATGTTCCACTGAATTGGTCTGTAGGCTATATATTTTTTATTGCAATATTAATAAATAAAGAAATAGATAAAACAATAAAACCGGATGATCAGGGACAGTTTTGTTCACTGGAGATTCAACGTGGTGGACGGTGCTCACGTTCTGTCAATCTTTACATTTATAGGATTCCTTTAGGCTAAGCAGTCACCCAATGTAAACCTAATGCAAATAATTACAGTATACATTCATGTTCAGGCATCTTGAGAAGTGGGGAATTTACGGATGAAAGAGAAGAGTTTTTCTGTTGTCATCAGTGTTGTTTACTAAAGAGCAATGAAATTGAACTTAAGCTTATGCCTGATCTAGTTTCTGCTTGTTTAATTTTGCATTGCAAATTTGTGAAATATAGAAAAGGTGTTTCTTGCTGAGTGGACCATTGATAAAATTGATAACACAATGCAGTGCCTTTGAGGGAGAGAGACATAACCAGTGTCACCAGATGAGAAAAATTAAATTATCATACGTGGTGGGTGTTGAGGACGGTTTTTAAAGAAAAGTATCGTATATAGTTAGAGGAGACGGTATGTTATATGCGCTTGGCTAAATGTAGCATCTTTCTAAGTATAAATTTAATGTTTTGACGACATATAGGCTACTTTCTCCAAGAATGAATATTAGCAGGAGGGAAAAAATATATTTTGCACACAAATCAAAATTAAAAGCTGTGTTTACTGAACTCCATTGAATGACGATGTCATTCAATGCAAATATACAATGAAATGGCAATTGCTCGATAGGTTTATTGCTACCAGCACGTTGACATTTACACTCAAATTCAGCATACTGTTAGATTTCAGTGTTTTCAAGATGTAACTGAGCTAAAAAGTTGACACGCAAGTTCTGCTCCTATTCAAATGCATATCCCCACAATCACCCTCTTTTCCCCCACTCTATATTCATTTCCTTTCCTGGCGTTGATTAGAGGTCTAGGTGCCGACAACCGTTTGTCTGCACAAACATTTGGCCTAACCAGGAAACCTGTCAATAGACATTATCATATCTAAAGGAGTGTTTTGTCACCATGGATGAAGCATTTCCTTTCAGATACTGATATAAACTCTGTCATTCCCAGTAAGGATTGTGTAAGATTGGTGAAAGCTCAGGAAAACGTGCACACTACCTGGAACCACGAATAAAGAGCTGAAACTTGTCTTACACCCTCGAATTTCGAGTAACGACTCTTTCTTTCCTGAAACGCGATTCGAAGTACCAGCAGCGAAACAGTTATAGTATTGAAGAAGAGACAAGAAGTTTTTCAATACAAACAAAAAATATATGCTTGTTAAAATGTTGCGTTGTGTTCTTTATTGTAACGACAACTGACCTTGTTGAGTTGCATGATCTAGCCTTCTAGCAATTGGCTGAAGAGATATGAAATGCATTTTTTAAAACAAATTGATACACAGCTCCAGGTTGCCCTTACATTTCCCAAACCCAAGTCAAACTTTAACCATTGTAGCCTACCATAAAACATGAAACTGATCATAAACATCATTATTTGTGAGATGACAGTTATCAAACAGAATCAAGTTATGAGTATTTCTAGTTTAGTGTATATGTTGTATATGTTTAGTTGATGGACTGTTCTTGAAACTTAGGCCTCTATTAAAAATACAAGCTGCCTAATACGAGGTAGGTAGCCAAACCCTATGTTGCAAAATGATTTTCTTGAAGAATGACACAACGGATTTGTGTTCAAATTGAAATCAAATTGAAACACAATGATTTAAAACAAAGCATCGTTGCCGAGATCTAGGCTACTAGTGCGTCTCCGGTCGTGACCAATGAGGTTCCTTGATCAAATCCCAGGTTGAGTAACCCAGTATTCCCCTTTTCACACCAAAGCCGAGCTGTGTCCATCCCGGGTAATTCCCAGGTCGAGAGCAGGGGCGCGTTCCGGGACAGATATCCCGGGTGACTCTTTCACACCAACAGCTTACACAAGACATTCCCGGGCCATTGGAAGGGATAATACTCATGCCTGGGCCAGATCTGGGTCATCCACTAAGCGCATGAGATACAGTGACACAAAATGTCCCTGTTCATCCACAAAATATTATGAATTGTCCAAATGACACAATAACTGAAATCGACGCATTGGGGAGACAATAGAAGGAGAAAAAATACGCATTAACACTAGACTTTTGTATTTTTACCGGATTGGTTCCATTGAATTACATTGAATTGGGTGGTTTAAACACCTTTACTGGAGCCAACCACTTGTCACTTGTCTCAAGATCAGGAAGTGAGCCTGAATTTGTAAAATGAAGCCCTTTTTGGCTGCTCAGATAACACTTGTGCTACGCTGCAGTAATGCTAAATGCGCTGTAATGCCATCGCTGAGTGGTAATCCTACACAGTGCTTAGGTGACTAACGCCAATGCCATGGTAATGCTAACACTACACCTCCTCACAAAACTTCAGCATTATTTTTTGCTGATCTCTCCTGTCCCAGCATGCCCTCAGTCACACACCTTATTTACCAAGCCAGCCATTGCCCCTGCATGCGATAAAAAAAATTAAAAAAAACTTTATTTTATTTCATCTGACAACTATGTTCTCATCAGCAGTGATGACCTGGGGAATCAAAGTTTTACTCCTAATGCTCAGGTTCTTCCCACCTACGCCTGAGGGAACAATCTGTCTCGCATGGATCTCATAACTTATAGGATGGCATTACGCATGCACGCACGCACTGGGGGTTTGGTTGAAATTTTACTTTAATGACCACAATTGAAGTGGTGTATTTTGGAAAGGTGGTTTTATGAGATGCCCATGGTCAAGGGTTCAGTGAACTGCAGCTACATACACTCTCGGTCTCTCTTTTTCTGATACACACTACAACAGAAATGCACACTCACAAACACACACGTGCATGCTTGCTCACACATACGCACCGAGTCCTTGAAGCCATCGTATTTGTAGACATGGCCAGTGCTGGTGACCAACTTGATTCCATGTCCAAGACATACACGCCTCCACTGAGCTTGGGTCAGATCGGGCACAGAGATGGAGTCCACTTTCCCCGTCTTACTGCTCTTATACACCACAGTCTGCTTACTGAACCGCAAACGGCCATCATTCTACAAGGGGAGACATAAATTAACACTGTAGAGAGAGAAATAGGGGGGAGGGGAGGGAGCAAGAGAGGGAGAGAGATAGAGAGAGACTATATGCTCTTTTGATCTTTCGGGAGCAGTGTGTGTGCAGTGCTTCCCACTCACCCACCTTACTACTATTCCCACCGAAACAAAAGAACCTCACAACTCAAATTTGACATTAAATTCTTGCTGTGAACTGGCTTCGTAGACATAGCCTGTTAACTGAAGGAACAGGAGTAGGACGAGAGGTTGTGAAGTAATAGCTTTTCATTCAAAAATGAAGAGGGTGCTGGTCCCGTGAGCTATATAGGGTGGCCAGTACCGTAGTGGTTAAGGTACATGACAGGGACCTTGAGCAAGGCCCTTAACCCTGCATTGCTCCAGGGGAGGATTATCTCCTGCTTAGACAAATCAACTGTACATCGCTCTGGATAAGAGTGTCTGCCAAAAGCCATTAATATAACATTAATGTAGAGAGCACTACATGCCCACCAGTGGCTTGTTTTAACAAGAACATGCTTGTTCAATTAGATTCAGATCTGGTGATTGACTCAGCCAGTCAAGTATTTACCACTTCTTTGGTTTTATTTGAGCAGATAAAATATTTCTAAGTCTATTTGTAGACTTCAGAATTCATCGTTCTAATTCTGTCTGCAGTCACATCATTGATAAAAACAAGCGTTTCTTCTTTTTTACATACCTTAAATTAATTAGAGCCAACATATAGCTGTACATGCATAACCTTTCATCCCTGACTTGTACCTATCCATAATATTTATGCACTCACTGACCCAGGAGCCTTTCACTTCCTGGTAGATCTCATTAAACTCCAGCATGTCCCCCATCTCTGATTCCTGCTCCCCTGGCACCCAACTGTAAGAGACAGACAGACAGAGAGACAGACATTTCAAGAACAGTTCTTTTTTTTAGATATTTTTTAGGCGTTTTTCAGCTTTATTGGACAGTATATAGTATAGAGAGACAGGAAGAATGGGAGCGAGAGAGAGGGGAAGACATGCAACAAATGTCAGACGGTCGGATTCTAACCGCCGACGTCGCGGCTCGCAATGAGCATGCGGTCAGTTCTCTACAGGCTGTGCCACCGAGACACCCCTCAAGAACAGTTCTACTTTCATTCTTCCCACCTGCACATCAACATGTCAGCATCTACATTATTATTAGAGATTCAAGCAGCGAAGCATCAGTTAAAATCATAATTCTTCCCTTTGACTTCTGCCTGACAGACTGGTACATTAAACTGATTGACCTTAAATGAGTCCAATCTGCTACAATTCATACTTTTTACATTAAGCATGCCCATTCATGATATCAGTAGGATTGGGAACTGAGAACCGCTTCCTAATTAGAACCGGATCCAAAATTCCATGAACCAGGTAAGCGGTGACAGTCTACCACAAACGATGCAACTGTAACTTATAATTTGAGAGAAATAAAGGTTGAGCTAAACACTGATGATTTAACACGTGAAAAGAGATGAAAGGAACCTGTAGCTACACAAATTGCACCCCAGACAAGCGAAAACTGAAACTCTGTATACTATTGCTCATTATCCAAGCGAAGATACTATCGAGTCATAAAACGATAACAGTTTGTTACTGGTAGCAACAAGCAAATTAGGTATTAGTTAGCTTGCCGAATTTACAAACATCCACCTGAAGCACAACACTTGCGCAATCGCTAGTATGTTCGTATTGCCTATATTTTATCGTAAGTGGATATTTGTAATTTCCTCAAGCCAACTATAGCCAATTTGCTTGTTGCTACCGATAACAAACTGGTATGGTTTTACTAGATATGTAGTCTTCGCTTGGATAATGAGCAATAGAATACAGAGTTTCAGTGATCACTGGAGTGCAATTTGGGCAGCTACATAAACAATCAGAATAAGCCCCCATGCCATTGACTGTGGCAGTTAGAACCCCTTTTCAACCAATGAGCTTGAACTGTTGGACAGCTGTACAATGTTTTGATACAGATTGACGGCCTGACAATTGTACATGTGGAAACCCGAATTTAAGGACTATAAACACAGACAGGCAGAGGGTGAGTCAACATGTCAGAAAGGCTTTTTCAATAATAGGAAGGGTCTTACAATGGTCTTGTAACAATGTCTTAACAGTGGTGACAGTTTGACAGTGACAGCAAGCACACATTTTCTCGAAGAAATGCACATCCCTAGTTTATTGACAACCCATTATAGCTCAAAGCGTTCAGTAAGTTATTTTGATGCATTTCCTTTTAGTTGCAGCCAAATGGAAACATCATTACATTTGATTATAATGAAGCTAGCTAGCCTCCAATGTTTCTGTTCACTTTCCATGGCTTTGGGGCCGCAAGTTGATGATTTGTAATTTATCCGATCTTTGTGTTTGTTGCAGTGACCTTTGGAATGCACTATTGCACCGCTTAGGATAAAAGCGTTGGGCAATTGCATATATCTGTAGGGGTCCTCGCACGGGACTCCAAATTATGTAGGGTCCTTGCACGGGCCGCCAAATAACGCAGGGATTTTACTCTCTACGAAACCGGGGCGCCAGTTAAACGTTGTGTTGCAGTATAACTGCGAAAAGTAATCAGTCTCATAAAATTACTGTTATCAGAAATATCCAACCACAAATATAGTATTTCAATTAATTAAAATAACCAATATTAATGATTGAACATACCGATAACCTGAAGGTTGGAAGTTCTTCGAAAGACTGCTTTAACTCGGCTCTCATGTCTATGCGATTCCAAAACGGACACCGGGGTTTAATAAAATATATTTATTAAACAAACATACAAACACATAACAGATAAACTAACGGGAAGTTAGTAAGGAAATTTAGTTTGGTATGTGTGTGTGCGTGTGTGTGGCGCGCGCAAGCGCGCGTGTCGCTAGAGTTCTGGGTGTGGTAATGAGTTAGAGTTAGCTGTGAGAAGGGACTACTTGCATAGTTTTACTCTATATATGCGCAAAAGACGGCGAATCAATTCACGTACATATATATGTAGCTAACCAAACACATTACAATGGTTGGATGGTAAATATTGAAACACAGATTCACAAAAACAGTTAAGACTAAACTAAACACTGGCTATGCCTGAATGTTTGTTTTCTTACTGAGTCCATACGCATTGCTGGATCCAAAAGACATGCTGTCCTTGTAGAAGCGGCGATGGTGCTGTGAATGGTGTCCGGGAGAGATGCGCAGGCTGGGGTGTTCCCGTCTTAGCAGCGCGTTGTCGTCTGATCCGCTGGTCCTTTTCCAGGTGTAAAAGTTCGTTGCTGTTTCGTTGTTGGGCTTTATTGGGGTAAACTGATGTAGCGTTCCGCGTACAACAATTTCCACTCACTATAGGCCACGTAGTTACCGCGAGGTAACTGGGTGTGTCCGTAGGCCTGGTAGTGCGCTGTGCAGCATTCAGCCTCTGTCCGAGTCTCGGAGCAGATGAGCTGAAGCGACTGGCCAAAAAGGGTGCGTCGAAGAGAAGAAGCAGAAGAAGAAGCAGAAGAGCCAGAAGAGAGATCCCAAGAACGTGTCTTGCTCTTATACGGGACCTTTATTGCTACCGCCATTACGGGATTGGCTGAACCAAGTTAGACGTCATTCGTGGTGGACGTCGCAGAATTTTCCTGTGGGAATGTGGAAGTTGTAGTCCCTACATCCCCCCTGTGGTCTCAGGATGCGGCTGAAGCCAGTGTTCCTTGAGAGCATAAAAGTCAGTTCACAGTCCACAGGTCAAGTACATTGGGTCGGTAACACAGTTCACAATTGACTGACAAACATCCAGGCATTTATCAACAATTAACTAAACTGGTCTAAGACACATGATACAAACAATGTGAAACACTAAGGTCGAACAGTGAATACATTGTCACAAAACAAAAGAAACCTTGGTGAAAGGGTTAGTCGTTTTGTTAGTTCAGGTGTTTTGTTAGTTATTGGATGGAGTCCAGAAGGTGGAGCACCAACAGGAATGACCCAGCCATGAAAATGTTCAGATGATGTAGGGGTCTAGGATGGAGAGGCTGTAGTCTTTTTGGAAGTCTTGTTCAGACTGGCCAATTGTTCTAGTCCCTACAGTCAGGTTGCTGACGAGGGTTGTCATCTGAAATATGTGGGGACATTTTCAAATTAGGGCAGCTTTCTGTATCCAAGCTTAACCTTATGGCTGTGTCATCAGGAAGGAAATGGAGAGGTGGTCTCATTTCTAAATGATGTGGTAAGCTCACAAGTGGTCTTGTCTTGCTTGGGGAAGAGGTGGTGTAAGGCACACTGGGGTGTGGCAATATACTTGTAGAGATTACACTGTAGTTTCTACATGCAATACTTTACGATGGTTCAGTAGGTGTAGAAAGAAGCAATGAACGTTTATGAGTTATAGCAGGTGTCGGATTTAACTCTACAGTACCTACTTACGATCTGCGTTTGCTGCTGCTACATGCAAATCTAAGTGGCTGCTATAAACTACCAGTTTATTTTGCCACCCCCCTTTGGTAGGAAAGGTGTGCAAAAGAAAGTGGTCAAAGCTTCAGCTGGGAGTCTGCCTGTGAGGAGATCAGTCTATAGATCAGTCTTATTCAACGTCTTTTGATGGAGGTTGAACAAGACCAGATAGCTCTTTGGAGTGGTTACTCAAGGCATACACACTACTGAACAAAGATTAGAGGCTTTAGTTGTCCTCAGAGGAACTGAAGAAGCTCTCTTCAGACAAGGTATCTTCCCTATCAGAGTCATGCTGGTGACTCTGAGGCTTGGGCCTACCGGGTCGGTCTTCTCTCCAATTCCGGCTGGAATCAGAGTGTGAGAAGCGACCACGGTGGCTCTTAACCGGGAACTTACTCACATGCCGTTGTTTTGAGCCATTAGATTTTAATGGGGCAACTTGGGAAGTGCCGGCGGGCTTGGTTGGAACAACGTGCTCAGCTGTTTCCAATACCTCGTTCCTGGGCACAATCCTTAAAGTGTCCCAGACCATTTGGGCTTCATTTCTTAATTCAAGGGCTGAGTGTTGGCCCCTTGAAAACAGTGAAACATGAGTTCGGACACAGGGGTGCAGGTTGTGCACAAAAAGGGATTTGAAGGCTTGATCTTCATCTAAGCCTGGTCCGTTTCTGCCCTGGAAAAAAGCATGTTTAAGACGTTGGTAAAAGTCTTTTGGTCGTTCTGTACGGCTATGTTTAACCTCCACAGATTTGATCATGGCTGTGGCCTGATCAAACCGTGGCAGGTACTCAGCTACCAATGCTTCACAAACCTTGGGATAGCTGGAACGAACCTGTGGTGGAAGTTGTTCCATAAATGTATGGATCTCTCTGGTAGAGGTTTTCCATACAAGTCGTACCTTTTCTCGATCGGTTGCCCTGGGCAGATCCGAGAGACAGTAGTCAACTTCTCTCAAGTAACTCTGAATGTTAAATTCAGAGTCCTTGGGGTCAAATGTGTGGACATACTTCGCCATGGCCTCTAGCTCCTCAAAGCGAAGACCATGTGAAGTTGCACTAGTCTGCCTGTTTGGAGAAGGAGAGCCTGAAATCACATTTGAATGTGAATGCGTTTCATGCGGAGCTCGACGTCCTCGGTTTGGTTTAGAGGGTGGAGCTACAAAACTGTCATTCTCACAATGGTTGGCAGAAGATGAATTGTCGCTGTCAGTGTACTGTACAGAGCTGTCACCTATCCTCTCAGTTATAAAGGGAAAGCTAGCGGGATTAGCGTTGCTTTTTGTGTGCCCAATTAATAATGTTAGATCTCCTCTACCGTGTCCACGGGAGGGTTCCCTGACCTCCTCACGAGAGGGGTGGGCATGGAAGGTGCAGTCCTGTACTTGCCTGACTGTTTCTCCCTTGCGGAGATGGACCACCGTTGGGACGGAGTCCCCCCTTTCCCTCTCCAGGGAAGAGGTGGGCAAACCATTGCATGGGTGGTCAACAGCACTGCAATCTGAGGAGACTGACGAGTCTCCATCAGAGCAAGCTGTGGAACCGGGATCTGACAAACCCGAATCAATTTGTGACCCCCCTTCCCCTGCCTTGTGGTGTAAGGAGGAAGCAGGAGAAGTTGGAGTTGGGCAAGCCTGAGAAAGCAGGCTTACAGAAGAGAGTGGATGTGGTAGCTTGTGGCATCCACTCTTCAACTGAAATAATTCCTCTCTGTAGGAACAAAGATCTGATTCGGCTGAATGCAGATCACGCAAGTATTGTACTGCTTTCTTGCCAACAGTTTGAAGCTCAAGTAAAACACTGGTGTGTTGTCCTCTGAGGTATGCCATCTCTGAGTCTAAGTTTTTGTTGCTCTGAAGAGCAAGACTAATCTGTCTGGCAAAATTCAAGACCAGACAACTTAGAATTGGGTCTTTTGAATGGTTGGGGGAGTGACCTTTCTCGTTGATTAATGAGAACATTTCTTTCCTACAATCAGTGAGGTTCATCTGATTCAGGAAAGCTATGTAGCCAGGTGCTAAACCTTGGGCTAAAAAGGAAAGGTACTCATCAATAGATATGGGTTCCATATCTCAAGCCAAATAAAGCTAAAAGCTAAAATCAGTAACTTAAGAGGGTACTCTTGAAGTTAACAATTTGACAAGGGCCTTGAGCTCCTAACAGTTGGCAATGAATTGTTTCCCAATATCACAATCCAACATACAAGTTGTGATGAAGGATAAAGAATTTAAAACGCTCTTTGAATATTCTCTATAACTATAGTACAAGGTAGCTATAGCATCACACAGGGACTCGAGTTGCACTAGCGGTACTGCAATGCAACAACAGCAAAATGAACAAACATATGGCGGATATTCAGACCGTAAAATAGGAACTGTGATGCTGATCACATTAATCCTAAATACCAGAATGTGATTGGTTGAAATTACAATTAAATTTGGATTTAAATGTAAAATTCAATTAATTATTAAAATTACTTTGACCAAGTAATTATAATTAATAATACAGTGCGGCTAATAATACTATTATTGATAATACGTATTATACCGGAAGGTAAATGCCAATCAACAAACTACCGTGTAAGATTACGAATGTAATGCCACAATGTTACACGAGGGGGCAGTATATTGAGAAAGCGGCTCATGCAGGCTTTCAAAAATGGTACAAGGGTGACATCTAGCGGTATTTTCAAAAAATTGCACTGGTGGCAATTTAGCTGAGAAAGAATGCCGAGAATTCGTTCTGGAGGCACGTGACATGAGCCAAAGCTCGTCTTTCTCACGCAGAGCTCCAAATTAGGATGGGGAATTCGTTATGAAGTCACAAGACATGAAATTTGAGCCAAAGCTAGTCTTCCTCACACGGGGCGCCAAAATATGTAGGGGTCCTCGCACGGGACTCCAAATTATGTAGGGTCCTTGCACGGGCCGCCAAATAACGCAGGGATTTTACTCTCTACGAAACCGGGGCGCCAGTTAAACGTTGTGTTGCAGTATAACTGCGAAAAGTAATCAGTCTCATAAAATTACTGTTATCAGAAATATCCAACCACAAATATAGTATTTCAATTAATTAAAATAACCAATATTAATGATTGAACATACCGATAACCTGAAGGTTGGAAGTTCTTCGAAAGACTGCTTTAACTCGGCTCTCATGTCTATGCGATTCCAAAACGGACACCGGGGTTTAATAAAATATATTTATTAAACAAACATACAAACACATAACAGATAAACTAACGGGAAGTTAGTAAGGAAATTTAGTTTGGTATGTGTGTGTGCGTGTGTGTGGCGCGCGCAAGCGCGCGTGTCGCTAGAGTTCTGGGTGTGGTAATGAGTTAGAGTTAGCTGTGAGAAGGGACTACTTGCATAGTTTTACTCTATATATGCGCAAAAGACGGCGAATCAATTCACGTACATATATATGTAGCTAACCAAACACATTACAATGGTTGGATGGTAAATATTGAAACACAGATTCACAAAAACAGTTAAGACTAAACTAAACACTGGCTATGCCTGAATGTTTGTTTTCTTACTGAGTCCATACGCATTGCTGGATCCAAAAGACATGCTGTCCTTGTAGAAGCGGCGATGGTGCTGTGAATGGTGTCCGGGAGAGATGCGCAGGCTGGGGTGTTCCCGTCTTAGCAGCGCGTTGTCGTCTGATCCGCTGGTCCTTTTCCAGGTGTAAAAGTTCGTTGCTGTTTCGTTGTTGGGCTTTATTGGGGTAAACTGATGTAGCGTTCCGCGTACAACAATTTCCACTCACTATAGGCCACGTAGTTACCGCGAGGTAACTGGGTGTGTCCGTAGGCCTGGTAGTGCGCTGTGCAGCATTCAGCCTCTGTCCGAGTCTCGGAGCAGATGAGCTGAAGCGACTGGCCAAAAAGGGTGCGTCGAAGAGAAGAAGCAGAAGAAGAAGCAGAAGAGCCAGAAGAGAGATCCCAAGAACGTGTCTTGCTCTTATACGGGACCTTTATTGCTACCGCCATTACGGGATTGGCTGAACCAAGTTAGACGTCATTCGTGGTGGACGTCGCAGAATTTTCCTGTGGGAATGTGGAAGTTGTAGTCCCTACATATCATTCATTCATTCACTCATTCATTATCCTAACCCGCTTATCCTGAACAGGGTCGCAGGGGGGCTGGAGCCTATCCCAGCATACATTGGGCGAAAGGCAGGAATAGACCCTGGACAGGTCGCCAGTCCATCGCAGGGCACACACACCATTCACTCACACACTCATACCTATGGGCAATTTGGACTCTCCAATCAGCCTAACCTACATGTCTTTGGACTGTGGGAGGAAACCAGATTTCCCGGAGGAAACCCACGCAAACATAGGGAGAACATGCAAACTCCACACAGAGAGGCCCCGGCCGACGGGGATTCGAACCCAGGACCTCCTTGCTGTGAGGCGCAAGTGCTACCCACTGCACCATCCGTGCCACCCAATTGCATGTCATTAATTTCCAAAGGGCCAGTTATGAACCAGACATTAAACATCTGCTTGTTGAAAATTACAAGAAATCATTTAGTTATATCCCAAATCAGTCCACATCTATCTTACAACCATAGCTTTTCATCAATACATTGTCACAGTAGCTGTCCACTAGCCACGATATTGGCCGCGTTCGTTCATTTGCTCTCATGGCGTACAGTGCACACTCGGAGCGCTCCAGCGCACAGTGCTCTGTATTTCTCTGGACTTCTGAAAGATCCGAGTGCGCACTGGTTCTTACAGGGCCATCAGGTAATGACTCAGAGCAAACATTCCTCGATTGTAGGATTTCAGTCATACGTTGTGGCTAGCCAGTTAAAATTACTTATGTTAGAGACAAGTGCCAGAATGTTTGCTCGGAAAAGTTAGTTCACTTAGCCAGCTACAATTGCTCTACTGTCTAGCTAAAGTTATAGTTACAGCTAGCTTGTTAAACATAACAGTTCTTGAGTGTTAAAAACAATTTCATTTCAGTTGGCTTACCAGCTAACGTTGACTTTTCCCGTAAACATATATACAGTGCATCCGGAAAGTATTCCCAGCACTTCACTTTTCCCACATTTTGTTATGTTACAGCCTTATTGCAAAATTGAATAAATTCATTTTTTTCCTCAAAATTCTACACACAACACCCCATAATGACAACATGAAAAATGTTTTTTTGAGATTTTTGCGAATTTATTAAAAATAAAAAACTAAGAAATATGTACATAAGTATTCACAGCCTTTGCCATGAAGCTCAAGATTGAGCTCAGGTGCATCCTGTTTCCACTGATCAACCTTGAGATGTTTCTACAGCTTAATTGGAGTCCACCTGTGGTAAATTCAGTTGATTGGACATGATTAGGAAAGGCACACACCTGTCTATATAAGGTCCCACAGTTGACAGTGCATGTCGGAGCACAAACCAAGCATGAAGTCAAAGGAATTGTCTGTAGACCTCCGAGACAGGATTGTCTCGAGGCACAAATCTGGGGAAGAGTACAGAAAAATTTCTGCTGTTTTGAAGGTCCCAATGAGCACAGTGGCCTCCATCATCCGTAAATGGAAGAAGTTCGGAACTACCAGGACTCTCGAGCTGGCCGCCCATCTAAACTGAGCAATCGGGGGAGAAGGGCCTTAGTCAGGGAGGTGACCAAGAACCCGATGGTCACTCTGTCAGAGCTCCAGTGTTCCTCTGTGGAGAGAGGAGAACCTTCCAGAAGGACAACCATCTCTGCAGCAATCCACCAATCAGGCCTGTATGGTAGAGTGGCCAGACGGAAGCCACTCCTTAGTAAAAGGCACATGGCAGCCCGCCTGGAGTTTGCCAAAAAGCACCTGAAGGACTCTCAGACCATGAGAAACAAAATTCTCTGGTCTGATGAGACAAAGATTGAACTCTTTGGCGTGAATGCCAGGCGTCATGTTTGGAGGAAACCAGGCACCGCTCATCACCTGGCCAATACCATCCCTACAGTGAAGCATGGTGGTGGCCGCATCATGCTGTGGGGATGTTTTTCAGCGGCAGGAACTGGGAGACTAATCAGGATTGAGGGAAAGATGAATGCAGCAATGTACAAAGACATCCAAGATGAAAACCTGCTCCAGAGCGCTCTTGACCTCAGACTGGGGCGACGGTTCATCTTTCAGCAGGACAACGACCCTAGATATCAAAGGAGTGGCTTCAGGACAACTCTGTGAATGTCCTTGAGTGGCCCAGCCAGACCCCAGACTTGAATCCGATTGAACATCTCTGGAGAGACCTGAAAATGGCTATGCACCGACGCTCCCCATCCAAACTGATGGAGCTTGAGAGGTGCTGCAAAGAGGAATGGGCGAAACTGCCCAAAGATAGGTGTGCCAAGCTTATGGCATCATATTCAAAAAGACTTGAGGCTGTAATTGCTCCCAAAGCTGCATCAACAAAGTATTGAGCAAATGCTGTGAATACTTATGTACATGTGATTTCTTAGTTTTTTATTTTTAATAAATTTGCAAAAATTTCAAACTTATTTCACGTTGTCATTATGGGGTGTTGTGTGTAGAATTTTGAGGGAAGAAATGAATTTATTCAATTTTGGAATAAGGCTGTAACATAACAAAATGTGGGAAAAGTGAAGTGCTGTGAATACTTTCCGGATGCACTGTATATGTAGATAATGTAACAGTTAAAATGATTTCATGAAAGTGCCCACGGAAATGTAGAAGCCACATCAAAAATATCCTTGACAAAGCTAGTAGCTTGTTTTCTCACATAAAATCCTGTAGCTAGCCTCCATATGCAACAATTTGTCAGGCAGCTTCCACTTTGTCTATTCTCACTGCTCAAGTCATTGCTTGGCGTTTACTGGTGTATACTGTGATCCTTCACGTTCAGGTACTCTGTGTGCAAACTCTGGTGCCAAAAGCCCCATAGTTCAACATGGCCACCTCTGTAAATTGGCTGCTTGCACCATTGAGCAGCTCCCATAGGAATCCATGGGACCGGAAAGGGGAGGCTGTCGCCAGTTCTATATTTATCTATTGCCAAAAACACCATTAACAAGCACGGTTTCACAATTTAACAAGATTTATTAACAGAACATTGAAATGTCAGAAACATGAACATAGTGTCTATGCGCGCACTATTATACATTGTTCTAGCCAGCTCTCCACTCTTGTGTAACTTGAACTATTAATGACTAATATAATTTGTATTTGACCATTTAAAAAGAAAAGAGAACTGTAAGTAGTTTAAGACAGTTACCTATCAATACATAATGGCCCTTACACATGAATGTCACACCAGCAAGAGCTTCAATGAAGAAGCCAACCTTGAACCCCTTGAACCACATTCTCATCCAGACCTAGTCAAAAATGAAATAGTTGAAGTTAAGGTAATTGTCCGGAAGCATTGCAATGGCTGATTTTGCTAAACTTTCAGCTACCGTTTAGCTTGGGCCATTGCAAGTGCACTGGTTAGCTAATTCACTAAGCTAGCGCAAAAAGAGAAGAGATGAGAGATGCACACGCTTTACTTTCTATCATTTGCTACCCAGGACCATGTAACTATCATGATCCTAACTATAACACATGCAAAATGCCGAATGCTGTTCGGCTTAGAAACACATTCAGTTATTTCCATAGGGTCAGTCTGTGTGTGTGTGTGTGTGTGTGTGTGTGTGTGTGTGTGTGTGTGTGTGTGTGTGTGTGTGTGTGTGTGTGTGTGTGTGTGTGTGTGTGTGTGTGTGTGTGTCTCAGCAATAAATCAGTCACAGTTGCTGTAGCTCCTCAAATCAGCACCTTTTCATACAACAAAGTAAACCTCAAAATATCTGTTTGATTGGAATGCAAGAGAAATTGTAATCAACATTAATTTTTTTCCTGCGTATATAATGCAGAATACTGCATTAGTGTGACCACTGATATAAAGATGTCACAAATAAATAGTATAGTGTTATTATACACCAATCAGCTACAAAATTAAACCCACCAGCTTAAAACAGTGATTAAACAGTGATCATGATTAAAAATGCTTTTAACTGTACAAGCTTGATTATAAACACTGAATATTTCATTACATATTATATAAGCAGATAATCATATGTAAATTGCATTGAAAAGTAAAGTTTTTAAATGAAAATGGAAATCCTGTAAGCTCATTGGGCTGGGGGTGCATAGTTTTGTTACTTAAATAGCTTGGTACGTACTGGTGTTCATGATCATGTCTTTACAGGTGCTCCAGGACATGTAGAATATTTAAAAATGCATCCATCTAATCCTACATCACTTTCATCCATCTTCCCTCCATGGAATTACATGGCACTGCATGTGGTGAAACTTGTAGGGTAGGGTGAACAAATTAAGTTTTTTTTTTTTTTCAGCTTGCCAGAGCAACATTGCCAGAAGTAGAAAAAATAAAAATAAAATAAAAAGTTAAAAGAAATAACAAGAATAAAAACAAGAAAGTCAGACTTCTTTTCATCGTGATCGATGGTTAATGGTTAAGGTTAGGATTTGGGGAGGCAAATCTGATCCTAGATCCTATTGGGCAGCTTCACCCCAGAGCTCCATCACAAGATCATATCAACAGCTGCTGACTACACACACAAGCTAAATATACGTTTGCTAGCTATCTACGTGACCAACCAACCATAGGAGACAAAGTTTGACTAACTTAACTGTTCAAACTAGCTAACGTTACAGCATCAAAGCCAGTTACTACCTAGCTCTGCCTATCTTGCTAGCTATGTTAGCTATCCAAGTAATTAATGTAGCGGCAGGCAGTGAAAGAGAATGAACAGAGAAGATGTCATGCCTCATGCCAGGATGTGCTAGCTGTTGCTACCTGTAGGTAACGTTACATTAATGCAATGCTGTTTTGTGAGCTTGGCGATGACAACTAGTCTACTGCTGTTGTTGGTTAAATGTATATGCTTTACAGGAGTTAACATAGCTGGCTAGAAGTTGCCATTGTCGCTAAATAGCCCTCACATAGCTAGCTAGCTAACGCAATTTTACAAATGGTCAAAAGTGTGGCTTCATTTGGTGAGCAAAAATGACGACCAGGCAAAATGGAGAGGAGAAAAGACAACAGAGTGAGAATGAGGAAGAAGGAGAGCAGAGTGAGAAAGAGGAGCATGTAAATGACAAAACTAGCTGAAATTATATTTGGTCTTAATGGACTTCTGAGATTTTTTTTGTTGTTGCTTGGAAGTCTGTTCGCCATGTGTTCAGCCTTTGTGGATATTTCTCGAGTTCACTTGACTTTATGTATTGTTATTGAAGGCTATGCATTTACTTTCTGAACATTCGGTTAAAAAGATCTTGAGTTTAGTTATTTTAATGAAATAATGACCTTGGTTGTAGGGAAAACAGTTTTTTTTGTTATCAAAAAATGTAACCTTTTTTTTTTTAACCATATTGGAATCAGAACCGGAAACCATGAAGAATCGGTACTGATAAGCAGAACCGGAATCGATCAATTATAAATGACACCTAATCCTAGATATCAATGCAACCAAGTCTGCTTATGAAACTTGATATTGGGCTTTTTTTTTTTCTTCTAAAACTTCTTCAAAAAATAGTAGTCGCAGGTTGCGTTTTTTTGGGCTCATTTTCAACAGTAATGAGCAATCAATTTTTCACATTTATAGTTCTTATGGCTTACTGGCACAAGCTAAATTGTAAATGTCACCATTAGATATTCCCACCATATTACAATCGCACTCAACCCCCCCAGGCTCTTCCCAATGACTGTTCTACTTCTTTTGAGCATGTTTCTGAAGATGCTTATTTGTCTTGGGAAATCAAGCACCAGTGCATGATTGTGCCCTCAAAATTGTGTGGTATGGCCACATAAAATGTCCTTTGTGCCTGACAGTGACCCATTTGTGCCCAATAACTTTGCCAAAGCATATTACATGGGGCACTCGATCACTTGTGGTCCATTTTAGTGGACCTCTAGTCCATTTTAACCAGGGGGTAACACTCAATTTTACTTTTATGCCAATACAATTCTACAATTCTACTGGATTTCGGAAATAGTTTAACTACACACGTGGTCCTGGAACTGGACTGGAGTAACCTACTGACAAAAACTTACATTTTTCATTTAACCTCCACTCAAAGGAATTATCACCCAAAATGCTCTAAAAGTACCCAAAAGAAGATTTTTCACATTTAGAAACATCTTTATTTTGCCCTAGTAATGTTTTTTTTTTTTTTTTTTACTTTATGGCTGCTCGAAAGAGGCCGTAATTTTGATCGGCATGCAAGGCTCTCTGGGCTGATGACACAAGATGGTTCACATTGGTTGCCAGGACGCATTTCTGGTAATTTCCTTGTAAACAAGCTTTGTGTCCTGACCTGAAGCGATGTCATTGGATTAAACGGGAGAGCATTTTGACTTAGTGCTGCGGCACCTTTGCAGCAACTGGCATGTTTCACACCTCCCCATGCTCAGGGCAGGCCCGGGCAGATAGCTAGGTAGTTGTCATGGAGCGCCACAACAAGCACTGGTCGAATGCTCTTCGAAATGCTTTGAACAAGTTACGGATCTTTGGGCAAGGATGTCCTTCCAATAGCATGGATCTTTGTCTTTCCTCTTCATCTGGAAATTTATGAAAGCAAATCCTAGGATCTTTTTTTCTTGTTTATATCCTGAGTATTACACTGGAAAGCAAAATGCGGCATTTTGCCGCGAGAGTATGGGAATCAAGCAACCTTCTTACGTAATCACCCCAGAGAGCCTTGCGTACCGATCAAAATGGCGGGGGCAGGAATTTCAAAGCCAAAACAAAAATCTTCTTTCGGGTACTTATAGCATTTTGGACAATATTTTCTTTAAGAGTGGAGGTTCCCTTTAAATAGTTCCACTTAAATGTCAACATCGTCAGATAACAGCCTAACTGCCAAATTACAGATTTATATTTACATTGACATCATGCTCACAGACGGCCAGCAGACTGCAATTAAATCAGACATGCTGGTCGATCGCGTGTCAGTTTTGAAAATGCATCATCGGTTAAAATTATCATTCTTTTTTACAGCCCTCTTCCCTGTGGCTTCTACATGACTGCCATGATTGGCATGAAATGTGCCCAATCTGTTGCTATTGAGAACTTTGTTTTAGACAGGGTTGTACTGTGTATATATGTATACACAGTTTATATACAGTAGAGATGTTCCGATATAATTTTTTCCTTCCTGATACCGATTTCGATACCTGAACTTATTGGCCGATACTGAGTACAGATCCGATACCTGTGCGTAAATCAATAAAGAAATTGAATTAAAAAAAAAAAAAAAATAAAAATAAAAATATATATATATATATATATATATATATATATATATATATATATATATACACGTATATAATGTTTAACCGTGTATAACAGATACTGCTTATGAGCTATTATCACATTACATTAGATTAAATTAATGGCATTTGGCAGACGCTCTTATCCAGAGCGACGTACAGTTGATTAGACTAAGCGGGAGACAGTCCTCCCCTGGAGCAATGCAGGGTTAAGGGCCTTGCTCAAGGGCCCAACGGCTGTGCGGATCTTATTGTGGCTACACCGACCTTGCGTGTCCCAGTCATTTACCTTAACCACTACGCTACAGGCAGCCCCTATCACATGATGAATTATGTGGTATCGGATTGGTGCAGACACGCATGCTCGCTGATACCCGATCCAGCTTTTTGGGCTGTATCGGAGGCATTTCCAATAGTGGTATCGGAACAACTAATATACAGTTACAGATATACAGTAACATGATGATACCGCATCATGGTGGCGACATGACAAATCTGACCTATTTTAGTAATGCGATGGAAAACGATGCAAATATTAAAAATGGGATTTTTGTACACATACCATAGTTTACTTTTATGCCAATGGCTTCTATACAGCTTATATTTTTATGTAAACTGTGCCAATGCATTTGATTTTATACGGTGCAGGGCAATCTTTGTGGTAACACGATTAATGGCGGTCTATTTAAAACAGGGCATTTTTGCTTTCAGTATCTGACGGATATGAGAGGCTACTGATCTAAAGATTGCTCTTATGCCAACATTAGATATATAGGCCTAGAAGAAAAAAAATAAAAATAAAATAAAATAACACTGGATAGTGATTGCATTATTAAATGTACAATAGGTCATTTTGGAATCCTAACAGTCAAGAGAGGAATTGCAGCAAGAAACACCCTCTAACCACAACGTGCACTGTTTTGGAAAGTTGATGGTGACAAATGCGACAGAGCCCGCTGTCTAATTGCTTGTTGCTACCGATAGCGAACTGGTATTGTTTTATAACTAATGTTGCAGCGACAAACCAAGATGATTGACACTAGATTGGCAGTCTTTGCTGGGATAATAAGCAATAGTATAGAGTTTCAGTGATAGCTCGTCTGGAGTACAATTTGGGCAGCTACACGCAATTAGAACCATTTTTCAACCAATGAGCTGGAATTACTGCACAGCTGAGCAATGTTTTGGTACAGAGTAACAGCCTGCAACCTGTACATTTTGAAACTAGAATTTAGGGACTATAAACACAGGCAGAGGGTGAGACAACATGTCACTGAGCCTTTTTCAACAATAGGAAGGGATTTACAATGTTCTTGTAACAATGCTTTAATTAACACAAAAATCTTACCTATTGTCCCTTTAAGTAAGTTACTCAATCAAAATCAAAAAATCAAAAAGGGAAAATTGTTGGATTTAATATAATTATGAACAGTGGTCAGCTTCAGAAAAAAAATATAAGTTTTATTTTCTGTAAATGTCACACTCGTTTTCCCTGTTTGCTAGGACATTTTGCTGCCATTTTCTTTTTAACTCACTTTTGCTTTTATGGGGTTAAAAGGAATAAGTGAGCGGTGATGATGGCTGACAGGCATGTTGGGGGGGGGTGTTGCTTTAACAATTGAAAAAGCTAAGGCCCTGCTGACCTTAGCTGAGGCTAGAGCCAGAGGATTCAGGGTTTTACCTGCTGAACGTATCTAGTTAACTGTATTCCTGCTTCCCGATACCCACTGCACTACTTTAAATCCCCTCTGGGACTTCCTGCAGTTTCACTGCATCCTTGGACAAAATTCACCACTGTTCTCAGTGTTCTCGATTTGGAGAGAATGGCTCTCACTGTGCTGTGATTTGGTGAGGTCCCAGCGCCTTAGAAATGGCTTTGGAGAGGCCTAGTCAAAGTCTTTACTTGAAACTTCCACATGACCTGGAAAGAGCAGCATATTTGAATGAACATAATCTACACCTTAGTATTTCCGGATCAACAATGCCTCCATCATCTCTGCGGGGGAATAACTGGCCCATACATAGCATGTCTGCAGGACACATGGATCCAAATCCCAAGTTGGCTTAATACCAGATCCAAAAGATCCAAGAGCTGCTAGCCAAGTTGCGAAACAAAACTTGCTGAATCTAGGAAGATGACTAACGAATTTATCTTAAGATCAACTTACCTTACGTTTTAGTTAAGGTAAGTTTACAAGCAAGCCAATATAAGTTACAAAACACGGTTTTTTATCCTGACGCGAAAACACAGCTGCTAGCCAATGAAAACTGTGGTAAAGTTTCCTCAACATATTCACAACAAAATTACAACAGCTACCAAGGTTGCTAGGGTAGTTAATGGTTATGTATTTTAGCTTTCCTTGCTTTAATGTTTGGATACACACTAGCTAACTTAACTAAGCCATTTTAAGTAGTAAGTTGCAGTGCTTTCAGTTTCAGCAGTTCAATATTTAACGATTTGTTTTCGCCAAACTTTACAAAGAAATGCACGTTTTATTAAGCCAAGAGATGACTTTGAGCTAGAAACACTAAACATAATTTGCTGTAGCGGATTAGCTAACGCTAATGCTAGCAAGCTACACACTCATATTAGCCGCATTTGTTACAAGAAGTCTTGCATAATTTTACACCATCACTTTAGATACACACAGACAACTCAGCCATTACGTTTTCATTGCACCGGAGAAAAATAACCGAACTGTAGTGACGGTTCTGCTGCATAAACACAAATAATAAATAAAGATGTGAATTACATTACTGTCAAAAGCTATATCCACCGTTTCCCGCGTGAAGCCTCGCTTGTCGGTCTGGATAAAATGACACCGGAAGCGACTCCGGGACCTTGCATTCACTTCCTCTGAGTAGTCAGACAGGAAGACGCGAAATGAGAGGTTATTCTTCGCCCTGGTCCTTTTTATTAGATACAACGGCCGGGTTATTTCTAGAAAGACAAAATAAAAACAATATTACATTTTCTCCCAGATTATGCATGGTTAGGGTGTCATGACCCAGTACACAGTAGGGGCCCCTCCCTCACCTGTTACAAAATACCTAATTTATACGCTCCCTGTCTATGTCTATCACCCTGTAGCTTTCAGTCAGCCTATGAGAATTGCACAACAAAAACGCGTACAGCTAATAGGTTTATCAACAGTTACATCCGCTCCTTGGTTCCGCCTACACCCTACGGGCTGACAGGCCTGCGAATACAAAATACTGAGGAAAATATTACGCAAACAATGCCATTGTTGAACTCAAACGCATGTTTCATGCTATTAAAGAAGTACATTAAAGAATGCTATTAAAGAAGATTTGTCAGTTCCCAGCCCAAATAATGTCGTTCAACAAATTGAACGCTGCTATATCAAACCTTACACAAATCCTGTTCATCGACCAGTCACCAGTCCATCTTGGCAAGTGTTACCGACGTTGCTGCACCACGAAAATGGTTTGCTTGTGACCGTAGTCATGAGAGCTAGCGTGCACACAATCTAGATTTAAATGATGTGATACGAGATTTAGTTTAATTGTTTGTAATGAGTAATATCCAGCTACACATGTTTAGCCTATGTGGATTGCAGAATTAACAGTATACTGATACCCAGCGCACCTTTCCCTGTTAAGGTAACATCAATGTCAGGTGCTCGTAAAAGACCACATAGGCTACAACATATATTACGCCTACCAAAACAAACTTTCAAATAAATGCGGAAACACGGTAACAGTGTTTTATTATAGTAACGCATTTTCATCAAAAAAGCAAACAAGCGTGTTCTTTCTTTCTGTGATGCACCGAATTAAGCGATTATAATGCATCAATGTAACTCACTCGTAGGCTGTTCCTATATAATCTCCTAATGCAATTTCGCCTGGGTTTTCTTTATTTAGGCAATTATTTTCTTTTTTGACCTTTATTTAACCAGGAATCGAAATATCTTTTGAAAGGGGACCTGACAACGGATCAATTAGAAAATTCAAGCACGTGTAAGCCTACTGTTGCCACAGTTGTGCATGTTGTTTATTGTCAATTACGTACAGTTGATTCGACTACGCAGGAGACAATCCTCCCCTGGAGCAATGCAGGGTTAAGGGCCTTGCTCAAAGGCCCAACGGCTGTGCGGATCTTATGGTGGCAAGAGCGAGATTTTAAATCTCATTCAAATCTGTGATGATGCGGTCCACAAGTGAGTTGACATGGAATTATCCCTATGCTTCAATGATTCTTGTTGCAGAATTATATCCATCCCTCTATTGCAACATTTCACAGTATCTACAATGCTAGCTCAAGTTGTACAGCATTATCACTTGACAGTGATGATGAAGCTGTGTGGAAAATGTACTTGCCTACAGGTATTTAAATTTTTTAGGCTACCAGTCAATTTCAGCAACTGGTTGCAATGAAACAAATTTGGCAAGTTTGTGAAGTTATCACCCCGGGGTTTCTCAATACGGCTGCAAATGGTGTTTATTAGCTGACATTAGGTGCCAACAATGTTTGTGAATGACATGAGCAATACAATCAGAATGTTTCTGACACTTCAAAACTTATTTCAGGCGTCTCTGTGTCAGCTTTCACTGACTGTGCCAAGCACCTGTCAAAACTGAGACCGCTCTGTGAATGGACTGTAGTATCTGGGTTATCCTCCCTTTTAAGAATCGGAAAAACCCAATCAACTGTCTACATTTGGCATTACAGTCCAAAACACAAGAAGATTTCAGCATCATTAACTTGCCAACTGTTTCTACGCAGCTCTGGTTCAGTCGATTTTGAAGTCATTTTACTTTGTTCCGTGGCTGAGTGGCCACCCGGAAGTAACTTAGCGACATTTGTTTACAAACATTCTGCGGAGTGGTTATCCTCATGTGATGTACTACAAGGAGAACATTCTCAACCACCATGTTACTGCTTTAAAATTAAGGCTATAAATATGATCTGAACACCAGTGTTTCCACTGAAACCCTGTTCTAGGGAAATAGAAAAAAAACAGACCAGTTGATTAATTACAGACTTCTTAATGCAGTGCAGTCTGTGTGTATATGGACAGTTGGTACGGTTTCTGTTCTTCTGGCTCTGTAGTCCAGCACATTGGATGTACCACGGAAGGGGTGATAATCATTAATAATGACTGCCTGAGACATTACCCCGAGTCGAAAAAGGTATCGCCCTCTCCCCCTAGTCTCTGTCCGGAGCTGCAGTCTCTTCTCCAGTGCATGCTGGAAAGCAGGGTCATCTCAGAAAGTACCAGTCCCTGGGCCACGCCAGTAGTCCTTGTGAAGAAGAAGGATGGAGTCTGGTGGTTCTGTGTGCACTACCGGCTCAACACTGTGATGCACAGTGACACCTACCCGATGCCCAGGATTGAGGAGTCATTGACCTGCTTGAAGAGAGTTTTCCACACTGAACCTGCCGATTGGCTACAGGCAGGTATAAATTGACCCCATGGACTGGGGAGAAGACTTTGCCACCCCTATGGGCCTATACGAGTTCAATCGTATGCTGTTATGAATGCCCCAGTAACATTCCAGAGGCTGATGTAGCAGTGCCTGGAGGAGCAGGTAATTGTTGTTTTCATTTTTACCTGAATGATGTGATCCCCTGAATTTTAGGCCCACCTCCAGCATCTGGAGGAGGTGTTCCAGCAGCTGTCCAGTGTACCTCAAGCTCCATCTCCAGAAATGCCGGGTCTTGAGGCAAGGAGTGAAGTATCAATTAGTCAAGCTGCACATTCACTCTGTTCTGGTTCTCAGTGGTGGAATGACCTGCCTACCACTGTCAGAACAGCAGAATCCCTCCCCACACCTTTTGAGACTGTACCTTAGTCCTCCCACCTGATTTACCTCCCAATATCTCTCTTGCATACACTAAACATTTAGTGTATGTACACTATACATTTAAAGAACAAACAATATCTGCATTATGGAAGGAATTATGGAAGCAATTGAATAGACCTGCTTATTCCGAAGCAGCTGAGAAGCTGGTCCAATTACTTTTGGGCCCCTAAATTTGGGGAGGGGGCTATGTATAAAAAGGGTGATTCCTACACGCCAATATGGATATAAATATCCTCAAAGTAAAAGGGACAGTCTTTGCATTACCCACACATTTATTGTTTCATTTCAAATGCAATGTGCTGGACTACAGAGCCAAAATAAGAGTAAGTGTGTCAACTGTCCAATTACATATGGACTGCACTATACCTTCATTTCATATTTTTAATGTGACATTTCACATTTCAAACTCCGGCCCTCAAAACCAGATTTGAAGATTATAAACACTCATAACCTTTCAAGCACAAACTTTGCTAGCCCATATCTCCCAGATTAATAATCCAAGATAAATGTTATTTCGGTTCCAGGGGTTTCTTATACGGCCAAATCTCATTAAAATCTGTGATGATGCGATCCAAAAGTGTGTCGAGTTGACATGGAATTATCCGTATGCTTCAATGATTGTTGTGGCAGAATTATATTCATCTTTCTATTACACTATCTCTATTGCATTTCACAGTATATACAATGCTAGCTTTAGTTAGGTTGTACAGTATTATCACTTGACAATGATGGTGAAGCTGTGTGGAAAAAGTACTTGCCTACAGGTATTTAACATTTTTAGGCTACCAGTCAATTTCAGCAACTGGTTATTACTGAAATTGCAATTAAACAAATTTGCCACCAGAGGGCACATGCATCTGGCTTGAACATTATGTAGGAATGCAAGATGCCGGGTGAACACTGTTTGCAAGATGTTTGCAAGATGCCGGTGTACACTGCACTGCAGACGGCGACAATCCGGTCTGCTATTAATTTTACAATCAGGTCCATAAATATTGGGACATCGACACAATTCTCATCTTTTTGGCTCTATACACCACCACAATGGATTTGAAATGAAATGAACAAGATATGCTTTAACTGCACACTTTCAGCTTTAATTTGAGGGTATTTACATCCAAATCAGGTGAACGGTGTAGGAATTACAACAGTTTCTATAGGTGCCTCCCACTTTTTAAGGGACCAAAAGTAATGGAACAATTGGCTGCTCAGCTGTTCCATGGCCAGGTGTGTGTTATTCCCTCATTATCTCATTTACAAGGAGCAGATAAAAGGTCTAGAGTTCATTTCAAGTGTGCTATTTGCATTTGGAATCTGTTGCTGTCAACTCTCAATATGAGATCCAAAGAGCTGTCACTATCAGTGAAGCAAGCCATCATTAGGCTGAAAAATCAAAACAAACCCATCAGAGATATAGCAAAAACATTAGTTGTGGCCAAATCAACTGTTCGGAACATTCTTAAAAAGAAAGAACGCACGGTGAGCTCAGCAACACCAAAAGACCCGGAAGACCACAGAAAACAACTGTAGTGGACACCATTCACCTGATTTGGATAAATACCCTCAAATTAAAGCTGAAAGTGTGCAGTTAAAGCATATCTTGTTCATTTCATTTCAAATCCATTGTGGTGGTGTATAGATCCAAAAAGATGAGAATTGTGTCGATGTCCCAATATTTATGGACCTGACTGTATATTTTTTCTATTCTTGCCCTTATGTACATATTTGCAATTTTTTGCTATTCTTGCCCTTATTTGTGATCTTTTTAACTACTTGGATTAAAAAACTAAAAATAAATGTATGTCTACTATGCAGCTGTTGGCTGCCGTGTCCCAAGAATTTCATTGTTCAGAATGACCTTGTGTTATGCTGATAAATAAAACACTTTGACTTTGACTCAGCATCCGATGGCTGATGGCAATTGCTGTCGTTGATGGCTGCAGTGGAGCCGTGCCAATAGAGGAGAAGCTTTTCTATTTTAACGAAGAAATACGATCTTACAGTTTTTAACCAGAATATTAATAATATATTATTGGCAGTGATGCAAACTCCGTGTTCGGTTGTCCATGTTCCCCTGCTGTCTGTCGCTCTCTGTCTGTGAAAGGTGCTGTATAAATAAAATTTACTTACTTACTCTCGCTCATGCAATTCTTCCTCTGTAAATCCCGGTTCAAAACTGTAAGGTTATATATTTCTTTGTCAAATTCGAAAAGCTTGTCCTCTAACTCAGCAAAGTCTGAGGTGTCCGTTATATCACTCAAGATAGCCAAGGTAGATTCCGTGATATTTGTATGCTAACATTACTTTATTTTCAGGGAGTGTCATGTGATCGCCTGGATGGGTGGGCGTCCTTAAACCAGTCTCTGCATTCAAGTGTGGAGTTTGAGTGCCCATTACCTTCTGGGTAACACAGGCTTGAGATTCAAGCCAAACACGTCCAGTGATGTTTAGAGACGTTTTGCCCCATATTTAGGAAACAACTATGCTGACATTGTTTTTACAAATGCCTACACGCATAATTTAAGCATGTAATCCAAATAAGCTCAACTGAAAAAAGCTTGACAGCGCTCCTTTAAAGAATCTATTCAGTCCACTAGCTATTTAACTGTAACTATCCCCATTTCTAATACACAGATTACATCTACTCGCAAAAAGTGGTATTTTTCTTTTTTCTTGGTTGAACTTTTACATTACATTAATGGCATTTGGCAGACACTCTTATCCAGAGCGATGTACAACAAAGTGCAAAGTGCATACCCATAACCAGGGATAAGTGCGCTGAAAGACCATAGAGCGCAGGTGTCAAACTCCAGCTTTAATTTGAGGGTATTTACATCTAAATCAGGTGAATGGTGTAGGAATTACAACAGTTTGTATATGTGCCTCCCACTTTTTAAGGGACCAAAAGTAATGGGACAAACTAACAATCATAAATCAAACTTTCACTTTTTAATACTTGGTTGCAAATCCTTTGCAGTCAATTCCAGCCTGAAGTCTGGAACGCATAGACATCACCAGACGCTGGGTTTCATCCCTGGTGATGCTCTGCCAGGCCTCTACTGCAACTGTCTTCAGTTCCTGCTTGTTCTTGGGGCATTTTCCCCATTCAGTTTTGTCTTCAGCAAGTGAAATGCATGTTCAATCGGATTCAGGTCAGGTGATTGACTTGGCTATTGCATAACATTCCACTTCTTTGCCTTAAAAAACTCTTTGGTTGCTTTCGCAGTATGCTTCGGGTCATTGTCCATCTGCACTGTGAAGCGCCGTCCAATAAGTTCTGAAGCATGTGGCTGAATATGAGCAGATAATATTGCCTGAAACACTTCAGAATTCATCCTGCTGCTTTAGTCAGCAGTCACATCATCAATAAATACAAGGGAACCAGTTCCATTGGCAGCCATACATGCCCACGCCATGACACTACCACCACCATGCTTGACTGATGAGGTGGTATGTTTTGGATCATGAGCAGTTCCTTTCCTTCTCCATACTCTTCCCATCATTCTGGTACAAGTTGATCTTTGTCTCATCTGTCCATAGGGTGTTGTTCCAGAACTGTAAACTGTAACTGTTTGGCAAACTCTAATCTGGTCTTCCTGTTTTTGAGGCTCACCAATGGTTTACATCTTGTGGTGAACCCTCGGTATTCACTCTGGTGAAGTCTTCTCTTGATTGTTGACTTTGACACACATACACCTACCTCCTGGAGAGTGTTCTTGATCTGGCCAACTGTTGTGAAGAGGTTTTTCTTCACCAGGGAAATAATTCTTCTGTCATCCACCACAGTTGTTTTCCGTGGTCTTTCGGGTCTTTTGGTGTTGCTGAGCTCACCGGTGCGTTCTTTCTTTTTAAGAATGTTCCAAACAGTTGATTTGGCCACACCTAATGTTTTTGCTATCTCTCTGATGGGTTTGTTTTGATATTTCAGCCTAATGATGGCTTGCTTCACTGTGACAGCTCTTTGAATCTCATATTGAGAGTTGACAGCAACAGATTCCAAATGCAAATAGCACACTTGAAATGAACCTTTTATCTGCTCCTTGTAAATGAGATAATGAGGGAATAACACACACCTGGCCGTGGAACAGCTGAGCAGCCAATTGTCCCATTACTTTTGGTCCCTTAAAAAGTGGGAGGCACATATAGAAACTGTTGTAATTCCTACACCGTTCACTTGATTTGGATGTAAATACCCTCAAATTAAAGCTGAAAGTGTGCAGTTAAAGCATATCTTGTTCATTTCATTTCAAATCCATTGTGGTGGTGTATAGAGCCAAAAAGATGATAATTGTGTCGATGTCCAAATATTTATGGACCTGACTGTACATAACAGATGGGGAATATGGACAGTAAGAATAAGAGTAGTAAATATTACAAATATAAAGTCAAGGAGTCCCGATGGATATGTACATTAAATTGTAGTGATGTACATTTAATGTACCTAGGAAGCCTACATGTGCTGGTTGAGAAGCCTGATGGCCTGGTGGAAAAAACTATGAGTCTGCTCCGGTAACGTCTGGTAATGTCTACCAGACGGCAGCAGTCTATAGCCTGGGCGGCTGTAGTCTTTTATGCTCTCCTAAGGCGTCGCATGTGGCAGATGCCTTGCACGGAGGGGAGGTGGCAGCCAATGAGGCGCTCTGCTGTCTTCACCACTATTTGGAGGGCCTTGCGATCAGCTGCCATACCAGGTTGTTGCTCGGAATGGTGCACCTGTAGAAATTTTGACGTCATGTTGAATGTCAAACTTCTCGAGTCTCCTCAGGAAGTATAGTTTTTACTGCCGCATTTGATTGCCTGGACAGGCAACATTGTTAGGTCATCATTGATGAACACACTGAGGAACTTGAAGCAGGAGACTCTCTCCACTTCAGCCCCCCCCCCCCCCCCGTTGCTTCCTGAAGTCCACAATAATTTCCTTCGTCTTACAGACGTTGAGTGAGAGGTTATTGTCCTGGCACCCTGTTGCAAAGATGCTGACCTCATCTCTGCAGGCGGTCTCCTCGGATGGTGTTGGAACTGTGCATGGCCACACAGTCATGCGTGAAGAGGGCGTACAGGAGGGGAAACACAGTCATGCGTGAATAGGGCGCACAGGTGGGGACTGAGTACGCAGCCCTGAGGTGCTCCAGTGCTCAGGGTCAGTGCAGAGGAGGAGGTTCACCACCTGGGGTCTGCCTTTCAGGAAGTCCAGGATCCAGTTGCAAAGGGAGGTGTTAAGACCCAGGATCCTGAACTTGGGAACAAGCTTAGCGGACACAATTGCGTTGAATGCTGAGCTATAATCTATAAACAGCATCCTTATATATGTCTTACCCTTATCCAGGTGGGAGAGGTGTGACTGTCAGGACGATGGCGTCGTCCATAGATCTGTTGGGTCGGTAAGCAAATTGAAGGGGGGTCCAAGGTGTCAGGAAGGGAGGAGCAGAGGAGGTTCTAACTATCTGCTCGAAGCACTTCATGATGGCAGAAGTCAGTGCTACAGGACGATAGTCATTCAGGCAGGTGATGGGATGTTTCTTAGATACTGGGACGATGGTTGTCTCTTTGAAGCAGGTGGGGACTGCAGACTGGTTCAGGGAGAGATTAAATATAGAGGTGAATACCTCCTCACATCAGCCTTAGACAGGGACAGAGTAGAGTCATCTTGGTCCTCAGCCAGCCTTACAGTAGGGATGGTGTTGCTCACCTCAAACCGTGCATAAAAGGTGTTGAGCTCATCGGGAAGAGACGCGGCGGGCTGGGCATCACTGCTATTTATCCCTTTGTAGTCTTTGAGCACAGTCCACTCCACATACGTCTGGGGTCAGAGCTGTGGTAGTCAGACTCCAACTTGCCCCTGTAGGCTCTTTTGGCATCTCTGATGGCCTTCCGTAGGTCATATCTGGACTTCCTCAAGGCCTCCAGTTCCCAAGAGCTGAAGGCAGAGAACCGTGCTCTGAGCTTAACACGGACATCACCATTAACCCAGGGCTTTTGGTTGGGGAAAGTCCTAACATTGACTCTCGGGACGACGTCATCAATGCACTTGGAGATGTAGGCTGAGACAGAGTCTGTGTATTCATCAATGTCCCCATCAGTTGCAACCCAGAACATCTGCCAGTCTGTGGTTTCAAAACAGTCCTGGAGAGTGGCAATGGATTCCTCATTCCAGCGTTGAACTGTCCGAAAAACCGTTTTTTCCTGTTTTAGATGTTGTGGGTAGGGAGGAGAAGAATGGAGGTGTGATCCACCTTACCAAAGGCAGGGCGGGGGAGGTGTTTATAGCTGTCCCGTAGATGAGAATAACAATGGTCAAGAGTCTGATCACCACGGGTAGGAAAGTTAATATGCTGGTGATATTTAGGCAAAACTTTCCTCATATTAGTCCTATTGAAGTCGGCTACAACAATAGAAGCGTTCTCCAGTCTATTAATCACCCCATAAAGGTCCTCTAGCGCACACGTTTTATCCGCCTGTGGGGGATGTAGACCGCTGAGATTATAGTGGAAATGAATTCCCGGGGAGGTAGAAGGGACAGACTTTTATTGTTAAGAGCTCCAGGTCTGCTGAGCAGTGTTTTGTAAGTACTGCTATATCTGAACCCCAGCAAGAGTTAACGATAATGCAGACCCCACCGCCTCTGCGTTTACCTGACTCCGTAGTTCTATCCTGCCAGTCGATGGAGAATCCAGCTGGGGTAGTGTCTCAGTAAACGCCAGCATGCAGCAGTTCACAATGTCCCGCTGGAAGTTAATCCGTGCGTGTAGTTTGTCCATTCTATTGTCCAGGGATTGAACATTTGCCAGTAAAATGCTCGGTAGTGGCGGATTGCGTTGTCTCGTCTGAGATCTGCATAGGATCCCGGCACGTTGACCTCTTTCTCCTCCGTTGGCGTATTGGTAAACACAACGGCGGCAGGACAAAGGGATCGCAACACGTACTCCGGTAAGTTGAGAAAAAAGTCTGTGTCCAGTGACGAACAAACTTCCAAAAGATCATACTGTATGAGTGACAGTGCAGTACGTACAAAAATAAAACCAATACAAATAATAATAAACACCGAACTATAAGAAAAACTACGAGTTGAATGTGGAGCCGTTGTCAGTGCGACCTTCCTCTACCATTGTAATTAATGACAGCAGCTCCACTGTAGCCATCGCGTCACGTTTGATGGCAGCGTCAAAGTGTTGCAGGTTCATTTCTCAATGGGTGACGCATGCATTCATTCCCGTATAGTTAATTGATTTTAATGAAAAATGTTTTGTGAAAAACTCCATACACAACTATTCATGTTGGCTACATCATCACAGTCTGTAATTTACCTAGCTAGCTAGCCCCAGTCTTTCATAAGAATTATTTGAGACTGGGGCTAGCTAGCTAGCACGGAGCCTTGCCGTAATTCAGCGAAGTCAGAGTTGTCCTCCTATCGTTCAGGCTAGCCAAGGTAGCATTTGCTGAAAGCCTCAAAAGACAGGAAATTAAATTGATCAGCCTTAATGCTAACTTCAGTCTGCTCTCCATCAAAGTATCAGCACAGATCTTTGACAACATTAATTACACATATTACATACAACATTCTAAATTGTATTCCTACAGTGATAATCAAAATGATTTGTGGGTGACATTGTCATTGAGTGACTGTGAATGCACAGTAGTTAGCCATGACTTTGTTTAATTGGTCAATTACTTTTGGACAAATGTTAATAACACCATTCTTTACAATATGGTACACCTAATTGCATTGCGTTGCGTTGGGGCAACATGGCTGTTGGGGCGACATGGCTCAGGCAGTAAGAGCAGTCATCTGGCAGTCGGAGGGTTGCCGGTTCGATCCCCCGCCCGGGCTGTGTCGAAGTGTCCCTGAGCAAGACACCTAACCCCCAAATGCTCCTGACAAGCTAGTCGGTGCCTTGCATGGCAGCCAATCGCCGTCGGTGTGTGAGTGCGTGTATGAATGGGTGAATGAGAAGCATCAATTGTACAGCGCTTTGGATAAAGTTATATAAATGCCAACCATTTACCATTTACCATTCCTAAATAACATGGAAAACAACATGCCTCAACAGGAAGAAGGGGAGCCAGGGCGGCCAGTATCTCGTAATTTGTGACAACGTCAGTTTCCATCGTGCTGCTCTAGTTCATGCCTGGCTCACTGACCACCCTAGATTTTCAGTGTTATTTCAGCCTGGATATTTCAACCCTATTTAATTTAAGTAATTTAATTAATTTAATTTAATTTAATTTAATTTCTCAGTTTTTGATTTTTTTCTTGGGATGGAGGGTGTACGATCACAACCCTTATGTGTCGGGAAATCTCGTGCAGGCCATAGAGGCCTGTGGAAATGTTGCACTTGAATCCATCTACGGGAGGATCGGATATACTGACCCAGCCCAGAGACAAAACATGAATCAAGCTGACAGTGCTGATAGGGTGAATTGTAAACTATCTCTGAATTGCTGTTTTTGTTTGTAGTGCTGCATATACTGAGTTACTTTTTTGAATGCTACGCCCCTTTGGATTTTTTTGTTCCTTCAACTGTGTTGTGTTTACTGTACAGTACTTTTCACTTAGCATCACTTTTCAGTATTGCAAATAAAATATATGGAAATTTTTACACTCCCTCATTTGTTAGTAGTTTAACTTTACAAAGATCAAAATCTGAAAACCAGAAATTAAGCATGACTCACTGCTATAAAAGGTTTTGTATTTAGTGCTTTGCATTTTTCTTACTAGTGTGTTAGGGGTAATCTACATTGTCTGTATTTTTGATGGCTTGTGTGTGATATGTAGGCAACGTTTAATTTTGATGGAAGAGTATATGTTTTTTAGAAGAGAATTTGAGTTTGGCATGAGTGTTTGAGGATTGTACAGATTGATGTGCAGTTTTGGGATTTTGTTAACAGTTTTGAGAAAGGGGGGGCATTGTTTCACAAAATGTCTCTTAGCAATCGGAAAAAATGGTGTAAAGTTTAAATGTAATTAAAATATGGGGGGAAATGTTGCATTTATTTTTTCAACGAACGTGATGGAAACGATATAAACGTCGGACTGACAAGGAGCGGATGACTGATTCTTAAACGCCGAGGCTCTGGTTGGCTCAGTCAAGTTTAGTTCCTGTACTTTTTAAGCGATGCGTCAACTGTCTGATTCACCGAAAGGAGGGTGGGAGAGAAAGACAGAGGGGGGGGGGGGGGGGGGTTTACGAGGGGGACAAAACTTTCTCTCTTTCTGCCTCTGTATATAAACCGCACCGCCGTCAGTCACTCAGTCATACCCGTACACTCGTCAAGTCCGCGGATCATCAACGTCACCTACTGCGCCTTCCGAACGCACTACTCGAGGCTCGGAAGTCAACTACCACCGCTGGAAACCAATAATCAATCTTTGTAAATATTTATTGATATCATCAAATTTTAATACATTTTTGTGACTGATTTTTTAATTGCCAGGAGTCTGTGATAGAAGTAGCTATATCGACAAAAAATGTTCATGTGAAATGATCTCGCGAAACTCGAAAGTAGGCTATACCTATTCCAAAAAGTTTTAGAAAGTAAGTTAACATAAAACAGGGAAACATTTACTTACTTTGGTTTCAATTGGTCATTTATAATATAAATAACAAAGTACATTTCGATTTTTTCTGTCGAACGTTTAAAGGAATATTAATTTAAAAAAGGAAACGGTCGAAACTGGAGATGCGACACACACAAGGTAAGAAAAACTTTAAGAATTAACATGACATTATTTTAGGCGTTCATTGGCAGCAACCCTTGCGAAAATATCAATTTATTCCTGGCTCAATCACTATTGGTAACATAAGGAGTAATGTTGATAGGTTAATGTCAAAATGTGTCACATCAATTATTGTCACTTTGATATCTCATATTACTGATATTTTATACAATTCATAATTTTCATAATGTAGCTACAAATACATACAACTGCAAGATTTTGTCAAATGGTTATTGTTTTTGAAAAGTATATAAATCTTTTTCACAAGGGTGGTGATGACGATGAAGAGGGCAGTAGTGCAACAGAAACTGTTGTATAATGTGTCTGCATTCTATTCCGTCTCTTCTTTTCAAGCTCTACCATTCATATAACGGTTGTCACACTCCTATGACATCAGTGAAATGTACTATTATTTGGGGCATAAATTAAACAGATTAAGGGAAATGGTTCAAACATTGACCTTGTCCCGTGTCCTGGTGTAATCAACTGCCGCTCGATTCCTGCTGTCAGCCTCCTTGTGACCAGGGCCCTGTTCTGCATCCATTATAGAAAAAACAAGTGAAGAAGGACAGGATGCTTTGTAAGGAAACTGCATGTTACAGGCATATATGCGTGCACACAGAAACACACACAGAAACACACATACACACACAATCACACACACAAATAAACACCCAGAAAACACATAAATACACAAATATATGCATAACAAAAATACTAACAAATCTGAGCACAGATATGTAAATAGAAACACATATTTACAGCAGTTTAGGAAAGCAACTTTCCCAGAGATTAAATTTTTTGGTTTTTACATTCATTTATATATCCAATGTTTACTGAAGCAATTCAGGTAAAGTACCTTGCTCAAGTGTACAATGGCAGCACACTCACATACACCACTCTCACACCCACATACTACGCACATGAGCACACACATACTGTACACGCACGCATGTACACATAGGAACACACACCCACACACTACTCACACACGGACACACTCTCACACCCACACACTACTCTCTCGCACGCACACACACACACACACACACACACACACACACACACACACACACATATATACTCACATACACACACACACATATATACAGGCCACACTGTTTACTTCACAGGGCCAAAGTCAGATTTTTGTCAATACAGTGGTGTCTGGATTTTGGTTTGTCCATCCTGACTGGAGAACTGAACAGTACCTGAACACACCAAGAAGAACGGTAGTGTGATAGAAACAACTGAACTTTATTTGACACAGAGAGAAGGGTAAAAATACCCCCATATGCAGATCCCTGAATCTATGGTTCTACAGAGAGAGAGAGTGAGAGAAAGAGAGAGAGTGCAAGAGAGAGAGGGGAGGAGGCAGAGGGTTAATGTAGTACAGATTCCCTATTGAATGTGCGCAGCACCCAGAGGGAGAGAGAGGAGATGATATAAAATGAGTTGGTCACGGTTTGAACAGTTACACATGCTGTTTACATTTTTCCCAAATTAACATGGCCCCATGCTCTGCCAACACCCCCCCCCACCAGCCCCCCTCCCTCACTCTCTCCCCCTCTCTCTCTTTCCACCCCTTTCCTCCTTCATTTTCAAAAGGAGTAACAGACTGAAAGAATTGAACAGAGGCTCTTGTATTTTTTTTTTTTACATATTTACTTTTTAAGAGTGGGGGAATTAGAAACTGAAGTCCTGAAACCAGAAAAAAAGGGAAGAAAGAAAAAAATATGGAGGGGGGAGATGTTGACAGAAGAGGGGGTAGAAGTTAGGGGTGGAGAGGGGGAGATAATTAAGAAGAGGAAGAGAAGGAGGTAATTAGAGATAGAAAGGGGAGCTGGTAAATGAATCCGGGAAGACAGAGGGAGGGTGAAAGCAAAGAAAGAGTACATGGAATGCTTTAGTTGGAATCAAAGGAAAATTAGAAATACAGAGCAAAAAAGAAAAGTGAAGAAACTTCTCGGTCATGACTGCTGTCTGTTCTGGGCCCACGGTGGTGGAATGACCTTCCTGTGGATGTCAGAATGGCAGAGTCTCTGACCAACCACTTTCAAGCGCAGACTCATCTCTGCAGGCTGCACCTTTCCCTTCCTACCTCACCACCATGATTAGCCTTGTCCATGCCATAGATTATAATGGCACTTATATGTCATTTTATATATATATATATATATATATATATACACATATACACACACGTATAATATATATATATATATATATATACATACACACATATATATATATATGTGTGTATGTATATATATATATATATATATATTATATGTGTGTGTATATGTGTGTATATATATGTATATATAGTACTGTACTCAGGGTATTCTATGTGTGAGTTAGTTCGTAAGTTGATGTATTCTTCAAGGATTCCAATTGTATCTATATGGTCATGCTAGGACTCGGAACTGCACTGTCCTGTAGGGTCCTGAACACACTTGTCCCTGTGTGTGATCTGCACTTTGTTGTACGTTGCGTCTACTAAATGCCGGTAGTGAAATGTAAAAAATTGAGTTTTAAGAAAGTGCAGTGGATCGTGAAACCACCAGAGTGAGTTTAAATAAGAGCTGGAAAGATGGAGAGAAAGGGAAAGAGAGAGGGAGAAGGAGTAATAGGAAATGGTTCAGGACAGTGGGAAAGGGGGTTTTGTTGTAAATTGTTATTGGGTTTTATAGTCATCTTTATGGCTATTGTTTTTTCCGTTGATATTCTTTGGCAGGACAGTGTCCTTATAATGCCAAGTACATCTATGTGAATTCAGATGTGACCCCAGTAGAAGGGTCCTCTGTGACGGCAGAGGTGTGTGTGTGTGTGTGTGTGTGTGTGTCAATCATTATATAAGCATATGCATGCATCCATGTGTGTGTATGTGTGTGTGTAGCCAACATTATATAAGCGTGCATCCATGTGAGTGGGTTTATATATGGGTGTGAGTGTGTGCATTGGTCGTGTGTATGATTTGTACTTGTACTTGTACTTACTGCGCTTGTTTTTCTCTGTTAACATACATGTTGCGTATGCATTTGTACATGTACATGTATGTATATATGTGTATGTGTGCATATACATGTGCATATGTGTATGTATGTGTGTGCGTGTATATGTATGCATGCATGTATGTGTGTTGAGTTAGTGAAGGAATGTGAATTTGATTGAGTGCAGACTGCACATAAATCTCCACTCTAACTGTATACAGGCACACAACAATGACCTTAACCCTCTCTCTCAGTGCAGTGTTCAAGTACTGTAGTGTGCAGTCAGTGTATATTAACCTTGCCTCTCAGAGCAGTGTTAATGTATTGTAGTATGCATTTGGTGTGTATCCATAGTATTACAGTTTTTCCCAATTGCAGCGACACATTTTATGAAACAATTCCCCTTTTTTTCAAAACTATTAACTATTATCAATCATTATAAACCTCAAACGTCCATGCCAAACTGAAATTCTTTTCTAAAAAACATATACTCTTCCATCAAAATTTTACTTTGCCTTCATATGGCACACACAAGCCAGACACAGACGATGTCAATTACCCCCAACACACGACACCCAAGCAAAATGATGGCAAATGACAACATAGTGGAGCTGCTCTGGTCACCCTGGCTCCCCTTCTTTCTGTTGATGTACGTATGTTGTTTTTTAATGTTATTTACAGATGCTATGTGGTGTGCTGTATTGTAAGGCCCCAGGATAGCATGGCGATTGAGGGTACCATGCTGGCTAAGGGCGACACATAGGGACATGTCGCCTCCTCATTGTCCTGGCACTAAACAATGCCATGTTGGCCAATGATCTTTCTTTCTCTGCCTTTTCATCAGGTTAAACCCTGTCTCATCAACAAAGACATTTTCCTGTGGTTTAGCCAGAGCATCCAAAAAATATTGTGCATATACTCAGTGAGCACTTTATTCGGTAGACTTGTACACCAGCTTGTTAATGCAAATATTTATAGTTTTTCTTGATTGCTAACACACTAAAACTGGTTCTTCAGCTCAGCTCTCAGAGGACCAACACATCTCTCAAAACCAGAAACTCTTTTCACTTGTTTTAACACATGCTGCAAATTATCAGACTTTTTCTACAAATCTCTACAAACTAATGCCCTCATGAATCTCTGGTTACACACTGTGCTCATGCAACACTAGCAGTCAAAACAGTTAACTCAAGTCATCACAACCTAAATTTAGGTAAGACACCTTTCTCCATGTTCAAACACTTCTCAATCTCAAGATCAATACTGTATGCAAAGAATATCTTTCATTGTGGTAAAATGTGCATTCCTAAATAACATGGAAAACAACATACATCAACAGAAAGAAGGGGAGCCAGGGTGGTCAGAGCAGTCCCACTATCTTGGCACCCTATAGTTTTGGTTATTTCCAAAAAAAAAAAAAAAAAAAAAAAAAAAAAAAAAAATATATATATATATATATATATATATATATATATATATCTAACTATTTCTGCCTGCATATTCACAATTCCTCAACCCTGGAGGAGGCCTGTGGAGATGTTGCATTTGAATTCATCCAAAGGTGGATCAGGCAAACCAGGGCATATTACCATATTTACTTTGCTGCCTTGCAAGAGCTAACATCATGTGTGATGTGGATGAAGTTTTGTGGCCTGACCCAGCCCAGACATTACATTACATTATTGGCATTTGGCAGACGCTCTTATCCAGAGCAACATACATTAGACTAAGCAGGAGACAATCCTCCCCTGGAGCAATGCAGGGTTAAGGGCCTTGCTCAAGGGCCCAATGGCTGTGCAGATCTTATTGTGGCTAACCCAGGATTAGAACCACCGACCTTGCGTGTCCCAGTCTTTTATCTTAATCACTGCGCTACAGGCCGCCCATCAAGCTGACAATGCTGAGTAGTATGAATTGTAAACTATTCTCTAAATTGCTGTTTTTGTTCATAGTGCTGCATATACTGAGTTTCTTTTTTAATGCTACTCTCATTTGAAATTATATATTGTTTTGTTCCTTTAACTGTGTGGTGTTTACTGTATAGTACTTTTCACGCAGCATCACTTTTCAGTTCTGAAAATAAAATATTTGTAAATTTGCACACTTCCTCATTTGTTAGTAGTGACTGACTGCTGTGAAAGGTTTTTGCAATAGTGCTTGGAATTAATCTCAATGGTATGTATGGGTAATCGACATTGTCTGTGCTTTTGATTGCTTGTGTGTGAAATATGAAGGTAAAGTTGAATTTTGATGGAAGAGTATATGTTTTTTAGAAGAGAACTGGAGTTTGGCATGGATGTTTGAGGTTTGTACTCAAACATCCAAGCTTGATGTGTAGTTTTAGGATTGTGTTAATAGTTTTGAGAAAAGGGGGAATTGTTTCATAAAATGTCTCTTAGCAATCAGAAAAAAATTAGCCAACTCAGAATGGGGAAGAAATGTGATCTAAGTGACTTTGACCATGGAATTATTGTTGGTGCCTTACTGGGCTGTTTGAGTATCCCAGAAACTGCTGATATTTTGGGATTTTCATGCACAACAGTCTCTAGAATTTGGCAAGAATTGTGCAAAAAAAAAAAAAAACTCAAGTGAGCAGCATTTCTGCAGGCAGAAAACAGTGTTAATGAGAGAGGTCAGAGGAGAAGGGCCAGAATGGTTAAAGCTCACAAGAAGGTGACAGTAATGCAAATAACCACACATTACAACAGTGGTATGCAAAAGAGCATCTCTGAACACACAACACATCAAACCTCTAAGTAGATAGGCTACAGCATCAGAAGACCAATACGTCTAAAAAATAAGTCTAATAAATACCTGATAAAGTTCTCACTGAGTGTATATTGTAAATAAAGTATGGTAAGTACGGTACTAGATTATGCAGTGTACACACTTTACCACAATGAAAGACATTCTGTGCATACAGTAATTTACAGTAAGGAACTACAGTACTCTGTTCCTCTTTGGGCAGCTTGTCCATTGAGGATCCATTGTTCAAAAGCACACAGATTGTGAATGGTGTGTTAACAAGTCTGCTGCCAAGTGTTTGCACATGGAGAAAGGTGTTTTACCTGAGTTTAGGTTGTGATGATGCGAGTTAACTGTTTTCACTGCTAGTGTTTTTTGCATGAGCACATTGTGTAACCAGTGGTCCTTGAGGACATTTGTTTGCAGAAAAAGTTTGACAATATGCTGAATGTGTTAAAACAAGTGAAAAGTGCTTTTAGTTTTGAGAGATATTTTGGTCCTATGTGAGTTGAAAGAACCAATTTTAGTGTGTTATTAATCGAGAAAAACTGTAGCCCTTTCTTTCAGTCCTGTATTGTGAAATCAGTGGGCCACATTTATCAATATTTTCAGAAAACCGTGTGCAAATGTATGTGTGATCGGAACAAAATGAACAAATTCCGCCGGATTTATCAAACACATGTAGACACAGCTTTTTTCATATCCACGTGTGTATGTTGATAAATACCAAAATGTGTCATTGGCATAAATTGACGGCCCTAAAACACCATATATGTAATTTTGGCGATTTAAAGAGATAGTCAAAAAAATAAAAAAGCTTCTCTGTAGCGGCGATTGAAGTTCTGTTAATGGAAGCACAAGTAACTTCTCAAGTAACATGCACTATGCAGCAGGTAAAAAGAAAATGGTTTGACATTTGGCACTTTCCTTCCCACAGTGAATCCAGGAAGGCAGCAGTTTCAGCTCTGCCAACCACAGATTATGTGTAGCTACATATTATTACTTCGCAGGCAGCTGTTCTTTAATGTATTTTTCTGAAATGTATCAGTAGCTATGTTACTGAGCTAGCTAGTTTGCTAAATCCATCGTGATTACTTTACTAGTTTTTCAAGCTGCTGCCTTTCAGGCTTCACTGAGGGAAGGAAAGTATACCTTTGGATGGAGGAATACATTGGTAAATTGTAGGAGAGATGTCGCTATCTGGAATCCCACCAGAGGGTAACAGCAATAGCATATATGTTTTCTCTGTCCTTGCAGAGAGCCAGAAAGAGCTGCCACCAGCCTCAAACAATGTGATTATGTGGCCGTGGTTCAAATCTTCTAATAAAGTCGTAAATATAATGTAAAGAGATGTCAGTCATAGCAACAAAGCCTAATGCTGCGTTCACGTCAGATCAAAATGACCAGATTATCACCTTCCGACTGGGAAAAATAGTTCACATCAATCTCTGAGATTAAAAAACAAAACAAATGAACCGCATCAGCCACATGCCATGCCACTTCTATACCATGATGTTTGCAGGTGTAAATTTGAACTTGAACTTGTGGTAATTTTTAGTTGTTTCTTTTGTGAGCCTAACCAAAGAAATCAGCTCGGTCTTTGAAGATGGGCTCTTTCCGAAGTAGGCTCCTCCAAGCCCCAAATCTTGTGATTAAGCAATAAATGTACATGAAATGTAAACAGAGGCCAGCCATATAAACAATAGTCTAAGAAATGACTTGTAATCTATGTCCTATTTATAGAAAACTTTTTTTAACGTGTTTTATGGAATTTATATCCAACTTAATTTAAGCATTAATGAAACAATACCCATTTTAATGTTAAATTCTGTTGCGTTTTATATGATATGAATAATTATAATATTCAATTGGAATATTAAAATATTTCAAAATACAATATATATGAGTGGAATAATGAAAGCACAAAACATGCTTTACTGTCATATCTGTGCCCTTTTGCCATCCAAGTTTCTCTGTTCTCCATTTTTGGGTAATTCCTCAGTGTTTTCAACTCCTTACCCTCTGTGACCACCGTAGTCTGTTTTCTGTTTCATTCAGTATCATTCATTCGTTTCACCTGTGCTCCATTTAGTGTCTCCACCTCCCACTCCAAATACAGGTGCATCTCAAAAAATGAGTCATTTAATTTCAAAAGTGAAACTTTCATATAAGGGCGGCACGGATGGTGCAGTGGGTAGCACTGCCGCTTCACAGCAAGGAGGTCCTGGGTTTGAATCCCGGTCGGCCGGGGCCTCTCTGTGTGGAGTTTGTATGTCCTCCCCGTGTTCCTGTGGGTTTCCTCCGGGTACTCTGGAGGAGTTTCCTCCCACAGTCCAAAAACATGCAGGTTAGATGGAGAGTCTAAACTGCCCATAGGTATGAGTATGTGAGTGAGTGGTGTGTGTGCCCTGCGATGGACTGGCGACCTGTCCAGGGCGTATTACTGCCTTTCGCCCAATGTATGCTGGGATAGGCTCCAGCCCCCTGCGACCCTGTTCAGGAGAAGCGGGTTAGGATAATGAATGAATGAACTTTCATATATTCTAGATTTATTACACATAAAGTGAAATATTTCAAGCCTTTTTTGTTTTAATCTTCATGATTACGGCTTACAGCTCACAAAAATCTAGTATCTCTAATATTAGAATATTACATAAGACCAATCAAAAAAAGGATTTATAATACAGACCTTCTGCAAAGTATGTTCATTTATGCACTCAATACTTGGTCGGGCAATCACGGGGGAGACTGCTGACTTGACAGTTGTCCAGAAGACACTCATTGACACCCTCCACAAGGAGGGTAAGGCTGGCTGTTTGCAGAGTGCTGTATAAAAAGCATATTCATGGAAATTGACTGAAAGGGAAAAATGTGGTAGGTAAAGGTGCACAAGCAACAAGGATGACTGCAGCCTTGAGAGGATTGTCAAGCAAAGCCAATTCAAGAACTTGGGGGAGCTTCACAAGGAGTGGACTGAGGCTGGAGTCAAGAGCCACCACGCACAGATGTGTCCAGGAAATGGGCTACAAGTGTTGCATTCCTAGTGTCAAGCCACTCCTGAACCAGAGACAATGTCAGAAGCGTCTTACCTGGGCTAAGGAGAAAAATAACTGGACCGTTGCTCAGTGGTCCAAAGTCCTCTTTTCAGATTAAAGTAAATTTTGCATTTCATTTGGAAATCAAGGTCCCAGAGTCTGGAGGAAGAGTGGAGAGGCACAGAATCCAAGTTGCTTGAAGTCCAGTGTGGAGTTTCCACAGTCAGTGATGATTTTGGGTGCCATGTCATCTGCCGGTGTTGGTCCACTGTGTTTTATCAAGTCCAGAGTCAATACAGCCATCTACCAGGAGATTTTAGAGCACTTCATGCTTCCATCTGCTGACAAGCTTTATGGAGATGTTGATTTCCTTTTCCAGCAGGACTTGGCACCTGCCCACAGTGCCAAAACTACTAGTAACTGGTTTGCTGACCATGGTATTACTGTGCTTGATTGGCCAGCCAACTCACCTGACCTGAACCTATGGGGTATTGTCAAGAGGAAGATGAGAGACACCAGTACAGACGAGCTGAAGGCCGCTACCAAAGCAACCTGGGCTTCCATAACACCTCAGGAGTGCCACAGGCTGATTGCCTCCATGCCACGCCGCATTGATGCAGTAATCCATGCAAAAGGAGTCCCGACCAAGTATTGAGTGCATAAATTAACATACTTTTCAGAAGATTGACATTTCTGTGTTATAAATCCTTTATTTGATTGGCCTTATGTAATATTCTAATATTTTGAGATACTTGATTTTCATGAGCTGTAAGCCATAATAATCAAGATTAAAACAAAAATAATTTCACTTTATGTGAATGCGCCTACATGTACTTCCTTCCTGTCTCTTGTCATTCATTTCACCTGTTGCTCATTTTGTGGTTGTTAGTAGTGTATTTAAACCTGTCCGTTTCAGTTTCTCGTTGGTAGTTCATCTCTTCTTTTTTCCGAGTTCTACCCTTGTATTCCTTTCCCCCATACTTTCAGAAATAATTCAGGATCAATTTACTTTCGAGGATCTCCCTCAGGAGGGGTTTATTGCTTCAGGCACCCAAATTTAGTCTCGGCTGGACAGACTGCAACCTCGGCAGAACCAGCTCTCAGTGCTGCGCCAGACCCAGCTTCCGGTTCCGTCCCGGGTCCTATCTCCTGCTTTGCTCCAGACCCAGCTCCCAGAACCATGCCACATCCAGCTTCCTCTTCTGTCTCAGGGTCCAGTCTCCTGTGGAACTTCATGAGATCACGGGACTTCAGGCGATAGGTGGGTTTCAGACAACTGCAGGGCTTTTGGTGACCGCGGTGCTTCAGGGGGCTGTGGGGCTTCAGGCAACTTCTGGGCTTCAGTCGGCTGGACCTTGGATGACCCAGGGGCTTCAGGTGGTTGTGGAGCTTCAGCTTGCTGGACCTGAAGGGGCCCGGAGTCTGAGATGGCACAGAAAGGGGGGTGAAGCCTGAAGTGTGAGCAGAGAAGGGGTCGGAGATGGCACAGTGGCTAGAGATGGGTCCTTGGTGCTGAGGCCGGATACACTTCTTGGGGCAGAGGTCAGCTTCAGAGCCTGAGACAAGGCCTTATATAGGGCAGGGGCATGGGACAGAGCCTGGGACAGAGGGATAAGGGAACGCTGATGAGGGAACCCTGGACGGGACTGGGAACTGTCGGGGACAGAGCCTGAGACAGAGGCTGGGATGACGCCGGGGACTGGGCCTGGAACAGAGCCCAGGACCGAAACCGGAACATAGCCAGAGACGAGTCTAAAAAGGTCCTGATTGTGCCAAGGAGGCCCGAAAAAGGGGTCGGGGCCAGGGATAAAGGTTGAGGAGGAACTGGAGACGGAGTTGTACACGGCCTGTAGCGTAGTAGTTAACCCTTTGGTGGAACTGGAACTCAGGTCTGGGGTGGCACTAGAAGTGGAACCTGGGCGATGCTGGGGACTGGGCCTGGGGTGAGGCTGGAAACTGAACTTGGGCCGAAATTGTAGGGACCCGGGGAAGCACCAAGGACTGGACTTGGGGCTGGGGACAAGGTCTGGGGAGGCATTGGAGACAGGACTTGGTGCAACTAAAAAAAATTGTACGCTTGGCAATGCTAAATGTGGAAAAAAAAATTGCCGGATTATAGAGTGTGCAATTTTTACTGATGTCACCCCTAATTAATAGAGTTTATACCATGACTTGGATAAATGCTCAATTCTGGCAGACATGCATTACATCAGTGTATAGCAGGGTAAAGTGTATATTGGCACGGTACTTTGCCTCATTACAGTTTGAAATCATGCCGCAAAAACGTTTATTATCAGATTACAAATCTGCATGCATATCCTAAAATAATTAGGGAAGCAACCATAGCAACAGATTATAACAGTTGATTCAAAAAAACAATAGCCAAAGTTAAATAAGGTACATACGCAGATTATTTTATCCAGCAAATATCTTAGTTAGAATCCAAGCTCTAGTGCCATCTACTGTTACCAAAGGAACTATTTTTTAGCTAAGTGGCGGATGTGTAGATGTTTTCCATGCATTTTAAGGGGGAGACAAGACAAGAGTATATGGCACTTTAGGATGGTTACCTTCAGCCTCAGGCCAATTGCCAACCTGTCATATATTATTGTATATGGACAGCATTTGATGGTTTATATCTTACATACAGTATACGGTGCATGTTGACTAACTACACTCCACAATATGTTAACACTGCACTCATAGAGAGAGGATTTAACTGTGAGGAGTTGGTATTATGGGAAATTTTAGGGGGATAAACACTGGCTCACTGGTCCTGGGACTTCAAGATTAGGCTTTTTGTGCTGCACATCCCCCCCCCACGTGAGGCGGAGTGGAGGCAAATTGTTCTGACTCCTATTGAAAGAGGGGGCTCCGAAGCTATTTTCACAGTGAGGACCCAGTAAAAGACTTTTTAGTGCTGTGTTCCCAAATTATCACCACAGCATCCCACTGGACTTCAACACTATAGAGAGAGTGTATGAAAGATAGAGTGAGGGAGAGAGGAGAAAGAGGGAAAGAGCAAGGGAGAGAGGAAGAGGTACATGTATAGACTGGTCAGGAGAAGGCACGATTCATACAATCTGAATTTCCTTAAAGTTTGATTCAACAACTATCTCCAGTTATTAATTCTATGTTATCTATGTTATGTAATGTTATTAATAGGTAACATATACCTTTAGCTATCCTTTAAGAAGATGTATCTAGATGTCAGTGTATGGTTCTGACATTAAGCTGCAGGTATCACAAAGTTTTATCCACAATGGACACTTTTGCAAGTTTGTCTTCGGCCTCACCAACAGAAGCTTTGTAATTTGTAGCTAAAGTGTTCTTTCCTCAGAACTGCTCTGTAGTTCTTCCGCTATCAGCTGTACTGTTGCCACACTGTTGCTGACTGGAAGTCATACACAGCTGTTACATTCTGGTACTAGGGTCAGACTGTAACAGGGCACAGAATAGGGAAATTGAATGTGTAATGGGGAAGGAAAATGAAATCTGCAGACCGATAAGAAACTCCAGTCCTATCCAGTCCAACTAACTAAACCTGGCTGGCCAGGCATGGGGCAGCTTTGAATGCAGAATTTCAGAACACATAATCTGCAGCCTGCACCATAGAGTCTGAATAGAGTACCCCCAAAGGAGATTCGGTTTACTCCACGACTCACCTTCAAAAATAATAAAGAAAAATAACAATGCAAAATAGCAAATAGTGTCCCAATGGAAGGATGTGTAATCCAGCAGGAAATACTCAAACAAACGGCAAAATGACAGTTGAAGTTTGGGTTAGAGTGCAGGGTCAAGCACAAGTAATACACTGGCACAAACAAACCAAAAGGGGCTAAGGAAGGAATCAGAATCCAATAAGATGAGGCAATGGTCAAAATCCAAAATCAAACAAATCAAAAGGGGCTAGGTAAGAATCGAAAGGCAAACAAAATGTGGTGATACACACAAAGTAAAAAAAGTGGCTTAATCACAAATCCACAATTCATACGCAAAGATTAAAAGCACTAATATCCACTGGTCAATGCAAATAGAGGCCTTTTCAAATAGAAGAACTGGAAATGGCCAATCTGGTCCAAACCAAAGATAGCCATGCACACAGCAAAGAAACACAAATGCAAGCACAAAAGCTTACGATAGAGCAACAAGCAACAATTTAGCAAAAAAAATTGTGTGTGTTCTATGTGAATTATATTTGTTTGCTAAATGGCTTTAAGTCATCAATGTTCCAAGGAATCAGATGAGCATCATACTGCTGCCTGTTTCTCCTGACTAATTTTCCTGGTCACTTCAATGAAAAGAATATTCGGGAGAAACAACCCTTCTACTGCATATCTAGTGGCAGCATGGTGGTTTGAGGGTTATTTGATGCCTTGGACCCTTGATGACTTAAAGCATCAAACATTATTTATTTGCCAACACATTTAATTGACACAGAACAAAAAAAAATGTATCTGCATAATTTACAACTGAATCTAGTCCCTCCCCCACATTCCCATAGAGATCCATTCAAATTGAGTTTTAGTATTGCTTATAGGACCACCTGAAAATAAGATATCCAGACTCTGATGATGCTGATAGGTCATCAGGAAGTCATAGCATGCAGGGATATGCAACTAAATACAAAGCATGACTCTTTTATTTGACATAATGTTAATTTGTCTCAAATATTGAAATGGGGGACTACATATAAAAAGTGCAGATTGTGTGAATTGTTGATTACCAACAGAGAAAATGAAATATTCAATCAAAAAAAGCTGAAATAAGCATTTCACCTCCTGAAGAGTTCAACTGAGTTAAGGTCTGGTGATAGACTTAGTCTTAAACCTTCCACTTTTTTTCCCTAATGAAGTCTTTTGTTGAAATCATGCTGCATGATGAAGTTTCTCCCAATTAGTTTGGATGCATTTCTCCGTAAGTTGACAGAATGTTTTTGTAGACTTCTGAATTCATCCTGCTACTACCATCATGAGTTACATCATCAATAAAGATTAGTTAGCCCACTCAAAAAGCAGCCATGCAAGCCCAAGCCATGACACTTCCACTGTGCTTCACAGATGAGCTTGTATGTTTTGAATCATGAGCAGATCCCTTCTTTCTCCACACTTTGGACTTTCCATCACTTTGGTAGAGGTTAATCAGTCCATAAAACTTTTCTAGAACATTTGTGGCTCATTGATGTACTTCTTTGCAAATTGTAATCTCACCTTTTTACTACTGATGAGTGATTTGCATCTTGTGGTATACTCTCTAAAATGCTGCTCTCTAAGTCTTCTTTGAGCGGTTTATTGAGATACCTTCACCCCTGCCCTGTGGAAATTGCTTGTGTTGTCACTGACTGATGTTTTGGGGTTTTTCTTCACAGCTCTCACAATGTTTCTGTCATCAACTGCTGTTGTTTTCCTTGGGCGACCTGTTCTAATGTTTTTCAGGACATTCTGAAAGTTGTTGTACAAGCTATCCCCAATGCTTGTGCAGTGGATTTCCCCTTTTTTCTAAGCTTCAAAATGGCTTGCTTTTCTCCCAAATGCTCTCTGGTCTTTGTGTTGGTTGATCTTTTCTAACACAAAAGTCTTTACAGACAAAACCCAAGGCTAAAACCAAGAGTAGACCTTCAGAACTATTTATTGTTTAACCAATCAATCTAACAGGACACATCAGGGCAACAAGAAACACCTGTCCGTCACTTGTTCCAATACTTTTACTCACCTTTACTACACCTTTACCCACCTAAATGTGGTGGTCTGATACAAAAGGTGATGTGTTCTAAGTTGCTTAACAAATTTAGATAAAAATACCACAAGTACTATAAATTGTGGTATGAAGAGAACCATTCTAAGTTAATACAATTTTCAGATCCAGGAAGTCTGCAGGAAGACGCAAAAGGTATTTTGGGGCTACACAATTTCTAAAAACTGCACATTTTAAAGTCTAATGCAGAAAGTTTGATATCAATGTAATGTAGGAGGCTTGACTGAACATAAAAATAGCAATTTTGAAATAATTATATGTGGAGATACCAGCATTATCGATGTGAAACGTCTGAAATCTCAAATTTTATCATAATACATTTGTTGTCATCTGAAATGGTTCTGAATACCAGTTTTGACATTGAGAAAACCATCTGAGCCATTTGAATGTTTGACTGCCAAATTTCACTGGAAAGTAAGTAAATTAGTTTTTTCATGCCCAGGTTGACAATACTATGGAATTTCCCATATGCAGGCAATGTTTGATATACACTCACTGAGTACTTTATTGGAACATTTCACTTTATTACACCGACTTATTCATGTGATTATCTAATCAGCAGTGCACTGCATACAGTCATGTAGATACGGGTCAGGAGCTTCAGTTAATGTTCACATCAACCATCAGAATGGGGAAAAATGTGGTCTAAGTGACTTTGACCATGGAATGATTGTTGGTGGCAGACAGGGTGATTTGAGTATCTCAGAAACTGCTGATCTCCTGGGATTTTCACACACACTAGTCTCTAGAGTTTGTAAAGAATGGTGCACAAAACAAAAACTAAAATCCAGTGAGCAGCAGTTCCACAGACAGAAATGCCTTGTTAATGAGAGACATCAGAGGACTGGTCAGACTGGTCAAAGCTTACAGGAAGGTGACAGTAGCGCAAATAACCACACATTACAACAGTGGTATGCAGAAAAGCATCTCTGAAAACACAACGCATCATAGCTCTAAGTGGATAGGCTACAGCAGTAGAAAAAATAAGTAATAAATGCCTAATGAAGTGCTCGGTGTCCTAGATGGCGCCTCGTAAACAACATTAAAGGCAATATAATATTTTGCTCTCCAGTTCTGATGCCCTGCTAATGCACCTTGTTTGTTATCAACAATACAATCCAAACTTTCAAAAAGTAAATTCAATTTTTGAAGGGTTCCATGATCTGTGATTCTATAATTAGAATCTAACTGTAAAAGCTTTATTGGCAGAATAAGCTTATGATCAATTTTCCATTTTAACATGGCAAGCTATTGCTTAAACCCCTCCTGGTTGTATCAATTCTGTTTTCACCAAATATATAACCTTCATTATATAGTGTATAGTTGTCCATAGTTATTTGAGTAGATATCTATGGTTTCATGATGACATTAACCACGCAGGTAGTAGTTTGTTTTCTATGATTAATATGTTGTTTTTCATCCACAGTTCTTTCATTCTCATTGCTAAGAAACATAATTTGTGTTACACAGATTAAAGAAAATAATCCAAGAATGCATGCAAGATGTAATTTGAATTTAATATGCTTTTGCAGTGCAGAGTCGTAATAAAATAAACCTACCAATACTCGTTTATTTAGTGGGCTCCATAATTATTGGCAAAAATAAAAATAAATTTCACCCTCCAACTATGTTAAGAGCTTATCACCGCTTTTATGTTTGGGGTCAAATTGACCCCAACAGTTTAAACAAACATACAGTTATTGCAAAATTGTGACATTTATTGTCTCCCAAATCACAAACCTTTTATCCATAAATATGAAAGATCTTATTTAAAATCCTGAGTTACAGGAAATGAAAGTTTGCCACATATATGGGAAATTATCCACAATAAAATCTGAGATAAAAAAATATATTGTTGTATATTGTGAGGGTCAATATAAGCCCATACAACACATCAAAGTTGGTACAGACTTCTGAAAACAAAGCATGCTAATTGCATGTTTACTATTTAATCTCACCAAAATAGAAAATTAATAGTGTCAGGATGAAAAAAAAGGTTCACTGAATTTGAGACTGAGATGTCAAAAACTGAGTGAGGTCAAATTGACCCTTAATATAATAGGAGGCTTAAAGGCTGCATATAAAAAAACAACATGGACAATGATCTATAATTTACGTTCAAACATACAGGAAAACTACAGTACTGAGCAGAAGTCTTAGGCAACCTAGACTTTATTATATATATATGCTTATATTTGTGTGTGTGTTAGTATAAAAGAACACATTTGAGATTTCGAAATATAAATTTTCCAAAAGATTTCATTTTAAAGAGATATTTTCGTATTTAATTTTAAAAAGTAAAATATTACTGTAAGCAACTGACTACTTCTTACATAAAAACTTGACCAAGGCTCTCTGAAATCAGAAGCAAGGAGCCAACCGAAGAAGTCTGCAGTAGAACTGTGGCAAGTTCTCCAAACAGCGTTGGCTATCTCAGAGAAGTGATGCAGTTTTAACGCCGAAGGGTGGTCTCAAAAAATATTGATTTGATTAAGTTTTTAACTATTCTGACAAATTACTCAAATGTAATGTAAAATGTATAGTATGTTTATTTAGGACCTTTCATTGAATTATTTTTGAAAGAATCTTATCTGTACAGAATGTTATACAAGTGCCTAAGACCTCTGCACAGTATTGTATATACTTTTATTTCAATACATTTACTCTCATGTTTCAATGTTTTTTATTTTGTAATCTCATTTTGTCTGAAAACCACAGATGCCCCTAACAATTATTGTAAATTAAATCTAACAAAGTGCAATTGGCAATACAATTTTACTTTCATTCAGTTAATCTCAGTAGGATGTGCTATATTGTGTCATTCCATCACTTCTCATTTCACTAGAATATAAAAATGAGGTACCAAGCAAGCAAACTCCCTTTGTCAACCATCAGCATGGGAAAAGCCAAATAACTGTAAATTCAGAAGACACAGATGGTAATTGACCATCAGAAGTCGGTTAATGATAGAAAAAAATGGCTTCATTCATAAACGGTTAAACATACCACTTAGCACTCTATGGGCAAAAATAAAAAAGCATGAAATATATGGAATGGTTGCAAACTTGTCAGGAAGAGGATGCAAGTGCGATTATCCCAACGGACGGCAAGGAAGATGGGGGAAGTCATAAGTGACCGAGATTGGTTGTGTCTTGGGATCACCAAGTCTAAAAATAACACATAAAATGGCACCTCCTTACCAGCAAACTCTCTGAAAGGGTGGCACGAAGCCAGCCCTTACTGAGCACAATAAACAAAACCATGCCTCTTGAGTTTACCAAACCTCATTAAAATTATGAATGGAAGAGAGTGCTATGGTAAGATGAGACCCAAATGAATCATCCTTGCCAGGGCTGTTTGCACAAAGTATTAACAGTGGTGCCATATACAGTGCATCGGGAAAGTATTCACAGCGCTTCACTTTTTCCACATTTTGTTATGTTACAGCCTTATTCCAAAATTGATTAAACGTGAAAAAAGGTTTTTTGAGATTTTTGCAAATTTATTTAAAAAAAAAAAAGAAGAAATCACATGTACATAAGTATGGCCATGAAGCTCAAAATTGAGCTCAGGTGCATCCTGTTTCCACGATCAACCTTGAGATGTTTCTACAGCTTAATTGGAGTCCACCTGTGGTAAATTCAGTTGATTGGACATGATTTGGAAAGGCACACACCTGTCTATATAAGGTCCCGCAGTTGACAGTGCATGTCGGAGCACAAACCAAGTATGAAGGAATTGTCTTTAGACCTCCGAGACAGGATTGTCTCGAGGCACAAATCTAGGGAAGAGTACAGAAAAATTTCTGCTGCTTTGAAGGTCCCAATGAGCACAGTGGCCTCCATCATCCATAAATGGAAGAAGTTTGGAACCACCAGGACTCTTCCTAGAGCTGGCCGCCCGTCTAAACTGAGCAATCGGGGGAGAAGGGCCTTAGTCAGGGAGGTGACCAAGAACCCGATGGTCACTCTGTCAGAGCTCCAGCGTTCCTCTGTGGAGAGAGGAGAACCTTCCAGAAGGACAACCATCTCTGCAGCAATCCACCAATCAGGCCTGTATGGTAGAGTGGCCAGACGGAAGCCACTCCTTAGTAAAAGGCACATGGCAGCCCGCCTGGAGTTTGCCAAAAGGCACCTGAAGGACTCTCAGACCTTGAGAAACATGGTCTGATGAGACAAAGATTGAACTCTTTGGCGTGAATGCCAGGCGTCATGTTTGGAGGAAACCAGGCACCGCTCATCACCTGGCCAATACCATCTCTACAGTGAAGCATGGTGGTGGCAGTATCATGCTGTGGGGATGTTTTTCAGCGGCAGGAACTGGGAGACTAGTCAGGATTGAGGGAAAGATGAATGCAGCAATGTACAGAGACATCCTGGATGAAAACCTGCTCCAGAGCGCTCTTGACCTCAGACTGGGGCGACGGTTCATCTTTCAGCAGGACAACAACCCTAAGCACACAGCCAAGATATCAAAGGAGTGGCTTCAGGACAACTCTGTGAATGTCCTTGAGTGGCCCAGCCAGAGCCCAGACTTGAATCCGATTGAACATCTCTGGAGAGATCTGAAAATGGCTGTGCACCGACGCTCCTCATCCAACCTGATGAAGCTTGAGAGGTGCTGCAAAGAGGAATGGGCGAAACTGCCCAAAGATAGGCGTGCCAAGCTTGCATCATATTCAAAAAGACTTGAGGCTGTAATTGCTGCCAAAGGTGCATCAACAAAGTATTGAGCAAAGGCTGTGAATACTTATGTACATGTGATTTCTTAGTTTTTTATTTTTTAATAAATTTGCAAAAATTTCAAAAACATTTCTTTCATGTTCTCATTATGGGGTGTTGTGTATAGAATTTTGAGGAAAAAAATGAATTTATTCCATTTTGGAATAAGGCTGTAACATAACAAAATGTGGGAAAAGTGAAGCGCTGCACTGTATTTTTTTAAATGCAAGACTTTGGTTGATTCCATTGAATCATTAATACAGTGCAGTACTTTACGCTTGTTGGGAAATAAATCTTATGTCAATAACTGGAATATTTTTTAGTTTCTATAACTTTTTGTGGTGGGTATAAGGGTGCCAATAATTCTGGAACCCACTGTACATGTTGAAGGAAGAACAGAACTTCATGAAAGAAGCATTATCAACCGCATGTGTGGTCTACAGTGCTGTGATCATGTTGTTCTTTTCTTATTGGTGGTTTGTCCCAGGGCATCTTGTCCAGCTGGCTCTACTATTGGCTGCAGTGGTGGTCTCTGCTGAGGGGTCCGATCCTGCACTTAGCCTGTCCAGTGAGAGGTCCTCGATTGAGCGGACTTATGAGCTTACCAAATACCTGGAGCATCAGCTAAGAGAGATTAAGAACACTTACGTAAGTCTCTATATGTGTTTGTGAATGTGTGTACGTGTGTGTGGTAGTGTGAGCCCATTTGTATGCATGTGTACAGTACACGTGTGTACGTGTGTATGCGTGAAAGCATACATGTGTTGTGGCTGTATTTGTGAAGGGCAGTTACTCTTTTCCGCTCCTCTTCCCTCTCTCAATGCCAAATTATTCAGATATGCTTTTTTCAGCATGACAATAGACTGTATCATATTTTCAAACCAAATAATTTGTTCAATTGTTGTATGTAAAAATATTAACACAGAAACAATGAGTTTCTGTGAGGCAGGCATTATTAATGTGGATAGTAACAGTATTTCTGATTGATCATTTTTTCATTTCTCCTCTCGACCACTTTCCTGCTCACAGAATGCTGTAGCGCCAATTTGCAAAACACTGGGCTGATGATTGTACTAGTATATACACTCAGGAGCTTCAGTTAATGTTCACAATCAACCATCAGAATGGGGGAAATTCTGTCTAAGTCTAAGTACCTAATAAAGTGCTCACTGAATGTATATGTAATTTGTGAAATAATAAAGATAGTGAAAAGACAGAGAGATTAGAAATACTCTATGGGCTCATTCTGTTATTTTCTACTTTTTCCTTTTCTTTTCTCCTTTTCTTGCCTACCCATCAGGAGAGGGTAGGAAAAATTAAGTAAAAAATTTTGAATATAGTTGAATATATCAAATATATCTCAACTTGTGTCTTGTGTGTTCTGATTTGTACAAATACACCACCATTCTTCGCAAACTCTAGAGACTAGTGTGCATGAAAATCCTAGGAGAGCAGCAGTTTCTGAGATACTCAAACCACCCTGTCTGCCACCAACAATCATTCCACGGTCTAGGTCACTTAGATCAAATTTTTTCCCCATTCTGATGGTTGATGTGAACATTATTTGAAGCCTCTGAACTGTATATACATGATTGTGTGCATTTAACTGCTGCCACACAATTGGATAATTAGCTAATCCGATGAATAAGGAGGTGTAATAAAGTAAAAATGTTTGTAATAAAGTGCTCGGTGAGTGTTTTTTCGTATCAAAATTCAGTGTGTATTTTTTGCCATGATCCAGTTTCAAATCTGCATTTATGGATCAAATGACACGCGTGCATTCAGTGACGTAAGTTGTAAGTTTCCCTTTTTTTTACTTTCTTACTTTCCTTCCACAGTTCCTGTGCAATCCACACACAAAGAACTATCGATCCATCCACAAATGTGGCAAGCTGTGTATGGAATGCCAAAAGGGTCACAATTCACCAGGTTCTCCATGAGCCCTTTGCTCAGATGGCTTGCGCACTAAAATAAGACTTTAGTACGTGGTATCTTGCTTGCTATTTTAATATGTGTGTCTCTAACAATGGCAGTTTGTTAGCTAATGTGAGCAGCTGACTAGTTCTGCAAATGCTTGGAGAAATGCTAAATTAGCCCCGCAATTGGATCTAAGCCTAACGCTAAGCAGGCATTTATTTAATTCATAGCTAGTAGCTGTATATTTTAGCTGAATCTGAGCAATTTCACTATGATTCCAGTTATGTGCTAGCCAGTTGTCCAGGGGGTAAATCATGAAGTAGGATTACTGAGTTACCTCAGCAAAATCGGGTGTGTCGAGCTAACATGGAACATAACATAAAACGCGTTTTGGAATCAGCTCACTCCCAAGAAAAAATTGCCACATATACCACAGAAAGTGAGGCATACAAATATTTTGGCATTTGCAGCGATTTGTCCATTTCCAATATGGGGATTTTCCACTCAATTGTTACACAATCACATATGCTGCTTTTGTGGCTGCAAACTATTCAGATTCATCTGATGAAATGTTTGGGCTTTCATAATCTGTATGTCTTCATGGGAAATTGAAAGGAAAATGAACACACACACACGCACGGAGCATTAGGGGGAACATGATTCAGTGGGGGAATAGAATTTGACGCAATGCCTGAACAGCTGTTTTACTCCAGTCCATGTTTCAGTTTTGCAATGGTGCCGGGTTTTGCTTGGTGAACTTTGCGTAAAATTGGTCAAATTTAGTGACGCAGCTAGATGTATAATTTGATCGGAAGCCCAAAGCTGAGTAGGCTATGCATTTATTTTGTTCATAGCTATCTAAACTAGCTGGCTAGCTTTGAACAACATACATGCATAGCCTGCTCTGCTTTGAGCGTCTTTTAATTGTTATGTGAACAAAAGCAAAACTGACCATTAAATGGTACAAAGTTAAACATGATACATTTCTTCAAATTTTAAAGCAAGATTTTTTATTTTTTACAGTCGCTTTTTACAATGATTAACTGTAATTAATTTCCCAAAATTTGCAGACCTAGCCAGCTTTACATTTGAGACTGGGTTATTGCGCAAAGTACACACAGAATTTTGATATGTATTTTTCATATCCAAATATGTATGTATTTGTACAAATCAGAAGACACAAGACACAAGTTGAGAGATATTTGTGTTTGGATATATAAAACACATTTGTGAATTGTCTCTCATTTGTGAATAATATCGAGAGTAATCTCTCTCCATACTTGGCAGATGGGGAAAGGTAAATCCAGATGTTGATCATTTATATGCTTGTCTAGGTGTTCTCTGTGTTTTCACTCCGTGCTCCCCAGTTTTGCATTTTCTGTTTGTTGCCCAGGAGGTCCTGGGTTTGAATCCCGGTCGGCCGGGGCCTCTCTGTGTGGAGTTTGCATGTTCTCCCAGTGTTAGCGTGGGTTTCCTCCGGCTACTCCGGTTTCCTCCCACAGTCCAAAGACATGCAGGTTAGGCTGATTGGAGAGTCTAAATTGCCCATAGGTATGAGTGTGTGAGTGAATGGTGTGTGTGCCCTGCGATGGACTGGCGACCTGTCCAAGGTGTATTCCTGCCTTTCGCCCAATGTATGCTGGGATGGGCTCTAGCCCCCCCTGCGACCCTGTTCAGGATAAGCAGGTTTGGATAATGAATGAATGAATGAATGAATGTTTCTTGCCCTGTGGTCATGTCTATTGTCCTCTCTCTTTCCATAGTCCTTTCAGGCAGTCATTTGTTTCATCTGTGTCTCATTTTCTGTTCCCCAGCAATCACACCTATGTATTTTTACCTGCCTGTTTGTCTGTTCCTGGCTAGCTTGTCAGCTTTAGTCCTTGCGCTATGTTTGTTGCTGTTTTTGTTCTAGCCTCTGCTTCCTCATCTGTTTACCCGTTTGATTTCTGCTCTGTTTGTTTTTGGATTTCCTATTCGACCTGCCTGTTCATGTTTGTACTCTCCATGTTCTGTTTTTAATCTGCCTTCTGTTTTGCCTCGGACCTTGCCTTTGAAATTTGATTCTTGGATGATCTTTTGTACTGGCTTGTTTTTGGATTGCCTTCCCGGTTTTGGATTTCTGCCTGTCTTGTGATTACCTGCCTGATCACCCCTGTCATTCATGTTTGCCTGCTATTCGATCACTGCCTGCCTCATCTGTCTGTCATTATTAAAGCCTGTCGTTTACACTTTATCCCTGCGCATGGTTCTTCTGTCCCAAAGCCTGACATCTGCGGATGCGCTGATATTTTCTTGCTCAAAGGAAATCTTTCTAACTTCTAGAAGGAACATTTAAGGGGTTGGAATGTCCTCGATTTCTGCTGCAGGGAAAGGAAAAAAGTGGAGAAAAATAAACAATTGGAATGAGCCCTTTCTCTTTCTGCCACTTACTCTCTCTTTTTCTCTTTAATTTTCTTTCAGCTCTCCTATCTGGGCCCCCCCTTCAGTGACCCGGACTTCTCCCCACCGCGGCCCAACACCACGGCACTGTCCCTGCCCAGCGCAGCCACACGGTTGGACCTGTGGCGGGGCCTGGAGAACCGGGCGCGGCTGGCGCAGAACCACCGGGCGTACAGCGTGCTCCTGGGGGCGGTGCGGGAGCTGGCCAGGGCCACGCTGTGCCCCTACCTCCAGAGCTCCCTGCTACACTTCTCCACAGGCCTGGACGGCCTCCTGGGATCCATCTCCGGCCTTATGACCACGCTGGGCTACTCCCTCCCCCTGCAGTACTACAGCCTGCCTACTGGGGGTGCTGTACAGATGGGGGCAGGGACAATTGAGGGGAGTACCAGGAGAGAAAGGGAGGGGCAGAGCGCCCAAGAGGAGGGAGAGAGGGAGAGGGAGAGAGACAGGAACCCCCGCAGGGACCTAGCCAAAGAAGCTGCCAGGCTAAGCAGAGAGGAGAGAGGGAGGAGAGAAAAGCAACAGAGGTGGGAGGGACAGGCAAACCCCATGGAGGAGGGGGAAAGAGAGACTGTGGAGCAAGAGGAGCTGGAAGAAGAGGGAGAGATGGAGGGGTGGGGTGGCACGAGAAGGCTGTTGAGTCTGAGGGAGGAGGTAGAAACAAACAGCAAGAGAGGCATGGCAGAATTTGGTGAAGTTTACCCAGGATCAGACATTCACCTGTATGGCTCTGTCCGGCATACTCTATCTGAAGTGCCCAGGGCAGGACTGCAGGAGGCAGAGCTACAGGGCCCAGAGCCAATCAGAGTCAACCTGACGCGGCTGCTCATGGACGAGATCCTGCAGAATTTCTTTAGCAACAGCAACAACAAAGGCAGCAACAATGTTGCCAATGGCAACCACCTTGTGAGTAGGGAAAATGCCCAGGATGATGAGCCACGTCCAGGATGGGAGAGCCACACCCAGGACAAGCTGGAGCTCATCAGAGGGAAGGAAGGAGATAGGGAAAGAGAGGATTTTCCCACCTTCACTTCTCCCCCATCCCTCCATCCCCGCCATTCCCGCTCACTGCCTTCCTCGCTCTATACCTCCACCCTTCATCCTCCACTTTCTCCCCTTTCCCTCTTCTACCAGTTTGGTGCCAGGGAGGGCCATACTCACCTGTCTGACCTGGCCCCTGGGGGAGGAGCTCTCTCTCCCCCTGCCCCCCTTCTCTCCTCCCTCTCCAGCACCCCCCTGCTCCACCCACCCTCCCTCAATGACTTCTCCCGAAAGGTGGAGAGCTTCTGGGTTCTGAGAGAACTACAGAGTTGGCTTTGGAGGTCGGCCAAGGATTTCAACCGCCTGAAAAAGAAACTGAGAAGTTGAGAAAACCGCTAATGCACTAATGCTCACTGCACTGAGGGAGGAATGGTTGGAGAGAGAGGGTGAGGAAGGGACGGGTGGATAGAGACAGATGGAGAGATGCAAGGAAAAGGAATCAGGTGCAGAGTAAGCAACCTCTGGACACTTCAGTACATTAATACTGCACTGAGAGAGACAGTTAATATGGTATATACGCAGTGACTGCACACTACAGTACATTAATACTATACTGATAGAAAGTGAAACACACTCAGTGCACACTACAGTACCTTAACACTGCACTGAGAGAGGTTTAATACAGTATATACACTACTCACTAATATATAAACTACACCTGCACTGAAGGTCAGGGGAACGGGTTTAATTTAAAAAATGGTACAGTGTAGATAAGCCCAGGCAAGATAGTTTGTGTGTGTGTGTGTGTGTGTGAAAGAGAGAGAGAGAGAGAGAGAGAGAGAGAGAGAGAGAGAGAAGGAGAGAACAGGGGTTATTGCATCATAGGAGGGAACTGCATAACTGGACTTTCCTGTTCATTTAAGTGGGTACTTAATACAAGAGCAGACAGAAACACATGCAGAGTGAGAGATAGAGAGAGATGTAGAAAGAGAGGAAGAGAAAGAGTGTGTGTGTCTATAACAATGCATACACACTGATTCAGATGTTTGGACAAGAGGGGAGAGACTGTGAGGAGACAGACTGCGGGAGAGGTTATCCCAGTGTACTGAACACGCATTTCACCTTTTCTCATTCTCTCTTCCCCCCACTTCTCTTCCCATCCTCTCCTCCATTTACTTAAAAAACTGTTCTTTAAAAAAAGGTTTTCTTATTGTTTTCTCCAGTTATCTCAATTTATTCTTTTTTATTTTTCATCCATTTTGTCTGTACTGTAAAGCATGCCAGTGTTTCTCGCAATTTAATGGTTTGGTCATACAGCAGACCCAGGTCAAGTACTTATCTGAAATACTTTTATCTTTTTGTATGCCTGTAAAATTTGTTGCAGACTCCTGATCATTTTAAGCAGCTATTGTTGTAGATCAAATGTCTTCTCAATATTGATGAAATTGTTTCGTTTAAAATTGCCAGTAAAAGCTCTAAAGGGTCTAAGTATTAGAGATTAAGTATTTGTCCCAAGCCTGGTTGTCACATACTGTCAACTTCAAAAACAACTAAGATGACATGGCACAACATTATGGTGTGTTTTGTGGTGTACAGTTACTTACAGTTTTGCATTCCCATGGTAACTATAAAGCCTAACTATTTGGTTTTAGGGGCTCCCCGGTTGGACACGGGTACATAATTACACGCCATCATTGTGATTTACCACAGCTTATTCTTTCACAATTTATTGCCCCATTTAATCTAAGGTCACTGCACTATGTCTATAACAAGGCAGGTGTTCTTGTCTCCTTTCTTAACACAGTGCCGTGAGTCCAGCAGTGATTAAAGAAAGATTTTGTGTAAAAAATAACTTAAATTAGTTACGCAACTTCTCTAATTCAAGGTCAGTCCACGGTACAGTTGGACTGAATAGGCATTTGTGTGACTGTGCCAAAAAAAAAGTTATTATTTGGGCCAATAAAACTATCTTGATACTAAATGTTTTTTATTACAAAACTAGTGTACACATATGCACAGCAGAGTTGTGAATCATGTATTGTTCTGTGTAAGAACTGTGTCTATGTGTGTGTGTCTTCATGGTGCTTTTTCATCATAAATATGGATTCTATCTGTAATATTTATTGAATAATATTATTTATTTATCAATATGAGGACTATACTGTGGTTAAAACAATTAAGCATTTCTAATTAAAATAAATGAAGCTTTTTTTTTGTTTGTGTTTTTTGATTGGGGGATATGCCATAGTTTTCACAGTAGGTCTCCTCATCGAGAAAAAAGTTAAATGACTTTGAACTCCGAAAAAAATGAAGAAAAACAGGTGACATTAAATAAATAAAAAAGATCTACCCCATAAATAAAAACAAAAGAACACAAAAGAATGAGGGAAGGAAGGAAGGTTTTATTCATCTGTACAAAGAGATTTATGACCTGTGTTTCTTTCATGTCGCAGCCCCCCTCTCCCCCCATTGCTCTTCTCCCGGAAAGTTCTCATAGGTCGCCACTCTGAAACGCAGCGCTAGTTGCCATGTTGCCTGCATGCAGACCCCAGACACATGCAGCGGCGGAAGAAACCAAGGAGACATCTGAGGACACGTTTACAGTGTGTTACACAGGTAGAAACACCCCCGCACTCCTTCTCACTGGCAACCCCTCGGGCTGTGGTTAGAGGAGTGAAATTAAGGGATCAATGAGAATCCTTCTCTCCCTCCCTCCAAGCTACACACCTGCGTTCCCACTCATTTTTCGCTCCACCCCCACCCCCACCACACACAAGCTGCCACCAACGACTACTTCACCTATGAGCTTCAGGCACTTTAGGGAGCGCTTGCAATGCCAATGCTGTTATGCACATAGTATAACTCCAATAACTATAGGGGACTGTGTTACAGCTACAATGGCAAATGAAAAATATTTTTTTAAATAAAAAGTTAAAAGTATTTTAAAAATCTGACACACAGTGAATGGGAGAAATCATCTTATGAGGAGGGATATCTGACGAATGGAGAGAAGAAAGAAGAAGAAGGAAAAAGGATGAGTGGGCACTGAGAGGAAGTGAAGGAATGAAGGGCTGCGTGTGTGTCACTGCCGCCAGAGTGCTGACACACAGTCACACTGTGGGACTGACTCACAGATGGGAGCAGGAGAGGGTTAACATCAGACAATACAGACATACACATCCGACTGATTGACTCACTGACCCAGAGAAAGAGGCCGACTGACTGACTGCGGTGTGTCCTGTGTGTCTGGAGATGTTGGGTCGGTCGGTCCGGATACGTTTCCGCAGCACGCAGCATTCAGCCCATGTCCAAATTCTGAAATAAGCACATGCGCAACTGAACACACATACAATGTCCACATTATTCGTGTATGCCCACACACACTCTCGCTCACAAATATACACACACACCCTCACCCATGCACTTATGTGACACATACAGCGAGATTGAGGGGTAACATGGCTAACAGAGGTTGCATTGTGCGTGTGTGTGCACACGCACACACAGACAAGTGAACAACATGCCGTATGTCTGCAAATAAAATTCAGTTTTACCACGCTAAATATACGCACTCTGTATTTTAATTTATTTGCCTGTGATTCTTACCAAAACAGAAAAAAATCATGATAATAAATAAACAGCTGCATGTGAAATGTAAAAAAAGAAGTAAGAATTGTCTCTCTGCATGATCAAAACAAAAAAAAATTATCTGATGTTTCCACTGTTTCTCCAATGTGTTTAAAATAGACAGTAGGTGCATGTAAAGGGGTTGTTAGCAGTCCACCCCCTGCCCCCCATCCCCCACAATTGCCCCACGTTGTTCTTGGATCCTGAGTGTAGGGCCTCACTACGGCTATGAAAGAGGAAGGCAAGGGGTGTCATGTCACTTTAATTTATGTTTCTGTGCATATACTTTACAGAATCTCCCTCATTTTATCTCTCTCTCTCTCTCTCTCTCTCTCTCTCTTTACTGCTACAGCTGATTGCTAAATCTGGCATTGAATTACTTGGTATTAAGGAAACATAGGTTTGCATGTCTAACCATCCCCCACACACAGAGTCTTTGTCAGTAAACTCTCTTTCTCTGCCGATGCATTTCCCATATGTCTCATTCAGCCCCCTCTTCCGTTTGTCTGTCAGTCTGTCTGTTGCTGTTTGTCCCCCTTTTTTTTTTTTTTTTCTACTTTAGTTTTTTCAATGAAATCTAATTAAAAAAAAATTCTGTTAATATCTGTTTGGGGCCCTTTGCACATTCTCCCTCTACTTATCAATTCTCCTCACATTCTCACCGACTCGTTCTTGGTCTCCCTCCCTCGCTTTCTCTTGCTCGCTCTCTCCCTCTGTTCTGCTCACCTGCAGCACATAAAAATTCCTCTTTTCTTCCTCCAGAGAATTGTGGAGTCACCCAGGGATTTACTACATTCCTCCTTCTTCTCTCTCTATTCCTCTCTACATCAGTCCACTTTTTTCCATACTGACCAAATTTTCATTTCCCCCCTTTATCATTCCATTTTGTCTTATTCCCATCACTATCTTCAACTATCAACTATTTATTAACTATTAATTAACTACTGTCTATAAACTGTCCTCCTTTCACACTTTTATTTTTATCTCTCTCTCTCTCTCTCTCTCTCTCTCTCTCTCTCTCTCTCTCTCTCTCTCTCTCTCTCTCTCTCTCTCTCTCTCTCTCTCTCTCTCTCTCTCTCTCTCTCTCTCTCTCTCTCTCTCTCTCTCTCTCTCTCTCTCTCTCATTGTTAATGAAGCCAATCCCAAGCTCTAACCTCAACCCACCCACCTACACAGCCCTATCAAGCCTATCGTGCGCACCCCCCCCATTACTTACAGTGCTAGAGGGTGCTGGGTTGGGCCGTGCCACATAACCACTTAAAGGGGGGTGACCCTGAGGCTATGGGAGGACTAGTATGATTTATGCACTAATCTATTTATTCGTACAGTTTGCCCTCAACCACAAAATTGACTCTCTCATTAATTTTAATGTCAGGGCTTGTTAACTTAGTTTCCCAAGAAAAACACATTTTGCTGTAGTTTGTTGTCTAATCGTGGGTTTTCCTTATAGCAAGTAAAATGGAGTATGTGCATTAAACATCAACATACAGAGGTCTGTGTGTATGTCAGTTAGAGAGTTTGTGTGTATAGTACATACACCGATTAGCCACAAAATTAAAACCACCTGCTTAAACCAGATTTTCAGGATTAGAAATGCTTTAAACTGTAGAAACCTGTCTAAAAATGAACTTAATATTTAATTATATGATGTGATGTGTACTTATATAAGCAGATAATCATAATCACGTTCATGATCATGTCTATCTTAACAGGTGCTTCATGTGAAAAAAAAGTCCACCTGCCATATTTCAAAATGCATGGGATCTATTCCTACATAAATTTCACTACATGCAGTACCATGTAATTCCAATGGAGGGAAGAAGGGTGAAAAATATTTGAATATGGTGGGTGGTCTTATTTTTTAAATATGACAAATCTACAGGTCCTGGAGCATCTGTTAAGATAGACGTCATCATGAACACCAGTATGTACCAAGTTATTTAATAACAAAACAATGCACACCCTCCCAATGAGTTTATAAGATTTCCATTTTCATTTAAGAATTAAACTTTTGAATGCAATTCACTTGTGATTATCTGCTTATATAAGTACACATATCATATAATTAAATATTAAGTGTTTATACACAAGTTTATACAGTTTCAAGCATTTTTAACCATGAAAAAACTGGTGGCTTTAATATTGTGGTTGATGTCTATATGAGTGTATGTGCATGTATGTGAGCATGTAATCACACAGTGTTTTTGTGTTTGTGTGTGTTTGAGACCGAAGACAGAGATGATGCTTGATTTTATTTAATTAAAAAGGTCTGTCAGGGCTGTTGGCAGTCCTTAAGGTGAATAACAGAAACAGAGGGGAGAGGGAGGGGGAGAGGGAGACCGGGGGAAGGGGGGCAGATGAACAAGAATCCCTTTAGCAGTGTCACACTGAACCTCCATATTTAAACCCCCACCCCCCACTCTCTCTCTCTGTATGCCAAGTGTGTGGCCTGCCAGTCCAAACGTTGGTTTTAATTCAATAGTATTCACATTTTCTTTCCTGGATGCACAGATCCTGGATGCACAGATCATTTCCAAGATGGCATGCATCTTAAACATATGCACAGAACGTGAAGCAGTATTTACATTAGTCCTACAGCCAGCAGGGTGTTGGCTCTGTGCTTCTCAGATGTCAAACTTGCACTTACTGCTCCACCTTAAACCCCTCCACCCATCCATCTGACTTCCGTACTCCGTATGAAAGGTAAATAGAAAGCTTTTAGTGTCTTGGCAATACATAAAGAGGTGGGGATCTGGTCGCAGAATTTCCACAAGTCCCCTCTCGCTAACAAACGTCCCACAACCACACGAGCGGAGAGGAACACGGTGATGTTTACATAGATGGGGAGTGCTCGCACATTCACAGGAAATGTGGGTAATGGGAGATTGCGTGGGCCGAAAGAAAAGACGACAAGAGGTTAACAATAATAAGGCTAGAACAACTAGCATAACGAAGTCCTCGGATGTAGCCGAGCAGAGAGGATGGCGTATAAACTAATCAAACACAGTAAACACAACAAGAAAAGCAAGGCAAATGTGGAGGAATATAAAAAAGTATGAATAACTAAGATTGCAGTAAAACTTTTGTGTTGCAGCTCAAGCATCTGCACTGCTGCACTTTTCTTCAAAACTTCAAGAACAATGCAAGGCTGCTGTATTACAGTATCATTGCACCATACGTCCTTTTGCTGCAGACGCAAACAGTTGAGACGATGTTAATGTAGATGGGGGTGTCTTCTTTCATGGGTGATGTCCAATGGGTGGTTTTCTCACTGCCTGGGGGCTTCTCTGCCCCATCACCAAATGGTGAAAAGATAATTCACACTCAGTTAAAGCCAACCCACTAACTTTAACTGTTCTCCAAGTATATGTAAACCAAACACACTACACCGCAATTACTGATGGTATAAAAACCAAACTCTCCTTTATCTCCCTTTGTATTGCAGGTCTCATGGCATGGCTCTGGACTACAGCACTGAATAGATTTTTGCTTGGTGTCTTTTTCTAGTCATTTTGACTAAAAGCATCTGCCAAGTGTGTCAAAACCCATGGAGTCACTCATTTTCCTGTTTCTAGATATGGTACAGTACCGTGTAGCAAGCCATATTTCTGAATTTTATATATTTTTTAACTAATTTTGGTCTGACCACATGAAAGTGCAGCCTTACACAATGAATAAAGAAAGTGTGATAGAGTAACATTTCACTCAGACTGAGTATTAAAGACAAACTGTAGTCACTTTTATTTCCCAACTTTCAAACGTGAATGCAAACTTTCGGCTTCTTGGTTATAACTTTTTTTTCAATTAAAGTATCCACTGAACATATCAAACATGTGCAGAGATTGTAGCCTATTGCAAAAACTAATCGTGAAATAATTTGTGGTAGGGTACTTTCTTTGGAAGTAGTATTGCCCTCTTTTATGATATGCAAAGATTGCTGGGAAAAATGCCGTTGTATGTCTGTCAAATGTCAAATATTTATTTGTAATAATGGATTAATGCTACAAATTACATTTGAATATCAGCTAGTTAGGAAGGAAGATGGCTACAGCAAAGAGAAGTGAGCTATCAAAGCAAATCAAAAAATAAACCAGCAGAAAATGTAGAAATGTTGTTGGATGGCTTTCCTACCAATCCGAGACAAAACTTGTATGTGACCACAAACGTTACAGCAGGCTACAGGTATATTAATAACATCTAAGCTCAACTTCTGTCAACTGTCAGAATCATTCAACAAACCTCAGGCTATGAGCTTGCAAAACATGTTTATAATGGAACTTACGAGGATGATGTGTGGAACATACTTCACTGCTATAACTGGATACTGGCTGTCACATTTGCACATTGAGAGCATGAAGTGAGTGAGTTGTTAAACAAGTGCTCCCTGCTGAAAAAACAGCTCAAGCTATGTTTTGAAACAGCTGGTAGCTGGTTGACCAGTTCAGACCAGCTAGACCAGCATTATGACCAACTTGGCCATGCGTTGACCAGCTCATACCCAGCTAGGCCCACTACCGCTGTGTGGTAACATACCTACCCCATACCTACCCATAAAATGTCAAATATTTGACATTTTAAGAATGTCACAAATTGATGTTTTCTGAAAACTTCAATATTCAACATTATCTGACAAACATCACTTTTCACAAATCAACAACACAGACATTTATCTAACTTTTATTTATGACCAATATTGACTTTTTTTGTGTGATCATGTTGTAACTATTCTATCTATCTAGCTATTCTATCCTTTCTCATCTCTCCTCTTGCATTATTAACGTTACAGTGTTACTATTGTCTGATTATCCAAGCAAAATGGAAATACTTAAGAGACAGAAAGAGAAGAGGATGAAGCAGAAAAAAGGTGTTGGAGGTTCATGAATATCCTAGCCTTTTTGGAGCCACACGTCCAAGACCGAGGGTGTAATGTTCCTGATTTCTGTCTGTTAGTTTGTTTTTTAATTCTTGAAATGTATTATTTTCCATTATACATATCTGTTTATTCATAGTTCATTGCATTCAACTTCCCCTGTGATGTCTGTGTCTGAATGTATTCCGAGCCCGATTTTCCGGTTTCCCATGATTCCTTCTCAGTCTCGCTTTTCTTACATCCTGCTTTTTCTCCATTTCATGTTTGTAGATAACACTAATATACTAATAACTGACATAGATTTTGTAAACTACTAATTATATTAACATACTAATTGTCTGTCTAACTAACTAACTAACTAACTAACTAACTAACAGTCACTAGTTTGGGTAATTAGAATTTAATCACATAAACTACCATACTAACTAGTGTCTCTGTTTTGATACTGCTCTGTAACTCCGCCTCTCTGTTCTGTCCCTAATTGCTTGCCTTGATTCAGTGAAGTGTCCGCACCTGCTCTCCTCTATCACTATGTTCCTTAACTCTGTGCAGTTGTCTACTCCCTAGTCCGGAGCCATTTGTATTCTTTGTGAATCCAGTTCACATTTTCATTTCCCCCTCGTTATTGTATTACCAGCCATTCATTTTTCTCACCTGTTGTTTATTTGTTATCATCCTCACTCCCTTGCCCCGCCTAGTTTGTCTCATCCCTTTGTGTATTTAAACCCTGGTCTCAGTAGTGTTGGTTGTCAGAACGTTGATCAATATTCAGTGCCGATTTCTTGTATGCCTGTTTATTTGTGATTCCGGAGACACCTCTTTGCCTGTTTTCGAGTTTGCCTAGCCCTTTTGATTTGTTTGCCTTTTCTTGAGCAAGGCCCTCAACCCTGCGTTGCTCCAGGGGAGGATTGTCTCCTGCTTAGTCTAATCAACTGTACGTCGCTCTGGATAAGAGCGTCTGCCAAATGCCATTAATGTAATAACTACTTTTCTTTTGCATCTCGATTTGGCACTGTGTTTTCGTGATCACTTGGCTTTTGACTTTGGACTGAACAACGACAACAATTCTTGAAATTCCTCTGGTCTGCATTTGGGTCTCCGGAACCATACATAACAGAGGGACAAGCTCCAACTTTGGGAGAGACAAGAGACAGAGACTGTGGAGTCCTTACTTTGCTCTATGTCTCCATTTATGACAGAGGTATGGTTCGCAAGCTATTTTCAGGCTAGTACAAGCAGGAAGTGTTGGAAATTAGAACAGGTTTGACATGTATCTTACCAGATTTGTGTGAGATGCCTGCATTGTGCTATGGATGAGCTTTGTCTGACACAGTGGAATTACGATGGAATGAAGACAAGCTGCCTGAACTATATATGTTTATATGTGGCACTTGTGGCAAGCATGTTTAACTAAATTACCAGTAATATAATTGATCTCAATCAAAAAGGTCCATGATTGAATTCATCCTAGCGGGCAGCAGTACCCCACAGCCAAGACCTCAGACCCTTGCTGAGTCAGCAGTCTTGGCCCTGTGTGCCCCTAGTCCTGCTGAAGAGGAGATTAAAGGGAAAACCCCCACGAAACAAATAACAACTGAAAGAGGCTGCAGTAAAAGCCTGGAAAAGCTTCACAAAATAAGAATGCAGCAGTTGATGTCAATGGGTCACAGGCTTGATGAAGTTGTTGCAAGGGATATGCTAGTGTTATTTACTTTATTGTCTTGAAAATCCCCAGTGTTTCTGCCTCCACTCCATGTACTGACAGGCTATTCCACACATTGACCACTCACTGTGTGAAAAAATACCGCCTAATATCTGTATAAAATGTTTTGCCCTCTCGTCCTGCTAACCGAACTCACCCTGAAGAATCACCTATAATTCACTTTGTTGATCCATTTAATGAATTTAATCAAATCAACCCGAAGCTTAAAGAGATTAAGCATCTTATGGAATGGAATCAATCTGGTTGCTCTTCTCTGAACCTTTTCCAGTACCTTCATATCTTTCTTATAGTGAGGTCCCCAGAACTGCACACAGTACTCCAAGTGTGGTCTAACAATAGTACTGTATAAGGTCAGTATAACTTCCTTGGACTTATCATCAATACTCCTGGCTATGACCAATTCAGACCAGCTCCCTGCTCAACATCATTTAGCAGTTCTGACCAGATCAGTAGTTGTAGTACTGTCCAAATACTTGCAAACACCCTGGTAAATGATGCACAGGTATACAAAAACACTTTGGTAAATGAGGCACAGGTACAGTATATATTGTATATAGAGGTATGGATATTTGTACATACTTCTTATATTTTTGGAAATGGAAATTCCTTACAGATATTAGGAAGTATTTTTAACACAGCAAGTGGTCAATGTGTGGAATAGCTTGCCAGTAGAGGCAGAAACACTGGGGTTTTCAAGACCAGGCTTGAACCTGACCAACACATCCTCTGTGGAGGAAGCAGAACCTGAAGACTAGGGGGAATCCGCACCTGTATCCCTGGCAGAAGTTGCTGAGGTAGTCAATAAGCTCCTCGGCAGCAAGTCGCTGGGTGTGGATGAGATTCGCCCTGAGATGCTGAAGGCTCTGGACATTGTTAGGCTGTCTTGGCTGACACGCCTCTTCCGTGTCGCTGGAGGTCAGGGACAGTACCTGCGGAGTGGCAGACTGGGGTGGTGGTCCCCATTTTCAAGAAGGGGGACCGGAGGGTGTGCTCCAATTATCGGGATATCACACTTCTCAGCCTCCCCAGGAAAGTTTACTCTAGGGTGGTGGAAAGGAGGCTCCAACTCATGGTCGAACCTTGGATTCAGGAGGAGCAACGTGGCTTCTGTCCTGGCTGTAGATCAGTAGATCTCTTTACCTTGGCAAGGCTGCTGGGGGGGGTCATGGGAGTTTGCCCATCCAATCTACATATGCTTTGTAGACTTGGAGAAGGCTTTCAACCATGTTCCCCAGGGAATCCTGTGGGGGGATTTACTGGTCGATCTACGTCCCAACCTTCACCTATGGTCACAAGTTCTGGGTAGTCACCGAAAGAACGAGATCGCAGATACAAGCGGCTGAAATGAGCATCCTCCGTAGGGTGGCAGGGCTCAGCTTTAGAGATAGAGCTCAGACATCCGGAGGGAGCTCAGAGTGGAGCCGCTGCTCCTTCACGTTGAAAGGAGCCAGCTGAGGTGGTTCGGGCACCTGATTAGGATATCTCCCGGGTGCCTCCCTTTGGAGGTTTTCCAGACACGTCCAACTGGCCGGAGACCCCGAGGTAGACCCAGAACCCGCTAGAGAGATTATATATCTCTCAGGATCCCCCAGGAGGAGCTGGAAAGCGTCGCTGGGGAGAGGGACATCTGGAATACCCTGCTCAGCCTACTGCCACCGCGACCCGACTCCGGATAAGCGGAAGACAATGGATGGATGGATGGATGGGTTTATGATATTTATTTATATATTACATATGAACACTACTGTTAAACTCACTGTTTGCCCATTGCCAGCCAGAAGCAGATGGGCTCCCCCTCTGAGCTTGGTTCTGCTCAAGGTTTCCTGTAAGTCAGGGAGTTTTTCCTTGCCACTGTTGCCCTAGGTGTGCTCTGAGGGGCTTAAAGGCGTGGGCTCTATGTAAAGCTGCTTTGTGAATTACAAATGTAATTGAATTGCCTCACCCGGGAAATGTTCAACAAATTATGTTAACTACCAGAATGTACACTCATATGAAATCTTTTGTTCTGATTTATTGTAATAATAGACAATTCTTGAAAAATGTCCAGTGGAATGAAGGATTTTTACTCATTTACACTGGAGACCCAGACAAACAGCCAGATAGCTGCACACATGAATCAATATTGTTCATTTTGCATTAACTCACCTGTTTGCCCACTTGATTCTGCATTAACTCACCAGTTTGCTCACCTGATTTGAGTTAGAGGAAAGGAAGTTGAGTTCCCTCCAGGTGTTAATCAGTGTGGACTGTAGGCCAGAGTTTGGGACGGGGGACGATACATTCTGCATGCAGTCCTAATTCATGGAAGGCCCACGCCCCTTCTGTCATTTGATTTCTTATAAAATTGCTCACATATGTTTGGCTGCGTTAGAAATTGTTTCAGCCTGAATTTCAGCTTTGAACGACCGCAGGTTCTGGCGGAGTGGTCAGAATCTACTCACTTTATGGATTCTCTGAAATTACAAAATATTTTCCTCTGCACTTGGGAAACCTTACAAAGATAAGATAATAGACAATTGAAGCAGTAAGTACTTAGTTCATGTTCACAAGCTATCTCAAGGCTCCCCTAAAATTACTGAGGATACCCACCTCAATAAAATGGTTAAACTGTCAACCCTTCAAATGTCACATGATATACAGTACTGTGCAAAAGTCTTAGGCACCTGTATAACATTCTGTACAGATAAGATCAAAAATAATTAAATGAAAGGTCCTAAATAAACATACTATACATTTTACACTGCATTTTAGTAATTTGGCAGAATAGTTAAAAACTGAATCAAAAATATTTTTTGTGACCACCCTTCGGTGTTAAAACTGCATCACTTCTCTGAGATATAGAACTGCAGGACAGCGTTGGCTAAGACAATCATGTTCCAACCATGTTGGAGAACTTGCCACAGTTCTTCTGCATACTTTGGTTGGCTCCTTGCTTCTGATCTCAGACAGCCTTGATCAAGTTTTTATGTAAAAAGTAGCCAATTGCTTACAGAAATATGTTACTTTTTTTATTAAATACACAAATGTCTCTGTAAAATTAAATCTTTTGGAAAATGAATATTTGGAAATCTCAAATGTGTTCTTTTATACTAACACACACACAAAAATAAACATATATATATAATAAAGTCTAGGGTGCCTAAGACTTCTGAACAGTACTATAGGCTGTAATGCCAATTTAACACACCACTGCAGAAGGAGAATGCCTGAACCCCAATCTCTGCACACCTCTGGCATCTGAAACTGGCTAACAATTCACATGGTAAATCTCAGTCCTGCCAGAATATTTGCATTTGCTATCATAGACTGTCGCTCTCCCCTCAAAGAACAAAAGCAATGACAGAAATTGCAATCACAATCACCTTCAAGTCCACAAATCACCCTATAAATGCATGCAATTTTTTGGCATTGGAAAAATGTAACTTGAATTTTTTTGGAGAGCTTTCTTTTTGAAGATTTTAATTATGGGAAGCTACATTTTTGAGATGTGAATACAGGGACAGATTATGCCACTGCTACAGATTGTAACTACTTCCATGGGAGAGAATGTGATACTGTGCACCAAGCGGTGGTATCCCCTTACCAGCCGATATTGGTGGAGTTACAGGCTGTGCTCTGTGGTGCAATTCCTGTCTGTTGGTCTGGTGCAGGTGCGGTGTGCCCAGTTACCTTCCAAGCTAGTGCTATTAAGTGTCTCCATTTTCTGTGCAAGTGCCGAAAATTTTGCCTTTCTGTTCATTCATTCCCATTCATTTATTGCACCCGTTGTTACTTCCTGATTAGTGTTCACGCTGTTTCCCCTCTGTCTATACCTGCTGTGCTTGGACGTTTTCGGGATTATCGGTTTGTGATTATGGATTTCATTTTTGTTGTTCTGACTGTTTTAAATGTTTTTTCGGGCCCCTTTTTATCATGAGCCCCTGGGCACATGCCCAATTTGCCATAAAATAATTAATCCTTGAGTGTATAGTTATTTGAGCCAGCGGTAATTGGTGGAAACAAAAGCCTGCAAATATGCCTGCCCTCCAAGAACATTCTGCATGCCTGGTACGCTGCTCTATTTTGGACTCTTCTATTGGGTTTCTTTTAATCATGCATGTCTTCTATCCTAAGAGTTAGCCACAGCTTTACTGACTTAGCCTAGGACTTAGCCATAGATTTATTGTCGGAACTGGACTTGAATGTTCATGGCTACTTCATGATAGAATTGTACTTTATCTGACATGTGTTTTTATTTTTTCCAGTGGCCTTCACCTATTGTATTGTGGTATGCACTTATTGTACATCACTTTGGATACAACCATCTGGCAAAGGAATGTAATGAAATGTTATGAAAATATTTATTTTGTTATTATTGTGTATAAAGGTAACAAACATTGCATTTTACATACCTCTGCCTTCATTTCACTAGTTTGGAGCACTGGATTGCCTTGGATGTGAAGGCTGTTGTATTACCAAGCATGTGATATAATGGACATGACAAGATTCACTCACACAAGCGCACCATCACAGTACACACTCACAGATCATTACCACCACAGCACACATACACAGATGTGCCGTCATTCAAAACACCTAGAAAGCAGGTTATTAATCAAGCACGATGTGTATAGTATACATATACTGTAGATATTTTTAATATTTTAACAAAACATTCCATGTTTAAAATGTGGTATATGCCATTTCTCTTAAGTCTATCAGCCAGTCCCAGGTCTAACCAAACATACCTGTACTTACGCTGTTGTGTCTTTCTCTGCCTTGTTTAGGAGCTCTCTCCCATGCCTCTGTGGCCCATTAATTTTCCTCTGTTCAAACACACTGTGCTCCAAGGCATTCATTAACCACTTAAAATCCATTCAATATGATCTCTAAAAGAAAATAGCTGAAAACCTAGAGATATATAGATTAGTAAGACAACCCTCCCCCTTCTCTTTCTCTCCCCCACCTCTCATGGTGTTCATTCAGTGGCTTTAGCCTTATGATATTAACCCTCCCTCTTTCTTGCTCTTGCATGCACCTCTTCCAGTTTCTCCCTTTTTCTTTTTTTTGTTCCCTGTCATCAATCACTCCTTGTCGCCGATGGTGAAAGAGCTGCTGTGTAATTATTTAGGATTTATTGTACCCCTCTCTCCACCTAACTTCCCGTCTCTCCCTCCCTCCCTCTCACCTTCCCTCTCACCCTTTATCTTGTCTTCATCTTTGCTTTCTGTTCCCATGACAGCACAGAACACAATCACATCCTTGCCACTGCAGTGAATTAACACCACACTGAGAGAAAGGAGTAATAACAGATTTACACAAAAGTGAGAGAGGAAAGAGGGATAGTATACAATGTAAATACTGTGACTGACCACTACCATGTAGCAGGAGATAAATGGGTGTTAAAAGGCCTATATTAAACCATATTCTTAATCATCACCACTATTATTTTTTATCAATAATAATCATTAGTATAATTAACTTTTCATCAGATGAAATGTTTTGCCCTTTTTTGCCTGTATTTACTTTGAAAGGGCACTTCTGTTTAAATAATTAGCCTTAACAAAAGCAGGCATCTCCAACAGCATAGTGCGTCTAATATTGTACAAGCACTGCTTCAGTCTCCTAGTACAACTCTATTCACATTGTGCTTTATGCAACTCTTCCAACTGAACACTAAGCAAGCCTGGCCATGCTTACCTGCAGCAGATGGGCGAGATCACTGACTTACCGCACACTGACTGGCAAGATGGAAAGCTTGTCAGAGACGTCATTGCTCAGGCAACTAATGATTTTCCAGAGTTGTGGAACATGATTCTTTACTGGCCTCTTTTGGAAATATGGGGTATAACCCTGACAGTGCAATGCTTTCCACCAGGAGACGACAAAGATCACTGCTCTCATGGCCAGGGCATTAAAACAAATAGACTTAACACAAAAAAGGTTTCTATAAAATGGTAAAACATATGGATGTACAGTCTCCTCAGAAAGTATTGGACCATGGTCAATTCCGTTAGTTTTGCTATACACTGGAGACAACTGAGTTTGAGGTCAAAAGATGTACATGATAGTGATAGATCGAAATTTCAGCTTTTATTTTGTGGTATTTATATCTAGATTTGTTAAGCAACTGAGAACATATCACCTTTTGTGTCAACCACCCAATTTTTAGGTGAGCAAAAGTATTGGAACTGGCATTTGTTTCTTGTTGCCCAGATGTGTCCTGTTAGACTGATTGGTTAAATAATAAATAGTTCTGAATATCTACTCTTGGTTTTAGCCTTGGGTTTCGCCTGTGAAGACTGCATTTGGGTTAGAAAAGATAAACCAACATGAAGACCAGAGAGCTGGTGGGAGAAAATCAAGCCATTTTGAAGCTTAGAAAAGGGAAATCATTGGGGATAGCTTGTACAACAAAAAGAAAAAGAAAGAAAACGCTGCCGTACTGAGCAACAGACATCGACCAGGTCGACCAAGGAAAACAGCAGCAGTTGATGACAGAAACATTATGAGAACTGTGAAGAGAAACCCCAAAACATCAGTCAGTGGCATCACAAACAATCTCCAAAGGGCAGGGGTGAAGGTATCTCAATCAACTGTTTGAAGAAGACTTAGAGAGAAACAATATAGAGGCTATACAACAAGATTTAAACCACTCATCAATATTAAAAATTGGATGGCGAGATTATAATTTCCAAAGAAGTATAGAGATGAGCCACAAAAGTTCTGGAACAAAGTTCTATGGACTGGTGAGACCAAGATTAACCTTTGCCAAAGTGTGGAGAAAGAAGGGATCTGCTCATTATCCAAGACATACAAGCTTATCTGTAAAGCACAGTGGGGGAAGTGTCATGGCTTGGGCTTGCATGGCATGGAGTGGGCTCACTAATCTTTATTGATGATGTAACTCATGATGATAGCAGCAGGATGAATTCAGAAGTCTACAAAAACATTCTGTCAATTTACGGAGAAATGCATCCAAACTAATTTGGAGGAACTTTGGGTTACATGCCGCAAGACAATGACCTAAAACACACTGCCAACACAACATTCATTTGGAAAATATTCATTCTCAATTCTGAAAATATTACTACAGCTCCAGGAATCATTTTCCAATACAAGCAATCTCAGACACTTGACTATGAATTTAGTCAAAGGTACCGCAAGTGAAATGTTACATTTAACCCCGTGACTGGAGAAAACTAATATGGCGGGGGGTACACCTCCATGGTCAAACCATGCTGGTCTGGACTGGTCAACCAGCTGTTTCAAAACCTAACTTGAGCTGTTTTTTTCAGCAGGGTGGCTTAATCCATTGATACCCGAATAGGCCATTCAAACTGAGGGAACAGTCGTTTTGGGAAAGAACAGGGGTGGAGGCATTTGCTTCATGATAAACAAGTCATGGTGCTGAGATTCCCTCTTCTTCCCTGTCTTGAGCATTTGTCAATTAAATGGCGTCCTTTCTATCTTCCAAGAGAATTTACATCCACATCCTTACAGCTGTTTACATTCCACCACAAGCAGTGCTGGACAAGCTGTAGGGAATTATAAACAGGCATGAGACTTCTCACCCAGAAGCTGCATTTATTGTGACTGGCAAATTCAACAAAGTTAATCTAAGGACATTTTTTCTGAAATTCTATCAGCACGTGAATTGCCCAACGCATGATGGAAACATGGTGAATTGTGTTTACGCTTTGTTCCGGGATCATTAAACCCCCCGCCCTCCATTGGGACATCACATCACGCCTCCATATCCTTCTACCTCCCACCTACAAGCAGAATCTCAAACATGGTTCGCACTAACAACACCTTGGATAAATTCCACACTATGCTCAACACATGGACAGCTGTCTTCAACTTGTGTGATTTGGTAAAATACAAGCAATCCAGATATCCAAGAAAAAGGAGAAAATGCAATACAAGCAAAAAGTGGAGTCACACTCCAATACTAGGAAAAAGTGGATTGAGGACAATCACAGACTACCAACAAGCCGAACATGTTCTGTGCATGTTTAGAGACAGACAATCGAGGACCGGCAGGAGAATGCCATTCGACCAGGAGGACTGCCGCTCACTTCATCCAGAGCTGATATGGGCAGAACCTATGGGAGGATCCGCCCATGCAAGGCCCTTGGTCCTGATGGCATCCCTGGCCAGTAACGGAAAGCATGCACTCACCAGCTAGCAGATGTCTTCATGGACATATTAAAACTTTCCTTGCTCCAGTCTGTTGTCCTCACAAGTTCCAAGGCTTCCAAAACCATCATCCCTGTCCCAAAGAAACACAGGATAACCTGCCAGAATGACTACCACCTGGTGGCACTTCATCATGAAGTGCTTTGAGCAGCTGGTCAGAATCTACATCGACTCATCTCTAGGCTAATCTAGACCCGCTGCCGTTTGCTTACAAGGCAAATAGATCCACAGACGATGCCATCACCACCGTCCTACACACTGCCCTTATACACCTGGATAAGAGCACTGTGAGAATGTTGTTCATTGACTACACTTCAGAATTCAGCACCATAATTCCATCTCAGCTTGTCACTAAGCTCAGGGATCTGGGTCTGAACTCCCTGTGCAACTGGATCCTGGACTTCCTGGTGGTCAGACCCCAGGCAGTGAAGATGGGCACCAGGACCTCCTCCACTCTGACTCTGAGCACTGGGGCCCCCCAGGGCTGCATGCTCAGCCCCCTCCTGTACTCCCTGTTCACACATGACTGTGTGGCCCAGCACAGTTCCACCTCAATCATAAAGTTTGTGGAGGACACTGCAAACAGAGATGAGGTGAGAGCTGTAACATCTTGGTTTCCATCAATTCTCAACACTGGAGTCAATCAAGGTGGGACTTTATAGTTCACCCAATCAGTTATTAGAGAAGGAAAAGTAAATGTTATATATTGCAATGTTTTTAGCTAAGGAGACCAAAACAAATAACATTAACTAGCCGGCTAGTTAATGAACACATACATTCCAAGAACACTGAGAGAGAGATCAAACCAAGCAATGCAATGCAATGCAATCAGATGCTGTCTCTGGAGAACCTTGCAGAGGCAATAGGAAGGGGGAAAGAGGACAAACACACTGTGAGGGGGAAGGATGGGGGGAAAGCGGTGTCCCTGAAGCTTGTGGAGAGGCATCCCCTCTGTAAGGGGCCAGTCTGTTTCTGTGGAGAACCACCTTCCTCCCCCTGGTAGGCAGCTGCACCCTGTAAATAACCTCCCCCAACCTCTCCAGCATTCTGCAGGGCCCCAGCCACTGGCTGTCAAGCTTAGGGCTGCGGCCCTTCTTCCTCTGGGGACTGTAGACCCAGACAAGAAGTGTCTTCCCCGAGCCCTCACATCATGGTTCCTCTTTTGCTGCACACTGACGCCATTGTTGATCCTAGGAAAAAGAGTGGACCATCTACAGGCAGTCTTGGACTCTCCTTGCATACTTCAGGCCTGGGGGAACAGCAGAAGAGTCAAGGGGCAGTCCAAAGCCAGCTTGGCTGGAATGTGAAGCTCTTTCCCAAGCAAGAGGAGAGCTGGCGTGGAGATGGTGCACCGCCGAGCGATAGGCCATGAGCAAAAGAAGCAGGTGTGCATCCCAGTCATGCTGATGTTCAGAGGTGAGAATGGCCAGCTGCTGCCCCAATGTGCAGTGGAATCCCTCTATAAGACCATCGCTCTGGGGCCGCAGGGGGTGGTGCAAGTCTTTTGTATGCCCAACTGGTCACACAGAGGCAAACACAAGGGACTCAAAGTCACAAAGTTTCTGGCACCCTAAAGTGACCAATCATGCCCTTCACCGGGGCATTAGCTACAGTTTCGACCTCCTGGTCTGGAAGGGCATAGGCCTCCAGCCATTTTGTGAAATAATCGATGGCTGAGAACACAAATTGGTTGCCTCCCCACCAAAGTCCCCACCAAAAACTGCAGGAGGTGGATATAGGACCTTTATGTGCTGTGCAGAGGTCACAGCGGCAGCACAAGTCTCTCCTAAACTGCCCCCAGTAAAAGCCTTGGCAAAGTCGGTGGAGCGTCTTGAAAACTCCACCATGCCCAAAAACCTGCAGCTCCAGCACTGCATCCCGCAGGCCTTTGGGTACCTCCATCTGCCATCTTGGTCGCTGCAGAGAGCACTACCACCTCATCCCATGGTGGCCTCACTGCAGCGCGGCCTCACCTCCACCCACTGTAGTGCGGGCTTTAGGTCTGAGTCCTGCTGCTGATGCTCTCTCCACTCTGCCACACCCACAGCCTGTAGCTCAATGCAGATAAATGTGTCTCTCTCGAGCACAAGTCCCCAACACAGGTGCGGCCAACAACCAACAACAGGCTCTAGAGATTTGCTGTCATCTGCTTTTGGGGAGTAGGGCCCCGTTCCCCTGTCTGTGCTGATGCACACCTCCAGGCGACGGCGAGGGTAGGGATGATGGTGCTGAGATCCGCACAGCCCCCTCTATGCAGACACTGCGCCATTACCCTGAGCCCTGGATGACTTAGGGCACTGTATGAGTAAATGCCCCAGCTGGCCACACCCCCAACACACCTTGGGACCAGCGCGTGGGCTGCATGATGTCTGGAGTGACACGGCCCTGATCAATTCAGTCACTTCAGCCACCCATGCAGGCCTCTCCTGTTCTGTGCTGCTCCTCACTGTTACCCTCACACCAGGGGTGCCCTCTCTGTGGCCGTTCCCATCACCCTATACAATTTCTTTCTCAACAGCTAGGTCCTAGCTGCTAGGTCTGCGGGTGCTCCAGCAAAACATGGTCGCATAGCTCAATGGGATAGAGACCCCTGATGAATTGGTCCCTTGCTCTATACATCAGGGGGCATGTGGGAATAGGGAGCGGGAGACGAAACAGCGCGAAAACCAGGAGTTGGAGTCATTCCCACCTTGGCTGCCACCCTTACAGTGGAATCCTTCAGGAAAGTCCTCACCTTTGAAATTTGTTCCTTGACCATGTCCTCTGACCACCCACATACTCCCTCCTCCTCCTCTTAACTCTTCATCCCTGTTTACTCATGCTGCACCGTAGTCCATTCTAGCCTTATATAGCTGTTTTACTCACTACCCCCTAGCTAACTAGCTAGTCCCGTATCTGTGCTGCATGGTCTTTTACTTTGTCACCAAAGGACTCCATTTAGACATCCGTTTCAGTTTAAACACTGTTTATTTGAATGGCAACAATCCGGACTGTTGTTTGGCCACAGCCCACGCCAAAATAAAAAACATTAATACGTCAGCTAGGAAATTGCTGGTGAACACATACACTTTAAGAGAGATCAAACCAAACAATACCTTAATGCAGCTTGCGAGGCCAGCCCCCCTGCTGCTCAACCAACTACGGCAATGCATGATTTACAATAATCCATGTATTCCCATGGTTGGGGTGATTGACAGGCTGACCCCGCGGACACTGAAATAACACACAAATCCCAAATGGGTCGCTACAATTTATTTGTTCTTTACATTTGTTGAAATAAATGCATGTATTCTTGATATCCCTAACCCAATAGCTTAGTGTCTGGTAATAAATTCTCCACCCATTCAATCACCACATAGAAATAGATGGAAATGCTTAGACTGATAAGGTGATAACTTGATTTTGCGATGCATTTGATTTCTTGAATTTTGCTGATCCTTAATACATACAATAATGATGCCATTCAATACATTCACCGCGCACTTTATTGGGAACATTTTTACTTTATGACACCTACTTATTCATGCGATTATCTAATCAGCCAATTGCGTGGCAGCAGTGCAATGCATACAATCCTGTAGATCCGAGACAGGAGCTTCAATTAATGTTCACATCAACCATCAGAATGGGGAAAAAATTTGATCTAAGTGACTTTGACCATGTTGGTGGCAGTCAGGGTGGTTTGAGTATCTCAGAAACTGCTGATTTCCTGGGATTTTCACACACACTAGTCTCTAGAGTTTGCAAAGAATAGTGCAAAAACACAAAAAAAGAAAAAAAAAACATCCAGTGAACAGCAGTTCTGCAGACAGAAATGCCTTGTTAATGAGAGGGAAATGGCCAGTCTGGTCAAAGCTGACAAAGCTGTCTCACTATAAAAAGTACCGCTTAAAGGTGTGATTGGCGTTGCTCCATGTGGGGCCATTAGATTTGCTTGAGAATGTGGGAGCCCAATTTATCATCCATCCCTTCAAAAGTGCAGCCCAACTCATCAAAGAGGAGAAAAAAGGCACCCAACCAATAGCCCATCTCAGGAATGTGGTGGAGAGAATCATTCGAAGAATTAAGGAGAATCACATCTGGGACCATTAATCTCATCTTGGCAGGCGTAGTAAGCCAGATCTGGGCAAACTGTTGTTGACAGGCCAACTACCAAGGACCCCTTGATCTAAAAGGTCATTCCACTTTAACTCAAACATTCAAATCTACTTTTTTAGTACTTCTAAGAAATTCATCAAACAAGAGTAATAAATACACATGTTCTTGAAATTTGAATACTTTATTGAATGTATTGTTTAAAAAAAGATACTTTGTTTTAAAAATGTGTCAGAATTAATTTGCACAAACCAACATACATTTTGTACTACTTGTGGAACACTTGCATATTCATTCATTTGCACAAACCAACATACATTTGGTACTACTTGTGGAACACTTGCATATTCATTCATTTGCACAAACCAACATACATTTGGTACTACTTGTGGAACACTTGCATATTCATTAAAACAAAACACTGGCATAAAACAAATATTTAAAACTATCACTAGTGGACATTGAACCATTCCCATTATGCTTACCAAACCTGCTTCTAGTCTAACCACTCTTAGAGGCAATATGGGTTGCACCTGCTCGAGGCTACTTTGGTTGAAATGTAGCCTAGTTATAACTTAAATTATTAATGCTCTGATTTATTTATTACTAACATAAAACCAGTGACTCCACAGAAATAAGCTACAATGTAACTAACCACTAGTCCTAAATAGCCTATACCTACACTTGTGTGGCACTATGGCGAAGTAGATAGCACTGTTGCCTCAAATCAAGAAGCTTTGAATCCTGGGCCTTTCTGTGTGGAGTTTTCATGTTCTCCCTGTGTCTGTGTGAGTTTCCTCCAGGTACTTCCAATTTCCTCCCACCATACAAAGATATTCACGTTAGGCTACTTGGGGGGGCAAACAGGGCGTTGCTGCAAAAGAGCATGTGTGCTCAGTTAACTTACCCTGTATAAATACAAGTGAATAAATAAAATAATCACATGATTGTAAAACATTATTTCTTTTCAGCACACAGCACATTTCAGTAACACCATTTTTTGATGCCAAGTGGAAGTCCGTAACTGCGAGGAAATAACATTTTGATCATTGATTATCCACTCATCTTAGTAGCCTAATGAATTTACGCCCAAACCAGTTAGGATACACAAGTAATCATGGTGACACAACATTTATTAACTGATTCCAGTAAATCTGGCCCTTGGGATTTATCAGCTCACTGGCTCATGCTAGCTAGAATATGAGGTTATATGATAGAACACATTAAAAGTGAACTTACTACTGACAAAGTGATCCAAACAAATGTATATAAACATATATATTATAATTATTATTTATTTTTTTCTGGTGAAAGATCTTGCCTACTTATATTGGAAATCCACTTTCTTCCTGTTGACAACCTTTGCGTTTCTTCTCCCTCATGCTGGGTAATAATATTTGGCAAACAATATCTCTCTCCTGATCAGCTTGATTTGAACAATGATGAACTACGCAGAAATTAACCATAATCAATCTGTATTATCACTGTATTTATATGTGCTGTAGCTGTGACCTAAAAACAGAAAAACACATGCAGTATGGACTTCTTGCCCTTGAGCGTAGCGGATGAGTCAAGGTCACGTGAATTGTGACTTGTATTAAGAACAATCCATAGGCCTACAATGCAATGAAATACAGCAAATAGTGAAATATAATTGCATTCATAGTGTGACACTGGGCTGGGGGTGGCCACTGGTCATGAGGTGGACAGACAAGATCAAACCAAAACAAAGAAAGTGGTTGGCTTACTGCCTTTTATTAACAAAAGCCAACAAAAACGTTAAACAAAATTACAGTCAATCTGGCAGTCAAAAATTCTACAAACGCTAGAAATCATAGCACAAAGAGGAATGACAAATCCCTGCAGCAGATGCTCACTCACAATGAATCACAGCTGTGGCCATACCTGCATGAAGTGTGATGGAGGGGCTGGGCGGAGAGCCAGATGCGACCAAGGGTGAAACCCTCCTAAACGAACATGCGGGCGTGCTCGTCACTAAATCCCCCGGGGTAACAGGAAATGAGGAAATGCAGACACTAGAAGGACTTTCTCCTTTGTTTGATAATTTCTTTAAGGAACAGAAAAGAAGCCAAAAACGGCTAAGCAAAAATAAAACTACCCTTTAAAAAACAGGGCGAATGACCCAACCAAAAGCAGTGCCAAACAATTATGCACCGGTGGTCACAGACCGAGGAGAGAAAATAAAAATACAACCTAGCAATAAAAAACTAGGCAAGAAAATAAAACCTCGAGTCGCAGCTCGGGACCAAAACACAAACCAAAATACATACCGGAGGACACCATCCTCCAACCACCGGCTCACACGAGCCCAAAAAAAAACAAAACCCTTGAAGAAGATGTCAGCGAAAGAAACACCAGCTGAACACCTTCCTTACCTTCTCTGAATTACTCTCTAGTTATAGAGACTAGAGACCACACACTAGCACGATACCTGACTCTCAGTGGCAGAGTCTACCTGTGCGTTACCGGCTTAGTGCAATCGCGAACGGTTGAACACCAAAGCACTGAAGGATAGTCAGTGGCGGTCTTAAATACCCTTAAGGGAGGTAATTCCCCTGGGGCTAACGAGGAACAGGTGGAGCCAATGATCTCAGGCCCTCTGGTGGTCACAGTGGGAATAACCTCCCACCAAGACATGAAGGGCTGGGTGCTGCCACCTAGTGGACAGCACCCTATTTTCCCTTCCTGGCACTACATCTGGTGGGCCCATGGAGGCAGGCTGCGGTGGGGTGCATGTGGTGGCAGGCCCTTGCATCTCCCCTGGGCAAAGCGGTTGGTAGTGAAGCACCCAAAACTATGTTTTCTAAGTTAACTGAAATTGTCTTGTGTTGGATTTCTAGCGGCGGGACGGAGTTTGCATGTTCTCCCCCTGGGTTTCCTCCGGGTACTCCGGTTTCCTCCCACAGACATGCACGTTAGGCTGATTGGAGAGTCTAAATTGCCCGTAGGTATGACTGTGTGAGTGAATGGTGTGTGTGCCCTGCGATAGACTGGCGACCTGTCCAGGGAGTATTCCTGCCTTTCGCCCAATGTATGCTGGGATAGGCTCCAGCCCCCCTGTGACCCTGATCAGGATAAGCGGGTTCAGATAATGGATGGATGGATGGGGTGTTAGAACGTGAGTCTAGGTGGTGAACTCAATGGTGAACTGACATGTGAATGTCTGGAGACATTGAATACCAGATGGGCTGTGCCATTCTCAATCAGTTGTAGGGGTCTGATGGCGGATGCTGGAAGGCCAGCCAGCAGAGAATTGCAGTAGTCTAGGTGGGACAGGACCATTGCTTGTATGAGGAGCTGAGTGAAGTAGGTATTGAGGAAGGGACAGATTCTTCAGATGTTGTACTGGAAGAACCTGCCTGCCCGGGTTACTGTAGCGATGTTTTTTGGACAGCCTGTTGTCCATCATTACTCCAAGGTTTCTTGAACTGGGGGATGAGGTCACTGTGGTATCCACTAGTGAAATGGAAAAATCGGAGAAGGGAGAGGTAAGAGCAGGGATGAAGATTAGCTCCATCTTACCTGGGTTGAGCTTGAGAAGGTGGTTGTCCATCCAGCTCTGAATGTCTTTCAGGCAGGCGAAGATACGGGTAGAGACCTGTGTGTTGGATGGGGGGAAGGAGAGAAAGAGTTGGGTGTCATCGGCATAACAATGATATGAGATGCCATGAGCAGAGATAACAGGGCCAAGGGATCTGGTGTAAATGGAGAGTATGACATTTTGTATATGACATCACGTGTGTGACAACTAAAAAAACAGTATTATCAGGGCCACACAGAAAAAACTGAAGCCTTCTTAATGCTCTGTTGTTTGTAAGTTATACCTGAACGTTCTTAACGTTTCCTGAAACGTTCTTACCCAAGTATATCTTTTCTGTAAGTGGTACTTTCGTAAGGTTGGTCTGGTCTCTTAGCTATATCTTAGCGATTGTCAGCTCACTCCGCTAGTGGCCACCACTGTTACGACTGCAAGCCTCCAAAATCAGCTGTTGCTCTTCATTACATCTCAATCCGTTAAGCAATATGTACACTAATAATTCTACAGATGTACTTGTCTAACAATATTACTAAAATAATGGGACTGTTTTCATGCAAAGAATAAAATTGTACGTTACAAAGGATGCATGTTGCATAATTGCCTTTTAAACAGTATTCATAAACTGACGATCACCCACTCTCTCTGCAGGCTGTAGCGATGTTTAACCATAGTTCTTTCTTTGTTTTGTTGGAAACAAAACCGTAGTCTTTAATAACCATAGTCCGGAAAATAATGGTTCTTTATTCAATGCCACGTCCTCTAACAATATCTCCTTTTCGTTTGCTGTGAAGCTGTGGGACCACTTCTTTCTTAGTTTTGCCAAAGCCTTTCTCAAGGTGGCTGGGGAAAGACTTTGCCAAAACCTCAGGTCTGGTGAGGTAGTTCATTGATATATCAATAAATAAGATAAAATAAATAACCATTCCATTTTTTTAAAGAACGCTGTGTGACTCGTGACATAATATAAACATTACCATGGGCCTGTAATATAAGATGAATGTCACAACAAACTAGGGGCCTGTTACATGGAAAAAGATTAAGCTTAATCCTGGATTAAATGCGGCTTTGAATGGAGAATCTCCAATTGAATCTCCCCAACTACTACATAACGTCACCTAATAGGACATTCAAAACGAGTCACTATCCTGCTTGCATATCAAGCTTAAAGATCATACTCAAATGCAGAGTGTTTCCCAAGTGCCGGCTGCTGACTAAATGGCCGACTACTGACATGTAGCTGGCCGGCTACTGTATAAAACATAATTATATCTTTAAAAATATATATTCAATGGTATCTGTAATAATAAAATCAGTAGCTTAATAATATTGTCCTAACCGGCTACTTTAGGCTGACTGTACTGTAGTGCGGGTGATGGATAGACGTCACCCGATAGCAAGGTATGGGGCAGTAGTGTTCCGATGTGACTTATTTCGAAACGTGTGAGCCCAGTGTATTGAATGAGGTATATTGCCTCTTTGAATTTTATTTTTAATGTGCAAACTTCCCTGATCTCTGCCAGTTGCTTCTGTGCCAGCAGTGGCATGTCTTTCCAGTGCACATGAACTCCAAAGGTTAGGGTTAGGGTTTAGTCACAAAAATAGTGACAATCTCTTGTCCAGAATTTTCAGATGCTGAGAGATAAGGTCAGTAAGTATGCTGCTGAGTGTTGATAGCACAAGGGAAACGTGTCAAGCCTGCCCAGGCCCACAAAGGAGCGCCAGAGTTTGAGCTTAGATCTGAAGGCACGCAATTTGTCAGACGAGGTGAGGTTTTCTTCTTTGCCTTTCATTTTAGTGTTCAGTTCATTGAGATGCCTAAAAATGGCAAGTACGCGACTTTTGCGCACCATCATGCATTTGCAATCACCTCCGCTTATGCTGAATTTTCTCCTATCAGGAATGTTCTGAGTTTGTCTTTTGACAGTTGCCCCAAAACCTTCCTCCATGAAGGCCAGCGGAGAGCCGTGTGTCCTGGCATAGAACCGAAAACAGACAGGTCTTTAACTGCCACGCCTTGATGAAATTAACAATGTCCACTGCTCTGTCCAGTACATTTGAAAGTTATTTTGGTAGCATCTTTGCAACTAGTGCCACCCTGTGAAGGAAGCAGTGAGTGTTTTGCATGTTTGGGTTTTGCGCTCTGGCCCTACTAATGAAACCCTTAGCACTACCCTCCATTGCAGCGGCCTCATCAGTGCAGATACTGATACTGTTCTTCCAACTTAATCCCCCCCGTTCAAGAAAATTGTCACACAATAAATCTCCTCTCCGGTTGTTTTGTTAGGCATTGGTTTACAAAATAAAAAATTATCTTTGATATGGTCCCCATCTACGAATCGAACATTAGCCAAGAGCCCACTGACATCTGTTGATTCATCAACTTGTAAGGAAACTTTCCCACTCGGTCAGATTTTTTCCAAAACTACGTCTTCAGCATCTGTAGACATGTCTTTGATTCGCCTTCTAATTGTACAGTCCAACAGCAGACCCTTTGTAATTTCTTTTGTTGCTTGTGGGCCTAGCATTTTGTTGACAATTGCTGTTCATGCTGGAGATATGACCATTTCTGCAACTTCTTAGCCTTAGCTACTATCTTGGCCACTCAATAGCTAGC